>NW_022589725.1:25111446-25297995 GCF_004348235.1 Phoca vitulina
CGGGAGGAGTACGCTGGGTGACAGCAATTTGCTCTCCAGTCGAATTTTCTCACTTTCTTACTGTTCATATCTGACATGAGATACAGTCACAAACTTCCCTTGGAAGCTGTTGCTTTTCTTCAGTGCTGTGTGGGAGCTGCAGACTATCCCAATCCGTCCACATCACCAAGCTTTTCTGGGACTGTCCTTGCTCATTTACTCTTCACCAGGAATTTTGTGTCCTCTTCAAAGGGAGGAAGAGGCAGTGAACACCAAAATAACACCCAAAGAACCAAAAGAAACTAATAATGAGATATGTGATTTTAAAAGGTCTCACGTTTCTTAGCACCTACCTGGGCAGAGAGGGGATCCAAGATCAGCTTCCTACAGTTTCTTTTCTCCCCTCAAACCCAGCAACATGCTGTTCTGTTCGGCCCCTTGGAAGTCCCTCAGTGAACGTGAGCGGGGTCCGCAGAGAACCCCACCTGAATCGGGTCCTCCGAGGGCCCAGGCATTGTTGAGGGAGGCATTAGCTGCTGCTTCCTGAAGATATGTGCTTGGTTACCCGCTGGGGACCAGACAGAGGCAGAGAAAGAGGCTCGGGGCTTTCTGCACTTTCTAAAGGTTTCAGGCCACTGGCATTTCAGCAACAGCTAATACAAAACAGATGGCTGGGTGCTACGCTCCGCTGGCTTTCAACTGAGGGGCTGCCTCCCTCGTGATTAATCACCTGTGTTGGGGGGAGCGGGGTGTAGAAAGTCCTACCTGGCCTTTTTTGTATGTGTGGACCACAGGTTGGGCTGACCAGCCAAGTGACAGGCGTTGACTCTCTGCCCCGTTGATGCTTCTGTGCACATAGGACAGCTTGGGTTTATCCCATCAACACAGAAATAGCCAGCAAACTGAACCCCAGCGTGGCAGGGAGGCTTGTCTGGTTGTGCAGAACTGGCTTGCCAGAACCTCCATCCCTTCATGTATTTCACCTTGAGAGTTAGGCAAGGGTGGAGGGTTAGGGCAGCTCCGTAAATTCTGCACTTGCTTTGAGGCCTTACAAAATTTCCCTAGCTGGAGTGTAAAGAGGATCTGTTTGTCTTTTAGATGGTACTGGGGCAAAAGGTGAGTGTGGCCACTTCCTTCCACCCGCCCTGCAAACAAGATATCCTTTTACACAGTTCTGAGTTCCTACAGAAGCTTCCTCTTGGCTTTTGTCTCCTCTGTGTGGATGGACGCTGAGATGGGGGGGTCCGTGATGGAACACACGTGGGATTCCATGTTGGCTCAGCACAACTGGAGAAGGAAAGAACGCGGTTCCAGCTGTAGCGTCTCAGAGGGTGAAGGGATGCCGCTGTTCCACACTGATCTGTGTTTTTCCCATCACTGCTTCATGTTCAGCTAAGCAGCAAAAACCCCAAATGCCATGGGTGCCATGCCGCAGCCCCACTCTTGTCTGGATAAGTTGTGGAGAAAACCAGCTACCGTACCGGCCACAGCTGGGGAGGATTAAGCAGGTGGATTTGTGCCTGGAGAAGCCCAGCATGTGCTCTGGGCTAGAGAGAACAAATGTATTAGTTTTCTATTTCTGCATAACAAATTACCACAAATTTAGCAGCTTAAAACAACATCATTTATTATCTCACGGTCTCCTTGGGTCAGGAGTCTGGGCACAGTTTGTTCTCTGCTCAAGGCCAAATCAAGGTGTCTGTGGCTGGCCTCTCTTCTGGAGCTCAGGCTCCTCTCCCAGGCTCACGTGTTTGTGGCAGAATCCAGTTTTGGGGGTGCTAGAATGAGGTCCCCATTTCCTTGCCAGCAGTGAGCTGGCCCCTCTCCGCTCCTAGAGACCTCCTGAACTCCTTACCACGTAGCCCCTCCGCCTCAAAGCCAGCGGATGGAGAATCTCCCTCGCCTCAGATCCGCGCTCTCTTCTTGAATCTCTTTCTTCTGGGAGAGCCCAGTCCCTTCTAAAGGCTCAGCTGACCAGGTCTTAAGTACTGGTTAATGTCCCTAAAATTCATTTTACTCTTCTAAAATTGGAGGACTGAACATAGTTAGATTTCCAGTGACCATACGCTTCAACTTGAATACTGAAAATGAAAATTATTCCGGTGAACACTTAATTCTGGTGGATAAGAAGCTGTTGGAGGACATGTCCCAGACACCAAAAAATCCCACGAAAAATACAACAAACAAACAAAAAACTGAGAAGAGCACAGGAACAGCCAGATTGGGTGCAGGTGCCACAGGCTACCTCCACTGAGCTCAGGGGTGCAGCCCTACAGCGCAAATCCAAGACAGTCTGTCTGCTCTTTGGTTCAAATGAATAGTTTTCAACATTTTTGAACTGTAGAATTTTTTTTCAAATTAAATGTATATGGAAGTCCATTTTATAAGATATTTCTAGTTTTTAAATTTTACAATGCTCATATAGGGCTTATCGTGTGCCAGGTGCTATTCTAAGTCCTAAACATTTAATCCGCAGAGCAGAATGTAATGGATATTATTATTATTACATTGTTGTTATTCCCATTTTATAGGTGAAGATCCTAAGTTACAGAAAGTTGAAGTACCTTGCTCGAGATGGTAGAGCTGATTTTGGACCCAGGAAACTGGGCTCAGAGTCCTTGAGTACTTGGCCTTGATGCTATTGTTGTAGCGGGGGCAGGGCAGTCTGATCTGCCTTCTGCTGAGGCTTCCCTCAATTCCTCCCCACACCCCCTGTCTGAGGCTTCTCCAGTGCACCCTCAGCGGACACTTTGAAAGCCAGAGGTTTGAATCACGTAGGTAGCTACCTCAATGGGACTTGCTGGTGGCCACTTTAACTTGCATCGTTTCTCAGAGACCTTTCAGGGGACCCCATTAACCCAGGTGCTCAGCCCAGGACCTGTCCTTTGCTGCCTCCTTTTCCTTCCTGCCACAGATCAGAACAGTTGCTAACACACACCTCCTCACCCACTTCAGACATTTGCTGCCACTCTGGCTTCCTACTTGTCTTACCACCTCCAGTTTTTCCCTCATCCTAATCCACATGCTATACACCATGAGCTTCCTTTTCCCAAACTCCCTCAGAACATGGCATGTCCTGCTCATGATGCTACCATGGCTCCCTATTACCCACCCAAACCTTCCAAATCCTAGGGTGCCATTCACAGCTGTCAGTGGTCTGACTTCACTGATCTTTCTCATGACTGTGATACAAATATTATGGCAAGTGAGTTACCCATTTTCCAAGTGCCCCCCCCACCTCTGAACTTAGATGCACATGATGTTAACTTACCCCCTCTAGCTCTTTGCTCCAAAATCCCAGAGCATTTCTTCCATAGAGCATTCCAATAGGTGGGGCAGTTATTGCTATCATCCCTATTTAACAGATCGGTAAATGAAGGCTCAGAGATGATGAGTCACTTGCTCATCTTCATAAAAAAAAAAAAAAAAGGAAAGGGCAAGTGGAACCTTATGTACAGATCTGTTGACGGAGTACAAAATATTCTGGAATGAAACTGCTCTCTGATGTCTTCAGTTAGGATCAGCCTTAGTATCTTTGTAGAACCATCACCCACAATAGAAGTTATGCCTTCAAGCAATGATTCTTAACTGGTGCACAACACAGTTACACCAGCAGTCTGTCTGGAGCAGAATCTCTATGTGGCGGGGGGGGGGGGGGGGAGCTTTATTGTATGTATTCTAGAAAAAGAAATATTCCCAGGAGACTCTGGTGTGTTCCTCTGCTTAAGAATCACTGATTTACAAAGTTCCCAGAAAACCCCAGCCTCCCAAATTACCCCATTTAATGTGTAAAATTCCACAATTCATGACTTGCTAAGACACTGCTCTCTATTTAAATGCAAATTAACATTAAATCTTATCATTCATTCTGTAAGGATTCAGGAAGCACCACTATGTGAAAAGCCTGCCAACTCTGTCTAGATCTTTCTTGAGGCTCTTGCACTCAATTGTATATTATTTGCTACCTGCCCTGTCTTCCATTAGATCATTTCTTTCCAAACAGCCTCAGAATGTTCTCATCTTCTACTTCACCTTCGCAGCTGGTCCGGCTCCTGAACATAGTGAGTGCTTTTCATTTGTAAAACATGTGAATCCATGAATCATGGAATTCACACCTCATCAGAAATGAGTTTACCAGCTTCTCTCCAAAGAGCAGACTTGGATTAGATCGGGAGGTATGGCCAGTTTCCGGGTCAGCTGGGTAATGCATTAATGATCTCCCAGCCTCAGTTTCTGTATCTGTGAAGAGGGTCCCAAAACACAGTTTCTGGCTCATAATAGGTACGCGAGACCTGTCCATTCACACCTCTCCTTGTGGATGAAACTCCTTGTGGAGCAGTGGGTAGGGAGGTGCAGGCAGTGGCGGCCGCCCGGGGTCCTTGAAATTAGGTTGTGCAGACATCTGTCCACCCTTGATGTCCAGCCTCCCTGCTCCTGCGTGCATTCCCCGGGGGTATGACTAAGTGGCCTGAAGAGTCATTGGAACATGTGTATGTGACTATAAAACATGCTGTAACCTTGGAATCCAGACATCAAAAGGGAGAGCTTCAGTGCCTGATAAAAATGTGTGTTCCTCTCAACAAACCACTCCAAACAGTTTTCTCCATCCCACTGGGAAGCTTGTCACTGCTAATGTGATTCTTATGATTCTTGCTGCTCTGTAGCCTCTTGATCTTTGCTGAGATCACTCTGCCCCTAAGTGTGTTGCAAACAAAATGTCCTGTCTTGTGTCCAGAGCTTAAAATAACAGACCGCTGGGTTCCTGCTGTCACATTGACACTTTATTCCAAGGTCCCTCCGCAGTCCCACCACCACCCCCCTGCCCCGCCATGCCAGGGGAAGAAGCCATAAGCGAATGGACAAAGGGGCAAGAGGCAAGGAGATGAGGCATTCTCAGACCATTCAGGTATTCTTTAATATCAATGTGATATTTTTAGAAAGATTGACTTCTTAAATTTCCAAGCAGTGCTGCCTAAGAGCATGTTTGAGGTTGTCCAGTCTGTATTCCGACCATCATGGAGGTGTGCTAAATAATTTAGGGAGGGATAACAGCATGTATTTCTTTAGTGCATTTTTAAACCTGGGAAATAATAAAAATAAGTCACTCTGTGGCATCTGGGCACATTCATGTTTCCTGTGTTACCAAGTAAGCTTGCAAAATCTGCAAAAATAGAGAGTGGCACCCGTGTTGGCTCCCAAGCTCATGAAATCAGCCTCTTTCACTTAGTCTTTCAGAGGGAAATGCCTCTCTGTTTTTTTGCATGCCGATGGTTTAGCAGACAACAAATTTTCCTTCTTTAGCTTTTGACAGGTCATTCCGGGAGTCTCCACTGTCTGCAGTGCCTTCTAGCCCTCTGGAGACTGAGTTGTCCCAAGCATATTTTTGGAAACGCCACAGACGATTGTTTTTATTAGGGGACTGCAAAGCTTTGTAGTGGGATGCTTTGTGTTTTATTTGTTTTCCTTCCCCTGCCCCAGCTGTTTTTGTTTTAACAGCATTGGAGAGAAGGTTAAAGTATTTGTGGCCTCCGTTAACCTAGCCCATCTCTCAAGTTGGCAGAGCTAGAAATCTGAATGGGTAGAACAGCAATGTACAGGTCAGCTGGATTTTTATCCAGCCTCATGAGAGGGGGGAGGTTGACAGTTGGGTTGATCTGAAGTCGAATGAGCACTTTGGAGCAGATAGCTGTCAGGGAAGCAGGTCACCCCCACAAAACGTACTCTCCAAGCACCCAAGCACTGATTAACTGCTGGGAGGTAATCGTGTCAAACAAGAGGCCAGGACATATGCTCATCTTTTATTTTCCACATCCAACTAAGAAATAAGTCATAGCCAACACAGTCAGGTACTTAACACAGACGTGGATGGCTTTGGGCTTCGACTGGCAATGGCGGCTATTTCTGAGACATCCGAGTCTCCATGGCTATAACTTGTAGAAACCAAAATTCATGCCTGGTCCCATCCAGATTTATATCGATTTAATACTGATTCAATTGGTCTGGGTTGCAGTCTGGGCATGGGATTTTGCCAAGCTATCCAGATGATTCTGAAGTGCCATTGAGGTTGCTAGGAACTACTGTCCTATGGAAAAAAAATATAATTAGACTTCCAAATACCTACTGCATGCCAGGTACATACAAATCATGTTTCTGCATTAACCCCTTTATTTCCACCAAACTTTCTGGGTGATGAGCTTATTTATCTGTATTTTACAGGTAAAACTGAGGTTTTAAGGCCTTATATTGTCCAGATGGAGTTCAGTTTTTTTAGTCCATTTAACTCCAAAGCCTCTTCCTTTTTCAGAGAACCCAGAATATAGCAAAATAAATATGTAAACTCTCCAGAACCCTACATAAGAGATCAGCTCATTTACTTAACTATCTGAGCAGAGACCTTCCCTGTCTTCTGCATGATGTGTGAAAGAAGAACCAGAAATGGTTGAATTAGAGACTTTGAGTGTTAGGTAGGGAATGTGACTGCAATGCCCAATCTCCACGCCACCCTGGCATGGCCATCCCTGTACAAAAAGACAAGTGCTAGAAATTCCTCCTATTCTTACAAAGCACTCTTCAAACAAGGATCTCAAAGCACACCATAATTAATAAAATCACCCACATCCTGCCTAGATGAGTAGCATTTTATATGTATAAATTCCTCTCTGCCCCCAGGCCCTACAAGAGTAGAATGTTTCCAATTTCAAAGAGTGAGCAATAGAGTAATTGAAAGGAGCTGTATCTTGGCCGACACAAAGGACCTCAAAGGCATTAGTAGTGATCTATATGAGAAAACATGGTGACCACAAAGTGTATCATAATGGCTTGTCAGTCATGCTATGCTAAATGATTCAAAGATAGAAAAGACAGGGCAATTCTTAAGAGTTAGCTACCCTTGGGATCAATATTCTGATCTATTTGGTCAACTCACCAAAGGATCTAGAAGCAGTAAAGTGATGACATTAGCTGATGATCCAGTTACTTGGGTTAATCAAGGCAAAGGGGACAGACGGGGCCAATTAAGTAGTTGGGCAGCCCAATGATAGATGAGTCATTATGGGCAAGCGCAAAGATAATGCCATTGGGAAAAGCAATTTAAGTCATTCATGCACTTCCAGGCCAGGAAATCCTTCTAGTCTTTGAGGGGGATCATTTAGGAATCATCAGACCCAGCCTGATGAAGTCATCTATTCATTGTGCAGCTAACGATCAACAAAAGAGCTAAACATACAAGGCGACAGGCCATATGGAATACATTTTAGTGACTGGGATGTATATCTGTGACTTCATTTGAATCACCTTCTTTAAAACAAGTCTTACCCAGTCCTTTTTCTTTCCCTTCTTCTTCCACAATCTCCCCCTACTCCTTATGCTCTCACCTCCCTAAATACACAGTTTCCATGTATAGATGAAATTTTCTTTTAAATGAAGACAAATATTCTCCTCCTCATTTCTAGTTCTGGCCTTCAAAGAGGTTGCTTTCTATACACATACAAGTTTCCAAGGAACGCTTCAGCATATTACAAAGCAAAATGTATACAAATGGTTCTACACCTCTCCCAATCCCTTACTTGTATTCATGTTGCAAATCTGGAATTTCAGGGTTGAAGGCTTATCTTTTCCTTTTTGAAGGAGATGAGTGGGAAAATAAAAGCATATATGAATTAAAATAAACCATATTTGCAGCTACCTGTTTCTTGAAAACCAAAGTCCCAACCAGGGACCCCAAAAGTAAAGGTTATCGATGACTGCCATGTTGATAAAATCAGTAAAAAATATTTCATCTCCTGATTTGTCTTCTCCCACCCTGATTGCTCTCTTTGTCTCCCTTTTAAGTTCATTCTCTTCCCAACCACTAAATGTTGGATTCTTCAATCCCTGTCCTCTTTTTTTTTTTTTTTAGAAAATCTACCCATCGCTCCAGCCTTATCTTGCCCAACACTTAACCACATCTTACCTGGTTCTCAACCACTCTTTTCTTCTACAAACCACTGGACCGTTGCACCTGTTTCCTGTACCTGAAATGCTCCCCTCTAGTTTTTTGCCTGTTAACATGGGTATACCCTTCCAATCTCAACTCACTCATCATGTGTTGACTTCCTCAGATTTGGTCCAATCTCTCTAATATGGATTCTCATAACACCACATAGCATTCTTTACAGCACTCATAAGAGTTGCAATTTTCCATGCATTTTTAGATGTCATAGCTGTCTGCCTACTAGACTGACTATATGCTCTTCCCTGTTTCTATTTCTTCTCTTCGAGTTGCTACTGACTAACTTTGCACTGCCCACTTCTCTTCTATATGGTTTATCATCGCTGCCACTGACCAGTGGCTTCCCATGTCTTATAGATTCTGATAATAAGCTTTTCTATGTCCTTCAGTTTCTAGTCTTAATACCAATTGTTGGCTTTCTCTAAATTTTTCACATTCACACTCTACCAGCAAGAGGTTCTTATTGGTTTAATTCATATTTATTATCTCTTTGGTGAAGTTCCCATGATAGACAAGTCATGACTCTCTGGCCAACACCCAAGTGGACTGGCCTTCAATCAAGAGTGTTTTGCATCCATTAGCTATGGCCAGCATGGTGGAATTACAATAACCCGATGCTTTCTCTATCACAGTCTGTTGGCAGAGTCAGAGAGGAGACATCCTTGAGAACTGGAGTTGAGTGAAGGGTAGAAACAGAAAACAAGCAGGGACAATTCAACACCCTCCTTCTTGGTTGGTGTTCCACTCAACTAAATTTCCATTCCTTAGCATATATTGTTAACACATTTAAGATGTCAGAGAAGCCAAGTAGATTTGGGCCTGGCAAGCAAAGAAAAACTCTCAGAAGAAGATCTGAACTATTTTGGGAGTGATAAAGCCTAGTGAAAAATGTCAGATGATTGGATAAAGAATGTGCCCTTTGGGAGCCTGTCTACTTCTGGTTCACCCTTACTTCTCAGGAGTAACCCTTCAGGCTCCCCACTCAAAGTGAAGGAAGTTCACCAGTCCTACCCTGTGGCAGATCTCAGACTCTAGTCCCTGATGTCCTATCCCCTTTCTCACAACATGAGGCTACTGAAAGCTTGCTCAGCCCTCAACTTCTGAACTGCCTCTACTAGAAAAACTTGGTATTGCAATGATCATAATAGCTGGAAGAGTATATTTTATTGAGCTTAGTGAAGAGTTGGCTATCATCCATTATCTAGGTAGACATCACCCATTGCTACTCTTGGGCATAATGTAGAGGTTAACAGCACAGATTCTAGAACCCAATTACCTGGGTTCAAATTCTGGCTCTGCTACCTACCAACTCTGTGAACTTGGGTGAGTTATTTGGCTTCTCTTCGTGTGTAACATGAGATTATAGCATCTAGTTCAATACAGTTGTTGTGAGGACTAAATAAATTATTAAATGTCAAGTGCTTATAACAGTGGTAACATTATGTATTTGTGAGCTACAATTACTGTTGTTGTTGATATTATTATTGTCCTTTAGAAGTAACCCCATACAATAAGGGGCCACCTGTATTACTCAGAACACATTTGGTTATAGGTTGTATAAATTCAAATAGCTTAAGAAAAAGAAATGTATTGGTTCACACAACAGACAGTCCAAAGGACAGACTCACTTAGGCATGGCTAGGCCTGAGGGTTACAATGATGCCGTCATTGTACCTTGGCTTTCTGAGTCAACATCATTCTCAAGCAGGTTTCCTCCATATAATGATAAACATGTAGCTTAGGATGAACTCATTCATACACTTCTTCAGCAGATCTGAAAGACTCTGATAGGCCCAGGTTGTATTCCATCATTGAACTAATAATCAGGGGGATGGAGTATTCCAATTGGCTAGGCCTTGGTCATATGATATCCTTGTAGCAAAGAGGAAAGTCAGGGCCAACTGAACATCACGGGCCCCTGGAGGAAGGATGTTGAGCAGGAAATGTCCACTGCTCAACCTGTGTGTCAAGACACAATCTGAGCCATTTCTCCAAGAAGGAACTGGAGAACCGTAATTGACATGTTTACTGACATTTTAACCCATTTTCCAACTGCAGAGTTACAGACACCCAGGAGTGATGTTCAGAATATTGAAAAACCAGTAAAGCAAGAACTCTGATCAGTTTGAATAGACACCCAACCAATCATAATGGTGTTAGCTGTAGCAGCTGTTCCTGCTCAACAGCCACTTTGCATCAGATGCCAATGTTGGACTGATTTCTAGGGGACTTAAATATCCAATTCTGTTCAATCTTCTGTATCAAGCACACACACTCTGGTTTTGGCTGATTTGCTCACTTGCCTCATTGGAGGCAGTAATGGAGTAGAGAGATTTCTTCAGAACTCTTTCCACTCTTTAATTCCCTTTGCCATCTCATATGTGTGACCTCCCCCTGGGACACACATGGAGGACAGAAGCTAAGCTTTTGAGCTGAAGTACCAATAACCTGGAAATGGACACATGTACCTTCCTTGACCTTCTGTTTGGAGCCCATGCTGTCATTTTTGGTGCATGGGGAAAACAGAGGTCCCCTTCTTCCCTTCCCTCTATTCCTCTCCCTCTATTACTCTACCACTACCAAATGCCTCACAAAACAGTTCTGGTCTCAGCTGGACCTATCTTTGTTCAGGGATGTGCTACCCCTTCAAGCTCAGGTTAGGTGAAGTGCTCTTTGATTAGAGACTTGGATGAGAAGCAACTTAATGGGCCAGCTCAGCTTGGCTGAAAAGCATCTACCAACAAGTGGTGTGGTGTGTGTGTGTCTGTGTCTGTGTCACTCCTTGTCACATTCCCTTCCCCTGTGTTAATGTCTTTAAAGCACTTAGCACAGAGTCCATACACAGTAGGTACCTAGTAAATGATAGCTCATCTCTTTTCTTCTTGCTAGACACACTCTCTGCCCACCCCACATGCTAGCCTGTCTTTAGTTGCTAGCAGAACCTAACAGCTCCTTCCCACCCCGGATCCTGACTTCCAGACTAAAGACAGCTCTCAGGCATCAGTACCCACACCTACTCACCAAGAGATATTTCCCTGCCTTATTTTGACCCCCTCCCAGCTAATGATGCAGGCCTGCAGAAAGACTTAAGAATGCTTGCCAAGTCAATCTGACCTTTGCTTCTCTCTTCCTGGTGGAAATTGATGGATTTCATGCCTGTCTTCTTTCAGGGTTGCAGAGAGTACGGCAACTTGCAAAAAACACAAGATACTTCAGACAGAGACTGAATGAAATGGGATTCATTATCTATGGCAATGAGGAGTCTCCAGTCATTCCCCTGCTCCTTTACATGCCTGCTAAAGTAGCGTGAGTATTCAACAGACTCTCAGAATAACACCGGAGCCCCAAGGTGATCTGACTAAGACAGTGCTTCTGACTCTATGAGGCTGTCTCAGCATGGGCATTGCTTATGTGCTTGGAATGGGGTGCTGAGTTCAGAATTCACTTGTACAGCTTCTTGGAAGCCAACTGCCAGCCCATCAGCAAAGAGGTCTTCTAAGAAGAGATTCAAGTGTCCACCACTTTCAAGCCCTGTGAATTTGGGTGTCACTCCCTAGGCCTCACCTGTAAATTAGGGATGATCCTTGCCTCCTTCTGCCCCACAGTCTTTTTCAGGGAGAACTTCTGGAGACCATCTCTCCCAACATTTGAAAACAACATTACCAGGCTCTGTGCTTTCTCCACTCACCTTTCATGCCCATCCTCAGAAGAAGGCAGCCTTATTTCAAGTGTGGGGGAAACTGAGGCTGAGGACAATTAAATAGTTTGCCTAAAGTCATACAAGTCGAGCAGTAGTGAAATCAAGAGAATATCAAGAGGCAAACCCAAACTTAGGCTCATGCTCTTAACACCAAATTTTAATGCCTCTCCTATAAATCTATGTGGAGTTGTTTCCCATTGATTGCAACTCTGAAATTGAGCATGAGAACAACTGCATAAAGAGAAAAAATGACTTTTTCTCAATATGGCATAGACAATTTTATACATGAGCCATTCTCCAACCTGCCACAGACTAACTACCTCTGTTATTAAAAGGAAGTTAATTAAAGTCCTTTCTAAATATAAAATGTTTATTTGGATGTCTGACCATGTGCATGGTGGAAAGTAATAGTCAACATATATTTATAAGATTCTAGATGTCCTAACTCTCCTGCAACATAACCCCATTGTTGGAAATTTCTGTTTGACTCTTTAAGAGTCTGAATAGATTGGTAGAGTATTTTAAGTATAGAGAAGAGATTCCGGGGCTATCAGTTGAGAACTCATGGTGGATAGGACTGTGTTAATTCTTCAGCATACACTCTTCTATCATTTCACCACAGCAAAATAACAAGCAGTTAAAACACACATGTGAGTTCTTTCACTTGCCACACCATTACCGCCAGTGGGCCCTTTGTTCACAGATCTGGGTTAGGCTACAGTGCATGGAGTGGTCAAGAGGATAGTGAGCTACAGAAAAGTCCCACAGGATACTGCTTGGTACTTACCACAGGGAGGAATGGCAACAGGGACTCAAAGTAGCATATGATCCCAAACCCTTTACCATCCAATTTCGGAAGGCACAAAAGAAAACCTACATTTATTCAGAATGGTTAGCAAAATGGTATTTTGTGGAAGAAAGATTCCACACTTAGCACATATCTCTCTAATATGTTATCATTAGCTCAAAGGAAGACACCAAAATAAATTTGTTTTATTTTTGAGAGTCTAAAGTGCACAATGCTGGAGGGTGGTCCTAGGGAGCATGCCGTATAGTTCTGACTTTGCTGGTGAAGGCTGGAAATAGAATTTTAACATGAATCCATGCCCTGAGAAGAGTCCATGAAGTGTTAAAGCAAATGCATTTAAATTCAGGAATTGAATTTTGCAATAACAGAAAGAGAGAGGGAGTACTTCTGTGGACAACAGCTAATGTGAAAACTGAAATCAGAGGGTGTTATTTGTAAAAACTGTGCTCCTTGGTGTAGTGAGGAGTTTGGAATGAAGAAGAATTTGACTCTGCCTCTTGCTAGCTGGGGGATCTTGGACAAGTTGCCCAACTTTCTGAAGCCCCAGTTTTCTCATTTTTAAAATAGGATGTAATAGTACTTATTTCATAATTGTTTTAATTAAACAAGATGAGGTCTGTCAGCATAAAGCATGTTGTCTCTTATATAGGAGCCACTAGGTGGGAGCTGTTATTATCAGTAGTATATAAGGCACTTAATATAGTACTTGGTGTACTATCAGCACTTTATCAGTGGTGGTTATTATTACTACCACTAGGACTTCTACTAGTGCAATGATTATTATTATTAGTTTCAACTGAGTGCAGGATTTGGTCACCATGGTTGCATGGCTCTCCAAAATAGTTACTGCAACCTTTGGTTGCATTAATAAAAATAGAACTTCCAGGAAAATAGTAGGTGGAGGGCGCCTGGGTGGCTCAGTTGGTTAAGCGACTGCCTTCGGCTCAGGTCATGGTCCCGGGGTCCTGGGATCGAGTCCCACGTCGGGCTCCCTGCTCCGCGGGGAGCCTGCTTCTCCCTCTCCCACTCCCCCTGCTTGTGTTCCCTCTCTCGCTGTGTCTCTCTCTGTCAAATAAATAAATAAAATCTTTAAAAAAAAAAAAATAAAAAAAAATAAAAAAATAAAAAAAAAAAGAAAATAGTAGGTGGAGATCCTGCTATTGTGTGAATCAAATATGCCATATTGAACCCTGGATGATATGTCAAACCATCTAGTGCCTTCCAGTGAAGATGGTATTTAAGGAGGATCTGATGTGGCTGAATGCTGATTCTATGCTAAGTAAGACTGTCAGATCCAGCGATCACCGACCAAGGGTGGATGCTTGGCCCTAGTTTATAAACAAGGGCACCAAGACCCACAAAAGTTAGACTACTTTCTAAGGGTCACTCAGGTTGTACAAGCAGTAGAGCCCAGAATTCAAAGCCAGTTCCATTTGCCTCCTACACCAGAGCTCTTTTCAGTGCATAGCATGGCCTCTGAAGCTTTAGTCCACAGGGGGGGATATCCACATCTCATTAAAGCAAACACAGAGTATAAGTTTAACTCTCAGTGTCATCTTTGGTGAATCAAAAGGCCTCAATCACTGCAAATGGGGAAAAAAACCACTCTAATTGCTTGAGTTTTCTAAGGAAACTTAGAATAGGTCAGTTACAAAAGGTAATGTCATCTCTTATTGGCAGGAGTTGCTGCCAAGAGCTTCCCTGCCACCTGGCCTTGTTTTCTTCTCAGATATTTCTTCAATGGAAAGTTTATATGGAGAAAAGCTTTTGAGACAAGGAGTTAATTGTATAAGCCAGCATATGAGCACTTCTTTCATTTGCTCATTTTCAACCCTTTGATTTTATTAAAGCACTGTGATTTCTCCACATGTCCACCTACTGCAGAATGAAAATATGATCTCCAGCCAGGTATCCTTTTGAGCAAAGTTTCATTGCAGCCCTACCACAGGAATCTTCTACGATGTCCAATATCATGTGATTTCACCCATAAAACATTCACTTGAATAATCAAGAATATATTGTATTTACTCTCTGGTGCAGAGTTTACATTTTCCTTCCATGGGTCTCGTCATACACTTGTAGGATGGTGGGATACAGGATGCAGTGATGCTGCACATATGCAGTGCTAACGTTTTATTATTATTATCCACGTAGTCTAGCTTCTGTCAGCTCACACTGGCTCTCATTTGTTTTGGGGAGTACAAACCCAGAGGCTCATTGTATAAAATGTTCAGGACAATCAGACACATTAACTGAAGGAGGCCAGGTTTAGTAGTGTAAATTTTAAGCCCGAAAGTGCTCCAGGGAGGCCTCAGATTAGCCTAATGAATCAACAGTCATATATTTTGCTCTACATTCTTTGGCAAAACTCGCTTCCTCTGGTACAAAGAGAAACATGCAGACAGTGAAAATGGTCTTTGGGGAGTCCCGAAAACTAGCCTGAGATCATGGGTCAGGTGGCTTGTATTCTAGCAATAAAAGCACTTGCCTTGTTTCTCAGATAATTATGAGCTCTCATCCTGTGTAGTTCCATGGGCAGCCTTCCACAGAGTGAACAAGAAAGAGAAATAACAGCCTCTGTTTTTCAAGCTTTCTCAGAAAGCTTCATCTCCTTGTTAATCTTCCTCATCCAAATCAAAGGCGAATCTTGCCTTTCCTGGGCCACAGGGCCAGAGAGGCTGTGTGTTCAGTAGATCTTGCAGTCTCCATCACTTCATTTGATAGCATGCATTCTGCATGAGGCAACCAAAAAGGCAGACAGCTCCATGGCAAGAAGAATGAATAAACGAACAAGCTAGCTCTCCACGTCTAGTTCAAGAATTCTTCCTGAGTTATGACTGGAAGGTTTCTGTGGTGCTGTCAGCTTCCAGCCTAAAAAAAGGACACCAGAATCCTCTTAATGCTGAGAACAGATCTGAGGCATTTACCTTGCTTGTGGGCAGAGACATTTAGTAAGCAAGGTTTCCTGCAGAGAACAACAGAGCACAAAGTGGGGAAAGATTCAGTTAGGGGCACATGCTTTTTTGTCTGACTTTAGGTCTTAGCACAAAAAATCTACAGACTTTTTAGAGATCGATATTCTAGAATCATTACTGAGATTAGCTTTGAAAAAGAAAGTGTCTAGAAGCAGATAAGAGGAAGGAATCACAGCTGAGAAATTTTACACCCTGTGTCAGAAAGCTTTGTAGTTATGACCTACATACTACAGGCTGCATCTACCAACCAGCCTCTCTGTGTGTACCCATTTCTTTCCCTGCGTCCCTCTTGCCTCATTTCCCCCTCTTGCCTCATTTCCTTGTCAATTGCAGGTAACAGAAGTTTAGTAATTGCAGTCATCTTCTATTTATTGTTATAAGAAATGTCAATTAGCCATATTCCTTTTCTTGCCATGTAATTTTGTCAATGGGTTTATTATCCTTGAACATACCTGGGTGGATTCATTTACACAATAAAAAATGAGAAGACCCTTACTATTTTCCATCTCCAGTTTAATGGGGAAAAAAATCTTTGGCTCTGGAGTGAGAATACAGCTCAGTGTTAGCACCCGTAGACCCTCAGATCCTGGTTCTCAAATTATAGTCACTAAGTATAGTCTTCTTGAAATTTCCATACTCAATTATTGGTATTACGCTTTTAAAACATACAAGTTTACACATACTATACGTTCTTTCTTTATGTAATTGCATTGTGTTAGCTGTTGGGTTTTTGTTCCTAGTAACTCTGCAGATGAAGGATTTTTATATCAATGCTGACTCATTAAACCAGGGTCACGTACATCAGCATTTTCTGCTCAATGTCAAAGACTCAGTACTCACAATGCTCTAATGAGTGTGCCAGGCCCCATAATATACACCCTCAGATATGGGTGCCATCAAGGAACTGCCTCATTTCCTTGTCAATTGCATGTAACAGAAGTTTAGTAATTTCAATCATCTTCTATTTATTGTTATAAGAAATGTCAATTAGCCATATTCCTTTTCTTGCCATGTAATTTTGTCACCTCTCAGCTAACCTTCTCTTTTACCCTTCCCATAGGGCTTTTGCAAGGCATCTATTAAATAGAAAAATCGGGGTGGTGGTCGTTGGATTTCCAGCTACTCCCCTTGCAGAAGCTCGGGCTCGGTTTTGTGTTTCAGCGGCACATACCCGGGAGATGCTAGACACGGTGAGTACCCCACAGGGCAACAGAACTGCCAGTGCTGGCACCTTGCATTGTGGGCACATTCTTTTATTGAGCTTGCTTGAGGGTCCCTAAATTTCTCTTGATGGTTTAGAAAACCAACACTCATAAACCTCACTGCAAAAAAATGGGTATGCCAACAATGCCCAACAATGTGATCAACTCAGGGGATAGAAAAGAAAAATGAGTTTAGTGAAGATTTGACTCAAGGCAGTGTTTTGGTTTCATAAAAAAGACTGGCTGAGTAGCCACATGTTGTGCCATTTACTTGATCTTAAATGCAAAAGCTAATCTGACATGCTATTTCAGCATGAACCGCCCGCAACCTGACACTTTTCAGAGCCACCAAACCCCTCATAAGAAAATATGACACAACTAAGCAACATGTTGGCAAAGCAATGACAAAGACAGGTCCATCATATCATCCAGACCCACACTGGCTTTTAATGATTTCATAACCACATTTCACTGTCCTTTGGTTTTGATCTTCATGTGAATGAGCGAGAGCAGAAAACTAAGCCATCTCAATCAGTTTGGGGTCGATGGAACTGTCTCCTAGTGTCAAAGCAATTTAGCAAACACATTGAGTGTCTACTATTGTGCAAAACCCTGGGGCAGAAACTCTAAGAGGAGATACTAATAAATAAGCAACTAGTGATAATACCAGACAGAATAAATTCATCTTGGAAAAGAAATATAGACAACTGTGGAACATGAAGGTGGGAATTATATATAGGATTATATGAAGTCATTCATTATATATGAATGAGTTATTCTATATGAAGATGGGAATGAATTATGTGTATATGTGTAATATACATGCACATATAACATGTATTATGGATTGTTATGTGTTCATGTATATTATGTATGTATACATATGTATGTATATATACAGACACTAGGAGACAGTTCTACAAAGAATAAAAAAGTGAATACTTTGAGCTCAAATAATAAATTATACACACACAGTGTCCGTGTCCTTCTGCTTCACCATTACATTCTTAGGACTTAAACCAGTGTCCACTACAGAGTGCATACATAATAACAATTTCTTGCATGACACACTAATAATTGAACTAACTCTAGGTTTTGAGATGATGGGTGAACTTTGTTGTTATTGTTCTTTAGAGCTTTTTATGTTGTCCAGGTTCTCCAAAATGAGTATATATTTCTAGTAATTAATTTTAACAAATTGTTTCTTTTAAATAGAAAAAGCCAAGTTTCACTACAAAAGCAAGAAAAAAAAAAGGTTTATAAATCCCTTGAAAGACTTGAGCATGTTTACACGTTAAGAGAGGAAAAAGAAATGAGAGAGAGGCAGTAGGCATGGGAGAGGAAAGGACATGACTGGGGAGCATGCTCCCAGAGATGAGAGGAATGGGTGGACAGCAGTGGGTGATTTGTATTTTTTGTGACCCCCAACAGCATTGAGGTATTCATGGATACCCAATTCTGGAGACATCAGACCTTGGGATTCTCTTCAAAAGTTCTTAATTCCTGTTGAATATCTGGTTTGGAAGGAGCACTGAGATATCATCTAGACAGATGCCTCTAAACTTTTGAAATCAGGCACCTATATCAATAAAAAAATTGTGAGCATATTCCTTAATATGCACATAAGGGAAAATGAAAAATGACCTTTGAACAGCCCGGACACTGAGTTAGTTAAATGAATATAACACTCACAGAAAATACATACTAAATAAGCCCCTTCTATGACCATGTTTGGAACAAAGCAGAGATGAGGTCACTCTACAAACACAAAATGGCTTAGAATTTCCTTCTTCTAACATGAGTGACGGCTTCTCCTTTACCAATGACCTCACCTTAGTCATCCCACCTGCCACATAAGAATTCTGCATAGAGCCAATCACTGAACTTCTCCCGCTCAAAACAGCATCAACCCAGACTGGTCCCTGCTTCCTTAGAGTCATCTAGAGCAGAAGTCTAAATGTGGGAAGAAGGCCTTCCCAGTTCCCTCTTACTAAGATGCTTCTTCTGTAATTCATGCCTACCTTTTTTGAGTACAGGTGTGCTCTAGATCATCTGATCAGTGGGCTTCAACATAAATCCACTTATAAGTTATTTATGCACTGCCAATATATTATGTACATTTTATAGCAGACACAAAAATGGAAGTTAAAAAGACTGAGATTAAAATAACTAGAAATCCTATGTTCTCCCACACCTTCCAGAATTGTCTCTCATCTCCCCCAAGTGTGCAGATGCCCCACTCTGAGCTACTCCATCCCCACTTCAGCCAAGAGCAATAGACACTATCTTGGTCTGATGTCATTTCAAGTATAACTTTTGTTACTTTGTCTTAGTGCTTAGATTTGATGTAAAAATTTAGGAAGTACATTGAAGTAAAAAGAACATTTTAACCACCCATGATGCTACCACCCAGAAATAAATGACTCTTCATATGTTGGTGGATATCGAACTTGATGCCAGTTTGAAAGACTTTCCGAAGAGGAAAGCCCATAAGCTCCGCTAGTCATTCATTCCAGAATTAACAAACATGTTCACCTTTTTCAAATCATTAGATCCTAATATTGTCCGCCTCATTTGACAGGTCAAGACAGGCCTAAAAAAGCTAAAAAGGCATGCCCAGTACCATAAGATTAGTGATACACTAGATGGGAAAATTACATCTTGTCTATTCTGCATCTCAGTTGTTTCTTTGGAAAATTGGGGATACATTTATCTGCCTGAATTGAGAGAACTGAAACAGATGAGTTCTCTGTCCTTTCTGGTTTTAAGTCCTGTGATTCCATGGAACATAGAGATGAGTGTTTAAAAGCTGCGGGTGGGGCAGTATGGGAGAGAGAAGAGGACACTAACCAGCTCCTGCAATGTTCCATTTTACCCCTGGCCAGGTTGATTTGCTGTGTCATTATGCTGTACATAAACCCAAATGTAATTTGCAACCTTACCTCTTTCTTCCACAAGGTTATATATATATGTCATTAAACTTTAAAATAAAGTCTGAAAGGGTAAGCATTGGTCAGATGCTTTTATTCCTCTCCTCACACCCCAAAAACAAATTATACTCATAATGTGGGGTAGACTATTAAAGAATATGAAATAAAATTAATTAGAATCTAACATTCCTCTAGGGCTGGTTTATAAGCCACACCTTAATGATTTGGATCTTTCTCCTTTTCTTTAAAATCAAAGAAGTTGGCAAAAGAAGATTGTATCTCTGCGGGGCTTAGGAGTTTAAAGAATAACTGATGGAATGCAATCTCTTTGCAGGTTTTGGAAAACCTGGATGAAATGGGTGATCTTCTGCAACTGAAATACTCTCGGCACAGGAAGTCAACACGCCCCGAACTCTACGACGAGACAAGCTTTGAACTGGAAGATTAAGTTTCCTGGTCCTGAATTGCACCTAAAGACTTTGCTCGAAAGACCCCCGTTTTGCCTCAAAAGGAATATAAATGGATTTCTTCCCCCTTTCTAAGGACAATTTTGGTTTCTAAACCAGCTTAATTGAACTGAAGGAAAGGTTGTGTTTTTAATATCTCCAGCTCGGGACTGCAGAGACAAAAATATGGTTCCAGATTTTAAGTTTCTCCTCTCCCAAGTATCCTGCTACAAATACACACACACACACACACACACACACACACACACACACACACACACTTCCTAGAACATTTTTAATGGCAATGAGCCTGTGTTTTAGCTGCTACTGTGCAGACTCTTTGGTCCAGACTCTTTCAGGCATTCCAACCAAAGGAGAGGGCCTTGATTTTTAATTCAGTAGATCTCCCTATGTGTGTACTTATTTCATCCGCAGATGTGAGCAAAGGTGGTGGGCAGTAGCTGACCTCCTTGTTTCACCCATGAGTGGCCCAGCTAGCACTCATCTGTATCATGGGGAGCTCCAGGCAGGAGGGTAAAGAAATGTTGCTTCTACCATTTGCCACATTTGGACTTTTTCCAAGGACAAGTGTCAAAAGCCATAGTTAATGTTTGGAGGGAGAGAGAGGGACTGGCCAGCCAGTAACTCCAGACGTCTTTGAAGGAAACTTTCCTTTTCCTCTTCCTGGTCTCCTACAGTTTTACAGCTGAGCTTTTGAGGTTTGGAAAAGTTAAGACTTTTGTTTCATAAGGAAGGGGGCAGAAAGCAAACACAAGCCAATTGTAGGCCTAGACTCAAACTGTAATGTTATAACAACTGGAAGGCTGTTGGTGCCATGTGGAGTGAATGTTTAGCTTGCATACATAACCCTTATTACTTTAAGGAATGGGTTGTCATTTTCCTATTAAAATTTGAGTAAATGGTGAGATGCAGTTTCCTTTAGAGTTGACTCTCAAGACTATACTTGAATGTATTAATTCAAAAACGACATTAAAAAGCAAATTCTATTTAACTTTTTTAAGACTGCCACCCCTGTTCAGGCCTATTAAATAGTCCTTACTGTCTGCTGGCACATGCAATCGATTTTGGTGTAAAGTGGGCTTGCACACTATTGAGCAACGAACTGTAATTTCCTTGAGTTCTCTCTGTCTCTCTCTATCTCTCTGCTTCTGTTCTGTCTGATTGCCTGTCTCTCTCTCTTTCTAAATGTGAACACAAACTTATCTGGAATAGTAACTTTTTGCTAATTGGTTCTAGTTGGTATGGAAAAAGCCAGTGGAAAACCTTATCTTTAACAAGCTCCCAGATGGTTCCCAGATTTGGAAACTCTAAAGAGCAGTGGTGACCTTTTAGCAAAGCTTCTGTAATAGTTCGAATGAGTTACAGAACATTCCACTCCATCAAATGACAGTATAAACAAATCACTTCAAGAGAGGTTTGACTTGTGACACAAATGGACTCAGGCTTTCATGCTGTGCAGTGAGATAGAAACCCAGCCAGGAGCACTGGTGTTCGAGAGAGCAACATGCCTGGTGTTCACAACAGATTAAAAGATGGAAAGCTTTTTATGGGAAAAGTAAAACCGCTACTAGGTATATCAATTTAAAAGTGATCACAACGATAAAATTTCTCACACACATTTGTAAGGATCACTATCAGCAAAAGAGGAGAGGAAATGAGTTCTGACAATGCAGTTGCCCCAACCAGTGACTAATTTTGATAACTAAATTACAACTCTCCCCAATGCATTGGTGCACCATTACTTATGCAAAGAAAATATATGTGGTATACATGTCCCCAAGAAGGCCTTTTCCCTTGAAAATGTGCATTTAAGTGAAAATGATTCTAGTTAATTGTCCAAAATGCATAAATGTCTTCAGTCCTATAAAAGGAACAGTAGACGAAGAGGCCCTTACTGAGGTACAGCAAGCAGTAAACATCCCCTTCCTTTCTAGATGTCCATGATCTTCATACACATCTTCACACCCACCCTTTGGGTTTTAGGGTGTCTTTGTGAGCAGGAATATTCGTCTATCTTTATTACTTTTATGGAGGATCCCGAGTCTAACTCATGATAGGAAAATAATTATTTATCCACCTGGCCTGGGGAGCAAGGGGGACATTACTCCTGCTTCATCAAGATCCCAGAGTCCTAGGACAATTTCTTACATTCTCATGTACAAGATTTTTTAAAGAAAATAAAAAACTATCTCTGTCAGAGGGTCTACAGTGAATACACTTACGAGAACAACTATAAACCAAATTCTATGCTTCCTGAGAACATTAGGAAGGATCCAGATCCAATAGGGTTGGTAATATAGGAGTATATGTCATAGATAGAATGAGGTTGGTTAAGAGTGATTATGAGAATTTTTAATTTTTATAAGAAAACATCTACCACTAGGTTCATAAAAGCACAATTTCAAATCGATAGGGATTGTTGAGTCTCAATAACTATACCACAGCCTAAAATGTCCCTTTGGTTGGTTCTGTTGAGAAAGAGAATTTTCTAACAAAACTCTGTTATGTACCCCAACCCTCCCATGCATGCACATGTGCACACACACACACACACACACACTTTCCACTTCCTTTACAGAGCAAGCAAGAGTATAAAGGTACAGAGGTGAGAATCTGGCTGGTTGATAGATAGATGGAAGATGTTTTAAAAGATGTGGCCTTCAGTGAAACAGAACATAAAGGATCCAGACTGATATTCGTAGGGGGGATACATTTGCTTAACAGGGAAATGGCACAGACACATCCCTAATCCTATTACGGAACTATGTTACCGTGGATGTTTGGCTACATTGCCTTTCAGCATGTTTTGGTTTGACAGACACCATGGGCTTCAGAATTTACTAGAAGCTTATAAAAATGCAGGTCCCTGGGCCCCCAGCCAGACTTCCACTGAATCGGAAGAGCCCAGGAACTTACATTTAGCCAGCCTCCTCAGGGGCTTCTAATCCATGCCCTAATTTGAGAACCATTGTTGGAGCTTTTGTTTGCATAGATCAGTTGTCTCTAATAACATAACAGAAACTTTGTCCTCATTCTTTGTTGATAATTAAGGTGCTTATACTACTAAAGTAAAGTGAATTATTCCAAACTTTTCTCCTCAGCGGGACATTTTGTTCCCATTTTCCAGGTACCTTCTCTTTCTACAAAATTGGATATTAAGAATAATCTGCCTCTGATTATTTATTCCAACAACAGCTCTCCAATAGGGTGAAAGTCTTAACAGTTCTTCACACGTGCAATACTCCTCTGTATTTTCTTCAGAGATAGCAAATATTGTAAGTGGCTTACTCTGACTTAAAATTTTTGATGAGGAAACCTTAATTCTCTTGGATTTATGGCAATAATAACAAAATTTATATTTTGAACTTCTCTGGTGATTTCTTGGCCATTTTTCCTGGTCTCCATATGAACAACATATTTGAAGTCTGTTTTCTCAGAACACCTTAAGCAGCTGTGTAATTTTTGGAAATTAAAAGGCGTCTGTATTTTAAATGTTTCAAAGCAATTATTATGGGACATTGTCTTACAGTATTGTGGGGTGTGTGTGTGTGTGTGTGTGTTTCACTGAAACATTTGAGGTAAACAATTTCATTTCATTCTGCCTGTGAAATACTAGTTTCTTTAATAGACAAATCATCAAAATAGACAATAGAAAAAATAATTGATGGTTCTTATGGTTCTTTGTTAGTTTGGATTACCCTAAATAGAGACTCAGAGATTTGCATTTAAGAATTTCATTAAGGAAAATGGGCAAGGGTGGCTGGCACTGGCTTGAACTGTGTCACAAGAACCAATTGTGTTCATCTGTTCACAACTCCTTCTTCTGTGACATCACCTTGGTAGCTTGAAATTGGCCATGCTGAGAGTATTTACACCATGGAAATTGGCAAACACTACAAATTCGGGATCTGGAGAGCCATCTGTTAAACCTTTACCAGCATAACACTGAGACCACATACAATGCAACAATGGAGCGAGGAGACAGGATTGGAAAAGGGAGAAGCCTAACTACGATTTCATCATAGAAAGGCCTTAGTCATTCCCATGGGGAGGTATGCAACAGAGATGGCCCTTTAAATTATCTCAAAGTGAAGCAAGGGAGTTAGACTTCTATGTCCTTTCTGCCATCAACTAATCACTAGATACAAGTTACCAAGGTAGAGGTGTAGGGGAGAGCATTACCTTGGCCAAGACAATTCCATTCAGCCAAAGGCACTTCTTGGGGAGGGACTCGGCTCTGAACTGACAGCAGTCCATCAACTTAAAAATAATTATTTCTAATCCATCTCCTTTAAAAAAAGTTTTAAAATGGAAAACTGTAAACATAGAGTAAGAGAGAGAGAATAGTATAATGAACCCATGAGCACCTATCACCTAGCTTCAAACATTATCAGTTCACGGCTAGTCTTTTTCATCTATTTCCCTCACTCA
The DNA here is from genome assembly GCF_004348235.1 of Phoca vitulina. NCBI lineage: Eukaryota > Metazoa > Chordata > Mammalia > Carnivora > Phocidae > Phoca > Phoca vitulina. The sequence continues at coordinate 25,135,929 of NW_022589725.1, forward strand.
CAGGTTACTTTGAAGCAAGCCCCAGAAATCATATGATTTCATTAGGGAATATTTCACTGAATCTCTCTAAAAGGTAGAGATGTCTTCAACTGTCCCTTAATTGGTCTCAACTTCATTAAAAGTAGTCTTTAGGATAACAAAGGCATGGACATGAGTCAAATATTAATCTTTTCATTCTCTATCTCATACCCTGCCTGCGAATTTCCAGGATCAGGACTAGGAATTATTTCTAAAGTAGGTATGTGGTGTCTTGAAAGATAGCAAGTCAATCATTTTTTGGACACTTATCATGCGCCAGACACTCCACTAAGAACTCTGATATACATTATCCTCTGGACACCCTCGTAGAGATTAAGAGTAGACTCATCTTGGAAGGCCAGTCTGTTGAAGTTGTCAGGGGATTAGCAGTATGTGAAGAGGACTTCCAAAGCTCCAACAAGGCCTTGCTTTATTTTTCTGAGAATGCTATATTCCTTTTCCAGTTAAATTTATTACAAAGTTATTTCAGCTAAACTTTATATATCAGCAGGGTAATCAAACAGGAATAAGAGAACAAGTGAGCCCCACTTACCTGTTTGGAAATGGCTGATGCCTGTGACAGGGCTTAGGACAGAACTTGACATTTGTAAGTCAACTGCTCTGAAAATTATCACAGATACAAATCAGTCAAATATCCAACATCAGGAGGTCAAGGTAGAAGCAAGAGGGGATTCTTTTTTTTTTTTTTTTTTTTTTGCTGTGGCATGAAACAATGCTCCCTTTTACTCAGCCCAGATGCTGATTTTTATATCAAAAATATTGATTGAAGAGGCTAGTGATTTTGGCTCTCACCCAAGTTTATTCAGGACCTTTCTTAATTAGGTTTAGGTCAGCTGCAATGCCCATGGCCAGGGTTAGGTCTGGCTCCAATCACCACATCATGCTCTCTACTTCATCACCGGCCAAGGAATAAGGCAAGGAAATTGCTGCTTTTTTGTTTCTCCAGCCCCTGAGTATGTTTTTCCCAGATTTTAAGCATGCATGGAGCAAATCTGTAAGGAAGACCGAAAGAAGTGTAATGGCTTCACTGTGATGAGATGAATGTAGCTTACAATTTGACTGTGAGCCTCAGCAGGAACAAGGCTCCATGTGTGAAAAATGAATGGGTAGCAATGTGAGATCATGGAAAAAGATCTTGACATCTTTTGAATGAAAATTTTTCACCAGGCTGATGCAGCCAATCAGTTTAGGAGTGTTTTTAAAAAGAAAAATAATCTCTTTTGTCAACAATACATGATTTCCCCATAATGTGTCTATTTTGTAAATAATTATAGTTAAGTCATGCAACTATCTTAATAGTGTCCATACCAGTTTCATATACTTTATGCCAGTCTTTTTAAAAACATCTCTGCCCAGGGGTACCTGGCCGGCTCAATCAGTAGAGCATGCGACTCTTGATCTCGGGGTTGTAAGTTCGAGTCCCACATTGGGTGTAGAGATTACTTAAAAAAAATAAAATCTTAAAAAATAAAAAATGAAGGGATGCCTAGGTGGTTCAGTTGGTTAAGTGTCTTCCTTCAACTCAGGTCATGATCTCAGGGTCCTGGGATGGAGCCCCACATCAGGCTCTTTGCTTAGCAAGGAGTCTGCTTCTTCCTCTCCCTCTGCCTCCTCCCCCACTGATCATGCTCTGTCTCTGTCTCTCTCTCTCTCTCTCAAATAAATAAATAAAATCTTTAAAAAAATAAAATAAAATAAATAATAATAAAAATAAAAAATAAATAAAAGCATCTTTGCCCACATAAGGCGTCAATACATCATGGTCACAAATTATAGATATCTATGATACAATAGGTTTTCCTATATGTGTAAAATAGTGTGTTGATATTAAAAAATATTATTCAATTTCCCTAAAAAATTTTCAACTATATATCTATGAAGAGATTTTTTTAAATTTTTTTATTATGTTATGTTAATCACCATACATTACATCATTAGTTTTTGATGTAGTGTTCCATGATTCATTGTTTGTGCATAACACCCAGTACTCTATGCAGAGCATGCCCTCTTTAATACCCATCACCAGGCTAACCCATCCTCCCACCCCCCTCCCCTCTAGAACCCTCAGTTTGTTTTTCAGAGTCCATCATCTCTCATGGTTCGTCTACCCCTCCGATTCCCCCCCTTCATTCTTCCCCTCCTGCTATCTTCTTCTTCTTGTTGTTGTTTTTTTTAACATATAATGTATTATTTGTTTCAGAGGTACAGGTCTGTGATTCAACAGTCTTGCACAATTCATAGCGCTCACCATAGCACATACCCTCCCCAATGTCTATCACCCAGCCACCCCATCCTTCCCACCCCCCACCACTCCAGCAACCCTCAGTTTGTTTCCTGAGATTAAGAATTCCTCATATCAGTGAGGTCATATGATACATGTCTTCTATGAAGAGATTTTTAACTCAAAAAATTCTTAGATAAAACTTCAAAATATATATTTGTAAGATATTTTATTAATGAAACAACTTTAAGTGGGATCAACCAAATGTTATAGATTTCCTATATAGATAAATCTATGCCCTATCAATAGTCAATAATACCAGCATATTATACAGAAAAATTAAAATATTTTATTAAAGTGAGTCCATTTCTAATAAGATAACATTATTTTTAAAATTACATTTTTAACTCTTTATACTATCTTTTATTTATAAAAGCCAAGTAAAGAAGAAACATGCCAGCTACTCAAATTAATCAACATAGACCTCAGTTGTGAATAAGATTAGAAGATCAGGGATTATCAGATATATTTGAGGAAAATCAGCAACGCCAAAATGAATGACCAACATGAAAACAAAGAAAAACATTCAGTGACAGAAACAGACAATTGTGGGAAAGAGAACTTTTTAAATATTCTAATTATTATCCTTGTTGGTCAACCTAATTATATGAAGATATCACATGCACAAAACAAGATAGGTTGATATGAAAAGGAACTGGAGTTCATAAAAATTTAAAATATTTAATATTTAAATGTTTGGTGAAAATAAACCAAAAGAAAGCAAAGAAGAAAACTTTTTAAGATCTCAGTATATAAAGGAAAGGACAGGGGTGCCTGGCTGATTCAGCTGGTAGAGCATGCAAATCTGGATAGGGTGCTGAGTTTGAGCCCCACATTGAGTATGGAGATTACTTTAAAAAAATTTTTTTTAAGGATTTTATTTATTTATTTGTCAGAGAAAGAGAATGTGAACACAAACGGGGAGCAGCAGGCAGAGGGAGAAGCAGACTCCCCACTGAGCAAGGAGCCTGATGCATGTGTGGATCCCAGGACCCTGCGATCATGACCCGAGCCAAAGGCAGACGCTTAACTGACTGAGCCACCCAGGCGTCCCTAAAAAAAAAATTTTTTTAAGGGAAAAAAGAATATAAAGCAAAGGACAAAAAAAGACATAAGAGAAAATTTAAAAGCTATAATAGATCCATGCAGGAGGACCAATATCCATCTAATAATAACTTGAGAAAGAAAAAATCAGGAAAACTGAAGGTAGAGGGGGAAAAAATCAAAGAAATAAAAGAACTATTTCCCTGAGGCTGAAACAAAACAGAAGGTGGAAATGGCCCAGTATGTGCTGAACTGATAAATAAAAATAGCTTTTCACCTAAACGCATCTTTATGAAACTTTGCTACCCCAAAGATAGAAGAACTAAAAAGGTTCCAGCATGAAAAAAAAACAATCTCAGCTACAAAGGTAAAAGTAATAGATTTTATTTCTGAGTATTATGTGTCCTCCAGGGGGCCTGGGTGGCTCAGTCAATTGGGGTTCCCACTCTTAATTTTGGCTCAAGTCATGATCTCAGGGTCATGGGATCAGCCCTGCATCAGGCTCTGCGCTGGGAGTGAAGCCTGTTTCGGATTCTCTCTCCCCTTCTACTCCTCTCCCTACCCCCGCCCCCGGTGCGCGCGCGCTCTCTCTCTCTCTCAAAAAATAAAAATAAAATAAAAAAATAAATGTGTCCTCCAGAAATTTTGTTCCAGTTTCAGACCCATCAGCATTGTGTACAAGTACTCATTTTTCCAATCTGTGCCCATGCTGAGTATTACCATTTTTATAATCTTTGTCAATCTGATAGAAGAAAATGGGTTCTCATTATTGTCTGATTCCCATTTACTAGTGATTCATTCTTTTTTTTTTTTTTAAAGATTTTATTTATTTATTTATTTGAGAGAGAGAGAATGAGAGAGAGCACATGAGAGGGGTTAGGGTCAGAGGGAGAAGCAGACTCCCCGCCGAGCAGGGAGCCCGATGCGGGACTCGATCCAGGGACTCCAGGATCATGACCTGAGCCGAAGGCAGTCGCTTAACCAACTGAGCCACCCAGGCGCCCACTAGTGATTCATTCTTATTTGTGTGTGGATTGGCTATTTGCATTGGTCTTTTACCCATGTATTGCTTGAATCCCCTGACACTTTTTCTATCATAAAGTCTCATTAGCATTACTGGACACAAAAAGACAATGAAGCAATGCCTTCAAATTCAGAGGGAAAATAGCTCTAAATTAAAAATTCTATATCTAGAAAAATCTACCTAATTAAGAGAGGCCAAAGTAGGGACTTTTTTTGCATAAAAAGTCCAGAAAGTTTATTTCCTCAGTAATCTTTCTTTAAAAATTATTCGACTAGGGGCGCCTGGGTGACTCAGTCGTTAAGCGTCTGCCTTCGGCTCGGGTCACGATCCCAGGGTCCTGGGATCGAGTCCCGTATCGGGCTCCTTGCTCAGCGGGGAGCCTGCTTCTCCCTCTGCCGCTCCCTGCCACTCTGCCTACTTGTGATTCCTCTCTCTCTCTCTGTGTCAAATAAATAAAATCTTTAAAAAAAATAAATAAATAAATAATAAAAAATAAAAATTATTCGACTAATCTTCAAATGTAAATACATCCAAACTAAAGGAAGATATGGCATCCAGAAAAGAGCAGAATTTATCTAGGAGTACCATGCAAAGAAGTCTAAGAAAGATAATTTATTAATTAAAGTACGGTAAACTTTCCTAACATGAGGTGATGGGCTATTTTTTTGCTCATATAAATACAAGTCAAAATTAGTGTCTGGGGTTGGCAAGCACACTCCTCCACACACTCCTGGGTTTCAAGGACCCAGGCTATTTTCCTACCTGTGGCTCCACAGAGCCTTAAGACATAATCATTTCATACATAAATCATTTCATGTGTGGTTGAGGCTCTAGATTTTGACAAGTAAGAAAGGAAAAATGAGTGCAAAGGAAGCCCACCTCTTATCTCTGTCTGATGAGTGACTTAACTCTGACTCTTTGGACACATTCTGAGGAGTATGGCAGAGCCTGATTCCACCACCCAAGGGAGTATCCGGAGATTGATAAGAAGCAGATTTGAGGCAGATAACACCCTGATATCTCAGTTCCTAGAGATCCAGCCTTCCTCCCAACCTCCTAGAGATCCAGCTGCTCCAACACCATCTCATTTACCTCTATCAGATAGATGAGAACTTATAAGCTCTAACCCTACTCCTGTGACGGAGGCCAGTCATGATCCCACAGCCAGCCAACCTGCAGGTCAGAACACCCACTTACACCATTTCTTGTTCTCATCACCTCCTTCCATTTGAATGCATTCACCTGGTTCCTCAGAAATGACATGGGCAGGGGCTGTCACATCTGAAAGCCCTCCTCAGCTAAGGCACCTTTGAGAAGCTGAGCTGGGCCAGCTAGAGGATAGGGTGTTGCAGAGCTGGGTGTCCATCCCCGTGCAGCTCTTAGGCAGTGGGACCTCTGTCCAGGCCACGAGAACTTCGGGCATGCTGAGTCTGGCCCGTATGCTCCTCAGGATGGGAAAAGCAAGGTGATAGGTTTCTCACTTCTGTGATCTTCACTCTGCCTCTCAAATTGTCACACCTCACTTCGGGACCCTCCTGGGTTTCATTAGCGATAGGGAAAGCCAGTCACCCAGGAATTAGTACAGGTTTGTTTGGGGTTGGCTCTTTTAAAATTCCACTTTCACAGGGTAATAGCCTGAGGTCAACTCTTCAGTGAATGCTGGAAAAGAGAAAATATGGCTCACTTTATGGCTTGTTTATCCATCTGCATCTTCCCTGGTGCACGTTCCTAGAGTCTCTCCTCTCCTGGGTTATGACCTTTCAGGGGTTTCCAGCTTGTTCAAAGCTACTCTTCAGTGACAGTTTAAGGACTAGGAGAGGTAGCCACTAAAAATAACAGCTTGTGCACTAATTCACTCCTGCCCCATGCCTATGTAGTGTCTTCCTCTGTTTTCACCATCCAGCCTTATATATAGTTGTGAGTGATGTGAACATAGAATTTATATATAGTAGGTCCTTGCAGAAGTAAGAATCTGGGGACAAGCTTTTCAGAAAACTTTTGTTCATCAGAATTCCATGAGCATTCCTGTTCAGGCATTTTGGATTTATATTTCCAAAGTTCATGAAGAGACAGATGTTCTGTTAAAGGGGAAAAGTACCAGAAATAAAAATCTAAGAGTCAGCTTCACACTTTGCCACTCACTTTTTTTGCTTCTTGAAAAAAAGTTTTGATAAAAAGATGCTTAATATGAAAGAGAAATAAGGTGACAGATTGAATTAACCAAGGAGCCAAGAACTTATTTCAAAGCTGTCTGTGTTCATCGTTGTGCTCTTGAGTTATACTCATAAGATTTTCCAAGGTCAAACTGCTTTCCACATTGTGTATTATCTATCAAATGTTACTGTACAAGATACATTAAAAATGTGTTCATGCCTCTTAAATTTGAAATTCTTCCTCTGAGAAATACTGCAGAAATACTGAAGACCTTTAGTTTCTGGTAACATTTCAGTCTAAACAACCAGAAACTCTCTCATTGTAAAGTGGAAATACTAGAGAAAATGTAAGATCCTTTTAGACGCAGAGCTGAGCCTGCAGGAAAGTTAGGGAAGTCGCTTGGCATAAAAAAATGAAGAGGAACCTGGAATCTCAAGATGGAATAGCTGAGCTAAAACTCTGGAGGTTCTATGGGCGTTTTCTGTTCTCATAATTTAGAGATTTGGGTTTTAACACCCATGTAGGGGACACAGATAAGGACTCTGGCCAGTGAGAAGTAAGAAGCTGAACTAGAACAATCCACCCAAAGGCTGAGAAAAATGACAATGACATTTTTCTGTCTAGGATCTAAATGGAGAAATAAATGGTCTACTTTGAGAATTCATAACCATAGATCTGACTTCATGGATTCGGCATTCGGATTTACACTAGAATTCTCATGTCCATAACTTAACACAAAACATGTTCTGAGTTCATAATACCCATTGCGTGCCTGGCAGAAGCTATCAGAAAATCTCTCTCAAGGGACATATTTTTTATTTTAATGATTTTATTTATTTATTTATTTATTTATTTGACACAAACAGAGAGAAAGAGACAGCGAGAGAGGGAACACAAGCAGGGGCAGAGGGAGAGGGAGAAGCAGGCTTCCCGCGGAGCAGGGAGTCCGATGTGGGGTTCGATCCCAGGACCCTGGGATCCTGACCTGAGCCTAAGGTAGACGCTTAACGACTGAGACACCCAGGCGCCCTCAAGGGACATATTCTTACACCAGGATTCCCAATGAGGTCCCACAGAAGATAAGCTCATGGCCCAAAACTGCAAAACTCATGGGGAAAGAATCCACTATGAACAAGAGCACTAGAAGTTGTTATCAGAAACAAGGACAGTAGAATCCATAAAAAATCATGTTTAAATGATTGAAGAAAGACATTTTTGAAAAATGAATGGAAAATATCAGGAGGGGGCAGATTTGGAAAATGGAACTTTTAGGAATGTCAAAATATGATAAATCGAAAATAAAATCTCAGTAGTAAGGTTAAATAGACAAAGCTTAAGAGAGAATTAGTAAACTGTAAGCAAGAAAATTTTTCAGAATGTGGCCCAACGAGACTAAGAGATAAAATATATATATATATGAAAGAGAACTTAATAACAAATTAAGGATAATTAAGGATATCATAAAGATCTAGCAACAAGGATCAAAGTATTATTTATAACATCTAAATGTTGGAAATAACATAACTGTCCATAAATAAGAGATTTACTAAATTTTGATGCCTCATTTTTTAAATTTTTTTTTCTATTTTAAGATTTATTTAAGGTTAATGAACTCAGGGTTAAATGATACTGAAAAAATGTATCTATTGATATTGGAAGTATAAATATTTTTACAAAACTAATTAAATATTTAAAACATATATTTATATAATGTATAAGAAAAGATCTCGAAGACTATACCTGGTTTTCTCTGGATAAAGATGATGAATGTGTGTGTGTGGCAGGGGGGAGAAATGTGATCTTCCACAATTAAAAAATAAAACAAACTGAATTTGAAGGAAAAATACCAATATACTAGAATAGCTCAGAACATTACTCTCTTGGGTTAACAATTCTTTTTGTTTCCTGTCTTGATTTGAAATCCCTACTGGCTGGGTGCCAAGCCCTAAAGATACTAGTCAAGGCTGCTTACAGGTTTATGGCTCTGCAGTCAGAGACAAAAGAGAGGAGAGGTCTCTTGAGAGGCCTTAGGATCCATGCAGAGTGAAACCCGGATCACAGACATGGAATGTTCATCACTCAGAGTCAATGTCTAGCCACCATGTCCCTTATCCCCCATAGTCACCTACTCTGAGGAGCCTATTACGAGTTTCTCAAGACACCCCACCAACTGCCTAGCAGCAAACATGGTGAGCATACTGACACAGCTGGACCCCATCCTGTTGTATAGGATGAATTTGTTGATTTCCCCGACACCACCATCCACCAAGTCTCCCTATGCTACAGAGTTTATACTCTATGCGGACAGGATTGGCCATTCTCAATGTTCAGGGTAGGGACACTGACCTTCTCATCACTCATCAGGCTTTGGGTTGGGTTCCTCATCCTATTCTGAATCTTGATTCCTGAGATTGACAGTCACTCACATGAACCCAGATACTCACATGAGAGAAATATAAGGAAAAAGTAATGATTTCAAGGGTACCCTCTGCCTTGCACTATAAGCTTCCACTTCAGGAGTCACATCATTATATTGCAATAACAGTTATGTATCACTAGATAAAAACACTATCAATATACTCTCAGCACAACATTTCCAAACCAGGACAATCTTGTGCATAATAGCCTGATAATAACATCTTCATTTGGTTAAATGCCTGTAACCTGCTAAGCCCTAGTCTAAGGACCAGACAAATATTGTGAAAGCACCAAGTGGGTGTTTGGAGGGATTTCTTCCCCAATCAATGATATAATCTCAGTCTTCTGCAAAGTACCTAGCCTCATTTTCCCTTCTGTCTAGATTGCTGTCTGCTTTAAGTTCCCCCAATATAGAAATTCTCAAGCAACCCCTGAACATTTGTTAACTTATTTGCTTCTTAAAATATTTGAGTCCAGCATCACTATTTCAATGTTGAAAATGAGGAAATAGAATAAGAGAAGCAAGTAACTTGTCCATTGGAAAACAATGATATAAATCACCAAGCCATGAGAGCTTACACAGTCTGTCCAGCCCCAAAGGCCAAGCTCTCTCTACTCTCCTAAACTGCCTCCCTACACCATCATTTGTTGAGTAATGGTGTGTCAGCCTCTGAACTAAATGTTGGGAAAGGAAGACAACCATTCTGTCCCTACCTGCAAGGTGTTCACATTCTGGTAAAAGAACCCAATGGTCTGGTTAAACATAACAAGTATTTACTGAAGGCCAGCTGAGTTCGCAGTAGTAATTAATAGGAAGAGTCATGACATCGTTGGGCTTATTTTAGTCTCTGCATTCCAGTACCTTCTTTTGGCAGATGTTCTGCCTATGTCTTCTTGTCCCACCCTGGAGATTACCTGCAGCTTGGTGGACATTTTCCTGCACACTGACAACTTCCTACCATAATACTTGCATCCCTCTTCCTAAGGGTTTTCTCTGTACTTAGTAGCCCCCTGACCACATAAAACAAAAGTTGCTATCCCAGGAGCAACCCTCCCCAGTGAATGATGGGAGTTGGCAGGTGGGCACTTCAATCTCTTGATAATTTGGGGGATAATTTGAAGGTATGTTCTATGTAATTTCTCAGAGTGTCTTCAGCAGGTTAGAGCTCCAGCTGCCCATGGTTGTAACCTGCTCATCAATGAACACTTTACTGGCTGTTTTTTCTTTCTTTTCTCCCTTCCCCACTCTCTCACTATGCTTCTGGAATTGCCTACCAAATAAACTAACTACTGGCACCCAAATCCTTATCCCTGGTGTGCTGTTGGATAAACCCAAGCAAAAAGACACCTGTCCCTTTCACCTACAAACATCTAACCTTGAGGCCTGTGATCAATGGAGTCACAAGATCTTGCCCAGTCAACTATAGCATTGTTGCAACCTACTCCAAGAAACCAAACATCGATATATCTATAGGATCATCCTGCCAAAAAACAAACAAACAAAAACAAAAACACCGGCTATGTAGACAGTGTCCAGTCTAGATCAGCTGAATTTCAGATAACTCACAGACACGAGTGAGAAATAAATGGTTATCATTATACGTCACTGAGTTATCACACCAACAGATGGGAAGAGCCATATGTTTTAAGATGGTAAGAACTAAAATGAAAGAAAAACAGAAGTTTGGGGAGATTATTTTCTCTCAAATATGGAAGACTTAAAAATAATATATTATATAATAAATTTTTAACAGTAATAAGAACCAATAAGAATTAAAAATAAATTTAAAAATAAATAGGGCGCCTGGGTGGCTCAGTTGGTTAAGCGACTGCCTTCGGCTCAGGTCATGATCCTGGAGTCCCTGGATCGAGTCCCGCATCGGGCTCCCTGCTCGGCAGGGAGTCTGCTTCTCCCTCTGACCCTCCCCCCTCTCATGTGCTCTCTCTCATTCTCTCTCTCTCAAATAAATAAATAAAATCTTTATAAATAAATAAATAAATAAATAAATAAAAGACATGATATTTCACATAAATACATAAAGAAGAATATTGACTTCAGATTGCAATAAAAAGAAATACAAAATAAATCCATAGTAAGGCACCATTTCCAACTTTCTACCTATTAAATATGTGAATGATAGAAACTGAGTTTTGGAGAAACTAGTCTAGTGCTCTTAAAACAGAGTTCAAGCACTCTGCCACGATCACTAGGCCTCCCCTCCAGCATTATCGCCACCTCTTTCTCCCTTCAGCTCCACTCTCATATTTCTCTTTTTTTAAAGATTTGTTTATTTATTTTAAAGAGACAGAGAGCACCAGTGGGAGGGGCAGAGGGAAAAGAATCTCAAGCAGACTCCGTGCTGTGCGTGGAGCCTTTTGCAGCATTCGATCTCATGACCCTGAGATCACGACCTGAACTGAAACCAAGAGTCAGACATTTAACTGACTGCACCACTCAGGCGCCCCTCCACTCCCATATTTCTTAAATGTTCTTAGCTTCTTCCTGCCCCAGGCACCTCCCATCCATTGTTCCTCCTGCCTGGAAGTTTTTATTCCTCCCCAGCTTTTTACTGCTTTTTACTGCTCCTTTCTGCTAATTGACATAAGTTTACTATGGATTGACAGGCAGAACTATTTACATTGTTTAAATCATTTTCTCTCTATTAATTTTTGTTTTGAGCACATCTACTTGATTTCATGCAAGGTAAGTGTATCAAATTCAAATCTGCTTCTCTTCTTTATAATGGAATCCCCTCTAAAATGTAAATACAGAATGACATTTCATTGACCACCTGCTATGGGTATTACATTACTTTTTCACAGATTATTGCCTCACAAAATAATGGCAATAGCATTGCAAGGTAGCTATAAATGTACTCATTTTTATAGATAAGGAATGAGAGACCTAAAGGGGAGGTAAAGGGACTTTGGGTTCAGCTCTGACATGTAAAGAGCTTGAAAGTGTCACTCCCATCCTTATAGCAAGAAATGACTAAACAAACTGAAAATCAATGACTTTCTTGGACCCATCAGAAAACTGAGGTGTGCAAAAAGCTGCTCAGAAATCTGGAGAGACTGAGCCATCCAAAAGTGATAGTCATGATCTGCTTACCTGGAACAGAAGCTGCTGGAGCCATAAAGTAGTAGGGACACTCAAAGGTAATTCTGATGAATTTCTGGAAGCTAAGTGTGAACTAGCATGAGAGTAAGAATCTCCTTAGGGCCTTGGACTTGGATGGGGGGCGGGGAGCAAATTCTCATGGGGTTTACCTCCAGGAAATCCATCAAGTTCTCACAGTGAAAAAGCCACCGGCCAGGAGGGGAGTAATCCTTATAAAAATATGTTCAGAACATTTCCATAACAAAGACATACTCTCCAAGGAAAAAAACATTGCCAGAGCCTTATCTCACCTGGGAAGGGGACATGTCTCCCACTCCAGTCCACTCTAGCCTTCTTGTTTCATCTAATGAGGAAGGGGTCAACATGGGACAGGGTTCCAAGGAAATAGATTGGGAACACTGCAACCAGGGAAGGAAGTAGGGAGCAGAGGGGAAAATAACTATAAACCACTAGTGAACCAATTGTAAAAGTCACAGCCCAAAGACACGAGCTTACTAAAACAGGGAGATTTAATTGGAAGTCTATAAATCATACTCTCTCCCCAACATCTTATCATAATACTAACAGGAGTCCAGTATAACAACAGTGGACCATAGTTAAAACTGCGGACCAGACTCCCTCTGATAAGGAATACTTAGGGAAGTCCAAAGTCAAGACAAAAACAAGGACACTAGAGAAATTCTAAATTCTTGCACCCATAGCTACAGCAAGGCTTAAACTCATAGTCCTAACCAGACAAACATAAATCCTCACACTAAAGGACAATTTACCTTAGTGCTTATTACCTAATACAACATACAACATACAAAAAAATATATAGTCTGAAGACACCAAGCAATCATCAGAACCAGACTCAGATATGACACTGATGTTTGAATTATAAGACAAGGAATTTAAGATAACTATGATTAATATATTAATGGCACTAATGGAGAGTATGGACAACACGCAAGAACAGATGGTTAACATAAGCAGAGAGATAAAAACTCTAAGAAAAAAATCAAAAGGGGATTTTAAAAATTTAAAAAGCACTGTAATTCAAATGAAGAATACCTTTGATGGGCTCATTAGTAGATTTGACATGACTGGGGAAAGACAGTGAGCTGAAAGACAGGTTTAAGTTATCTTCAAGCTATAGAAATTTCCCAGAGCAGAAGATCCAAGAACTGTAGGGCAATTTTGAAAGGTGTAACATACAAGTAATTGGAGTACCAGAAGAAGAAAGAAATGATGAAGTAGTAGAAATGTTTGAAGTAATAATGGCTGAGACCTTTCCAAAACTACTGATGGGTGCTAAAACATTGTAGATTCAGGAGGCTCAGGGAATACTAGAAGGATAAATACAAAAACAAACAAACAAACAAAAACCAGAAACCCTAGGCATATCAAAATCAAACTGCAGAAAAAGACAAAAAGAAAATCTTGAAAGAAGCCACAGGGAAAAAACACCTTCCCTAAAGAACAAGAATAAGGATTACAGTGGACTTCTCATCAGAAACCTCCAGCAAAAGGCAAATGAAGTGAAATACTTGAAGTGTTGAAGAAAAAACCATCAACCTAGAATTCTATATCCAATGAAATAATCCTTCAAAATTGAAAGAGAGGGGGGCGCCTGGGTGGCTCAGTTGGTTAAGCAACTGCCTTCGGCTCAGGTCATGATCCTGGAGTCCCGGGATCGAGTCCCGCATCGGGCTACCTGCTCAGCAGGGAGTCTGCTTCTCCCTCTCCCGCTCCCCCGTCTTGTGCTCTCTCTCTCTCTCTCACTCTCTTTCTCAAATAAATAAATAAAATCTTTAAAAAAAAAAAAATTGAAAGAGAGGGGCACCTGGCTGGCTGGCTCAGTCAGTGGAGCGTGCAACTCTTGATCTTGTGGTTGCTAGTTCAAGCCCCACGGTGGGTGTAGAGATGATTTAACAATAAAGTATTTTTAAAAAGTTGAAAGAGAAATAAGGATTTTCTCTGACAAACAAAAACTGAGGGAATTCATCACAAGTAGACCTGTTCTGCAAGAAGAATGTTAAAAGAAGTTCTTCAGGCAGAAGAAAAATAATATAGGTCAGAAACTTAGATCTACATAAAGAACAAAAAAGCGTCAGAGAAGGAATAAGTAGAGGTAAAGTAAAATATTTTATTCTTATTATTCTTAGCTTAAATGATAAAAAGTAATAATTAACAGTATATTGCAGTGAGTATAACATATAAATAAGTTAAAAAAGGACATTAATGTCACAAGGGGTAGGAGAGATGAATTGGGAATATTTTGCCAAAAGGTACCTAAACTTCATGTAAAGTGTTATGATGTTATTGGAAGATGGACTTAGATTCGCTTCTTTTTTAAAGATTTTATTTATTTATTTGAGAGAGAGAGAGAAAGCATGAGCTGGGGAAGGTGCAGAGGAAGAGGGAGAGGGACAAGCAGATTAATTATAATTTAATTACATCAATAATCACTTTAAATATGAAAGGTCTAAACACACCAATTAGGAGAGAAATTGCCCAAGTAGATGAAAAATCATAAGAGGTGGTTAGTGGGAAGAACCCAGATATGTTCCCCAAACTGTCTGACACCATAATAGAGGCTCTTGCTGCTTTATCAGAGCAAGTGGGTATTTCTTTTATTAAATAAATTTTTTTAAAAAAGACTCAGTCAGCCACTGACATGTTTGACATATAAATATCTCCTGAATTAAGTGACAACCATCAAAACCTAAAACAAACAAACAAACAAACAAACAAAAACTCCACATAAAGCAAAAATCTAAAACAACCTTAAATATTCAAAAAGTTGTTAAGGTGGTTGCATATACCAGTTAGGAAAGCTCAGAGACAACCGTTTGAAGCATGAGTTCCACAGCCCAACAGGGCCAGCTAGATTATCTCTGCCTTTTCACTCCATCTGTCTCCTCATTACCTCAAAATGGCCACAGTAGTTCTGGACTTCACATCATCATTCAAGATAGGGAAAAGAGGTAAGAGGTATGATGGTATTAGATGTCCCATTTTATCAGGAAAACAAATTCTTTCCCTGAAATTCCCCCAGAAGACTGCCTGCTTGCATCTTATTGGCTGGAACTATATCCCATAGCCATCCTTAGCTGCAACAAGATAGGGCTAAGAAATGAGTATTTCACTTTTCTAATCTATATAAGTGAGGTAGGTGAGGGAGAAGAAAGTAGACAAACCCCTTACAGTGGCTACAGTTGCAGATCCCCCCCCCCCCCCCAGAAAAGAAAAAACCGATTTTTCAGAAATTATTTATTTTACCTATTTTTTCCTTTTTTTTCTAAAATTACGATTTCCCCAAAAAAAAAAAAAAAAATGTTTTCATAGAATATTCTCTATATTAGCCACAAGTCCACTTAAAACTGAAACAAGTCTTTCTTTGTCTAATTAATCCTTTTGCTGCCATTCTTGACATAGAGCTGGTCTCCAAGCTGTAACGGGGACTGTATGTTTGCTCCCGTGGATTTTGACACACATTTCAAATGATAAGATAAAATTTATGTGAACATGTTGCGCAGATGACAAATAAAACCCCTCTAGATTTTGCATATAGGAGGTTCAAGTTATTTCATTCTAGGAGGACATGGCACATTTGGTGTAGAGCACCAAATCAGGAGTCAGATAAAATGTTCTCAACTGCAAGTGTTTGAAAATCCAACCCCAGATGGTTTTCATAAACGATAAAAGGGGTTTCTCAGCTTCAGCAGAGTTTTATCCAGTGGGTCAGCAATGTCACCAAGGACCCTGTTTTTGTTTTTTTTGGGGGGGGGCGGGTTGCATGTGTTTCTTCATCTGTCTTTTCTGCCATCAGTGACATTGGTTCCCCCCTAAGGCTGGGTTGTCTCATGCTCACGTAATGGCTGCCAACAACTACAGGGCTACTTATTGTCTCATACATGTGTAAAATAAAAAAAGATATAAAAATATGTCTTTCTCTTATCCCAGCTATTTAGTTTACTATAGTCCCTCACTCTGTTCTGACTAACCTGCACCAATCACCTTATCGGTAAGGATACGAAGATCTGATTGGCCAATCAAGGCCCGTCCTTATAGGTGGGGATGGGGTCAATTTCATGCCAAGTGCCAAGTGCATTGCTGCATAGGGGAGAGAGACAATGGATGAGGGTGCTGCGGAGGCAACATAATTTCCACAAAACCCAGATCCTTGCATTCCTCCTTTACCATCTGGGAGCAGAGGTCCCCGTGAATCCATCCTGACATATGAGTAGGAAACCCTGCTCAACCCACCCTTCAGGTCCCTGTGAGGACTGAGTAAGATCACGTAAATGAAGGTCCTTTGAAACGTGCTCGATGATGTAAGGTACACTTAAATTATTAAGTGCTGAAGGTAAACTTCTGGATGAATTTCCATTATACACATGGGGCAGCTACCGTCAGTGATCTACTGGATTCACTTGGCCTTTCCAACTTCCAATTGCTGACGCCACATCCCTTTGCTGAGGTTTTTCTCTGGACACTGGAGCCCTCTCTGCAAGTGTGGGAGTCAGGTCACAAGTGCTAAGGGATTTAACGTCTTTCTACCCCACCCTGGAGCAGCATAGCCTCTGAGAGACAGAGTTGGGAAATAAATGTATTAACCCTGAAGTGAAATAATTCTGGAACATGTTCTATACAAATCCCAGAGTAGTGCAGCTTGAGTAGGCTCCAGTAGTCCACCATGGTGACTGACTTCTTAATGCACCTTGTATTGGCTTCTTTCCCTCCTGGTCTCATTCCCCTTGTCTACCCCTGCATTCTGAATTGCCCCTCGAATAAACTTCTTACATTCATATCCTTCTCTTAGGGTCAGTTCTGGAGGAATCTAAACGAAGACATACATCAAACTAATATGCAAATATGAGAATGCTTATTTGACGTCAAAAGCGTATTCCAGACGTTTTATTTTAAAATACATTCAGTGATTCTTTTTAGGTGATTTCTGTGTGAGTTCTCATTTTCTATGTATAGCAAACCTTTGTTTCTAATTAATTCATTATGTTGCTGGGCTAACAGAGGGGTCAAACACAGCCTGCCTCCAGAGAAAGATAAAACACAAGCAATGGTACACAGATGTATTTTTCACAAAGTCCTGTCCTGAAGATAGATAATGCTATTAGAACCTAGAATCTACAATTAGTATATTTATCCGTAAAATACACACTAGACTGTGATGAATTTGCATGTTTGAAGACAAAAGGAAAAAAAATATGTTCAAGATGCTTCACTTAGCCATTATTTTTAAAAAAGTTTTGTTTTACCCAGAGTTCATTTCTATTACAACCAAGCTATTAAACTGAGCCAAACAGGTCATTTCATTTAAGCTCATAAGAAATGATGGCCTATTGGGTTATATGAGCATTTTGAAAGGATAATTTGGTTTTGATCATTTAGCAGGGCTACATACGAGTATTATGTCAAGTTATATTTGTTTCCTAATTTTACAATTGAAATCAAACTTGGTTAAAAATTTAATCTGCCTCAGCGCCTTTGTACTTAGTGATCCCTGTGTCTGGATTGCATATCTCTGTATGGATGTTCTTTCTCACTATTAGGGTGGTGGAATGTCCTTCTCCACTCACTATCTCAAACTGTGCCTCTCTGTCCAATATTGTAGTTACTAGCCATATGTGGGTGTTGAATGCTTCAGAGGTACTATAGATGTAAAATACACACTTGACTTTAAAGACTTAACATGGGGAAAAAAGAATGTAAAACATCTCATTAATAGTTTTTTATATTGATTACATGTTGAAATTTTATTTTGGATATATTGAGTTAAAAAACATTAAAATTTTGCCTTTTTCTTTTTTTTACTTTTCTTAATGTGATTAGAGGAAAATTTAAAATGACGTATGTGGCTCATATTTTGGCTTGCATGGTATTTCTATTGTTCAGTGCTGATCCAGAGTAATGCCCACACGACCCTCCGCACCCTGCTCTATTGTCATCATAACACTTTATCACCCTTAGAGTAAATTCTAAACTCTTTACCGTGTACTGGAATTACACAAGTCAATTCCAAAGTGTTTACTAGTACACTGTAAGCTCTAAGGGTCTTGTCGGCCAAGCTTACTCTAAACCAGTGTCTGGCACATAGTACGGTCCGAAACATATTTAGGAAATGAATAGATGAAAGAATAAAGGAATGAATGGACCATGAGCTCTGTTTCCCTGGGGGCTCCGCCTGTCAGTTGCAACTCAAGCACACTGAGTATTCAGCAGGTTAGTGAGCGGGACTAGACCCCCCTAGAGGGGGAGCAGGGGCAGTCACACAAAAGAAACAGAACTGGGACGCCTGGGTGGCTCGGTCGGTTAAGCGGCTGCCTTTGACCCGGGTCATGATCCCGGGGTCCTGGAATCAAGTCCCACATCGGGCTCCTTGCTCAGCAGGGAGCCTGCTTCTCCCTCTTTCTCCCTCTGCTTGTGCTCTCTCTGTCAAATAAATAAAATCTTTTAAAAAAAAAAAAAAGAAAGAACTTGCTCACTGGCCATTTCTTAATTATATTTTGTGGTTTTCTTTAGGAAATCATAATCAGAAATGAAAGACAAGTTGGTTCATCTGGTAAGAATGACCAACACACCTAAGACAGAGCTAGCTGACCAGAGGATTTGCCAATTATTAGGCAGCTAATGACTCAGTAACTAAGGTGATTGACTGGGATCAAAAGGACTGTAACTGCCCTGCTTAGCGAACAATCATTACAACAATCAAGAAACTGGAGGTACTTCTTTGGGCTAGAAGTCACCACTAATTGCTGGCCTCTGAGTCTCATAACTGCCATCAAATGGCTAACAGTGATATAATTAAACTTCATAGTTGACAACACCATTAAGATGAATGGGAAAGTTCACACTCCACTCACTACTATTATTCTTAGATTTGTCTGTCTGAACACTCAAAGACTTCGTCCAGACGGAGTCAAAATGTACCTACACTTCATTCACTGACTTGGCTCAATCCTGTATAAAACGTCAAGAGTCTGGGCTTAAGCAATCATGGTGCTTTATAAGTTAGGTGAAAAATTGTACTTTTCCCCCTTATTATTTTATTCAAAGAACGGAGTAAGTATGTCGTATTCAACTCATGTCCAAGGAGGCTAGGGTTCAAGTTGTATCCTGGCAAATGATTTAGAAAGGTTTTAAACATATTTTTAACCTCTTTCTGTTGTTTCCTGATTTTGGACACACACCCTGAGAAATAATTTAGTTTCCAAGAAAAAAAAGGAAGGGCTTCATTTTCATGAATATACTATTATAATTATTCCTTTCCTAAGACACAAATTACTTCAAAAAAAAATTAAAAACTTATCACCAGGATGAATATATAAATAACAAAGACTTTCTGGGGTTTTCTACTGGTCTTTGTCAAAAGCCTGAAAAATGTGAACCTAATTAATATTTCAATATTCTTTTCCAGATATCACAAATGTTCAGTTATTTGGAAATGTCTGGATTATTAACTAAATTTTTTAGTTTTTAATAAATCTTTATTATTATGGGGACATAATATTATTATGGGGACCTGATAAAGGGCAACTCTGTCTCTCTACCTTAACCTAAATGCCTATAAGTTGTCTCCACTCATCTTTCATCTTTTTTTTTTAACCATTCATCTTTTTTTTTTTAACCATTAATTCTCACCTCATCCCACAAACATACTCATTTTCATCCTTGTTCTCCTTCTTTCTCTCCACTGGAATGTCTTCCTTTTCCCACTTGTTTCTCCAAGCCCTTACTGACATTTGATCCCTGTTCAATGCCTTCCTCCTCCCTGAAATTTGCACATAGTAATTGACTTCTATTTGAATAACAAACAACATGCTTAGTTTATTTCACTTCTTTCCTACCTTTCATCCTTCCTTTCTTCCATTCTCCTCCTTCCATGCATTTAAAAATCATCTATTGGGGGCACCTGGATGGCTCAATCAGCGAGCCTCCTACACTTGATTTCGGCTCAAGTCATGATCTCAGGGTCTCAAGCAGTCTCTCCCTTTCCCTCTGCCCCTCCTCTCTCTCTCTCAAATAAATAAATAATTCTTTAAAAAAACACACACATGTATGGCTCTTCTACTCTGCACCAAGACCTAGACAGTGAGTAATACAACAGACCTGGGTCCTGCCCTCATAAAGCTCCTCTAGGGGAACAGACAAATATGAATCTGTTTATCTTGTCTCCATAGGTATCGCACAAGCCCCATGAAGGCAGGAACCACTTTTCAAGTTGTAGAGCAAAGGAGATTCCCAGGAATGCCTCTTAATTGACTATTGTCCCCTAAGTGAATTTGATATTTATGTTCATAACTGACTTGGTGGTGTATTTGCCTCTAGGACTCTGACTCTGATTTTCAGTGACTAGTTGCCCACCATCCCCCGATCAGGGTCTTAAACCTTTGGCAGGAGGGGGTGGGGGGGGCTGGATACTAAGGAAGTGAAGGGGGTGGAGCCTGAAGAAGCTGCCAAGATGGTGCCCATATCTAAAGATTTGTAAGTCAAGCTATCGCTTACACTTCAGTTGCAGTGATTCTTCCTCTTCCAAGGGTGGCCTCTGCTGTAGATCAACTCCTTCAACCAACGGTGTTGACGTCACTCCTGCACAAACCAGTCCTGAGGCCTGATCCAGGAACTCTTACCTGGATAGCTTTATCTAGCTGTAATAAAGCCCAGTTAACAAACAGGTGAATTTATCCTTAAAAGATCATTTTGTACTAAAGTTTCTCTCTTCAAAATGATTCCAAATAGGTAAAGTAGCAAATTTCTCCTGGTACATATAAATGTGAGTTGAGTTCCCAAAACTCAAATAATAGATCATTTTAAAATAAGGTCCCAAAAGGCACTGAGGCAACTTCATTGACTTTTTGCATGTACTTCCTTCATAATCTCTGAAATCAAGCCAACAGAGACAATCTGAGACTTAAACCATAGAAATGAATAAAGAGTAAGTTAAGGTTGTCAATGCCGAATGTCCTTTGTGCAATAATCTGCGTTGGGTAAACGGGTCTCCCTTGGAACACTCTCAGCTGTGCCTTTGCCACTTGGAGATGCATTTGTTCCTTTAAACTGTAATTTTCCTGGAGCAGAGACCTATGGAGAATGTCTTCGTATTACTGCAATTAGCACTAAATCTTATGTTCCTAGAAGTTGGTCAACCCCAAGACTAAATAATAAACCTCAACATCATGAGAACCATCACTATAAACTCTAAGTCACCTTCTAGTAAAAAACTTCTCTCTCTTTGAGGCTTTTTGGATCTCACTTCCCAACCAAGCGAACAAGAGGAGTGCAGCGTATGCCGCCAGAGAAAAGCGCTGTATTTAGAATATGTTTTGCTTATTTTACCATAAACACACTTGACTTAATTCATCTTACATGCAATGCAGTATGTAGTTAGAAAGAAAGAAGAAAAAAGAAAGAAAGAAAGAAAGAAAAAGAAAGAAAGAAAGAAAGAAAGAAAGAAAGAAAGAGACCCTGAAAATACAAATAGAGGAACCAAAGAAGGAAAATGACATTTGACTTAAATTTCCACCTTCTCTGGATTTTGTTACCGAGGGCAGCTCCCCGCGCCCCCCCCCCCCCGTGAGGGGGAGGGGTTAGCAACTAGCTTCATTAGCCATAATAATAATTACACACACTTTCAAAGAGGCTTTTATCCCCAAGGCTTGAAGTGCTCTATAAACATTAATTAATTTAAGCTCTGGGTAGTCCAGTGCCATTATGTCTTTTGTAAAGAAGGGTAAACAGAAGTGCAGGATGTTAAGTGGTTTCCACTAGGCTTAGTTCACCCAGTCACTGCGTGGCTAGGAACAACAAAATCAGGCCTGGATGACAGCCTCCAAAGCCAGGCACAGGCACTGGGGGCTGGGAGGGAGAGAAGGAAGGGGGGATTCTGCAAAGTGGGGGAAAGTAAGAAATGGCTACATTTTAACCAAAGTAACAGGCAAACTACGTCGCCTCACAAATGGCAAAAGGGATCGCGGTGGGGAGAAGATAACTGTGCCCCTCTCCCCCAGTTTTTTTCAAGGCAAAGCTTCTCAAGCTTTGACTGGAGACAACTCACCTAGGCCTGCTTGCTAAACTATGGGCCCTGATTGAGGGCACTGGTGAGGCCTGAGGGTCTTCACTTCTAAACAAGGTCTCAGGTGATGCTGAAGGCTGCTCCTGGCCATGGATCACATTCTGTCATAATTGCCTGTGTCATTTTCTTATTGTGAATCTTTTTCTTTATCCAATTCTGTATTACTTGGTTTGTTTTTCAATGCCCATGTCTTATGTTTTATTTTTTCCTTTTAAAATTGTGGTCTGATGTCTATAGGGGGAAACACATAGGCCTGCCTTAAATGCTTGGTTCTATGAATTCTAACAAAAGTGTGCCTGGGTAATCCACACCCCTATCAAGATAGAGATCATTGCCATCACCCCAGAAAGTTCACAGCCCCCATTTTGTGTAGCTTGGTTAGAAGATATATCTGAACAAGGTCACAATAAAAACAAGCCCTTCATTAACTTTGAAAATGAGTGGCACATTACTATTTTTAAGCCTTTTAAGTTCAGACAATGGAGTCATCATCAACCCCACTCATTTCACCGTGACTTTCTATGGAATTTGGAGGCAGAGTTGCAAACACATTATGCTGCAAACATCAGGCTGGAATCTAGGTCACCTGCCCTTTGATCCCAGCCTAGAGAGACTGCCAGGCCTTTGAGCAGGTCTGCCTTGGCTCTTCCTACAAAATGCACAAAGGAATTTCACCTCACAATATTTATTATTCAATATTAGTATTTTTAGTGTTTCTCAGCCTTTCCTTAAAGAGGAAATGCCAAGTTTTTAAAGATTTTTTCTAAAGAGGAAGCACTAGGTGAAGGCAAATTTGCACTATTTGAGCAAAGGAGAGAACATGGTTAAGCTGATAAGAAATAAACCACGGGATTGCGTTTAAACAATTCTAAACCACAAAGATGAAAAGGAAGACGTTTAATCAGTCATTCAAAGTTTTCTTTTTTCCTATATGAAGATAAACATCTGGACATTTGGAAACATTTGGGTAATTAACTCATTTTTTTTTTCAGTTTTTCATCATAAACTAATTGAGCAACTTCTACTGAGGGCAGGGTTATCTATAAAGCATGCTGTTCAGTTCCTCGGGGATGTGGGTCTGTACAGGCTCTGGAAAAGTTTATAGTCTCCGTTACAGTCACATTCAGCAAGGTCAGAGCCTTTAGGAAGGCACAAGAGAGGAGGAGGGAGGTTGAATAAAGGGCATATCCATCTGGGAAGAGCAGAGGAAAGCTCATGGGGGAGTGGCCTTTGAGATGAGACCTCAAGGACAACAGGTGACAGACGGGCAGCAGGTATGCCAGGCAAAAAAAATAAAAATAAAACAGACCAGTAAAGGCAGAAAAGTGGGAAGAAGTACATGAGAGTGTTGGGAAACAAATTTTTTGTTATCCTGTCAAAAGAGAAAAAAGCAAAATGAGTGCTATTTTCTTTTTTTTTTTTTATGATTTTTATTTGACAGTGAGAGAGAGAGAGAGAGAACAAGTCAGGGGGAGAGGTAGAAGGAGAGGGAGAAGCAGAGTCCCCACTGAGCAGGGAGCCAGACATGGGGCTCGATCCCAGGACCCTAGGATCATGACCTGAACCAAAGGCAGACGCTTAACCGACTGAGCCACCCAGGCACCCCATGAGTTATATTTTCATTTGAAACTGGTAGTTACAGCAAAATGTAACTTTGGGCTTAAAGATTATATTCATGCATCTTTCATTCGTTAAATGTAACTGAGAGCCCGCTGTGTATCTGGCCCTGTGCTAGGCTTTGGGCACGCTCGGATGAAACAAGACAGACCCCAGCCCTAAGCTCTTGAAGCTCCCTGTCTTGTTGGGGAACCAGCCAAAAGACGAGCAAGTAAACAAATAGTACACATTTACAGATAATGAAAAATGCAATAAATGAAAGAGATACAGACCCATGGTAAAGACAAATATAAGAGGAGGGACCTATTTTATATAGTATGACCAAAGAAGACCTCTCTCAGGAGGTGACACTTCAGCTAAAATCTGAAAGACAAAAAGCGGCTAGGTTTTGGGGAACTGGGAAGTGCGGGGATGGTCCAGACAACAGAGTCATTGTGCAAAGACCCTGACACAGAAAAAAAATGGACGTGTTCCAGGCACGTCAGAGAAACAATGAGAAGACAAAGTGGGGCAAACAGGCAAAGACCAGATCTTGTAGATTCTTATTGGCCATGGCAAGGAATTTGCATCTTATTCTAAGTGCAATGCACAACCCCGATAGGTTCTCAGATGGGAGTGGCATGACCTGATTTGCATGTTTCAAAGATTATTCCTATGACTAAGTCCTAGAGATCTACTATATAACATAATGCCTATAGTTAGTAATATTGTATAGTAGACTTTAAAATTTGCTAAAAGGCTAGATCACAAGAGTGCTCTTATCACAAAAATGATAATAATCATAGCAAAAATAAAGAGAACGGGAAGAAACTTCTGGAGGTGATGGGTATGTTTATGGCATAGATTATGCTAATGGATTCACAAATGTATAGTTATCTCCAAACTCATCAAGTTGTATATATTAAATATGTACAGCTTTTTGTATGTCAATCATACCTCAGGAAAGCGATTTTTTTAAAGAGTGGGAACATGTAAAGTTAATGTATTCTGAAAAAAAAAAAATCATCCCTACTGCTATGTGGAGAAAGGGATTGAAAGACAAGAGTGAAAATGAGAAGGTCAAGGCTGTTGGAGGGGCCTTGGGGCCTGAAGAAGGCCTGGCTGAGTGGCTGGGTCTGTGGGTAACAGCTTGGGGAACTTCAAATGTATTTGGGCGATAGAGAGCCAGCAAGTAGCATAAACTACTATTCCTATGCTACCAAAAGTTACCTAGCTAAATGTTTATGTGCAAAGAAAGAAAATGAGAAGAAGAAATACATGCAGATCTTCACTCTGAGCGATCAGAAATCTCACAAATACAGGTTCAGTTTTCCCTGATGTAATGACCTGTGAAAATTTAAACATGAAGAAAAATTGGGGATGAGGCAATAAAAAATTGTAAGTTTTGTTAAATGATAAATTTTTTTTTTGAAGATATCCATCCCTCCTAATCTCTGCCCCCTTCAGGCTGAGCACAGTCAGAGGTGTGCTGATAAATAGTTAGTAGCTTGGGGTGGGGGGACTTGGGGAGTGGGGGGGCCCTGATTTGTAGCATTTGCCGGTTTCTACGGTGTAAATATTCACCCCACGGCTGATTTCCATCTACCGACATGAAGTACCATCACTGAACACAGAGTCGGGAAGAGATGTGTAGAATCACAGCATTATACAGTTTTCCCACCACATAGCTATGACAGATATGAATAAATGCAAGAGCAGAGGTCATCGTAAAATGGAAAATAATGAGGAAATGTTAAGTTTTGGGTATTACCTTGCTTTTAGTATAATTTATTTAATTGCACATTTAGGTAATTTAATTCTTAGTAACTGTCACGTTTAAAAGCAGCTCATGAGAGACTATTCACTCTGAGAAACAAACTGAGGGTTCTAGAGGGGAGGGGTGGGGGGAGGGGTTAGCCTGGTGATGGGTATTAAGGAGGGCACGTTCTGCATGGAGCACTGGGTGTTATACGCAAACAATGGATCATGGGACACTACATCAAAAACTAATGATGTAATGTATGGTGATTAACATAACATAATAATAAAAAAAATATAAATAAATAAATAAAATAAAAGCAGCTCACAAAATTCCTGGAAATTTAACATTCAGCTCTTACAAGTCTTTCTCCAGCACTCCACTGATAACTCCCTGTAGCACAGGGTAAGTGTTGATGAAGGGAGTTAAATAAGCTTCAATGGCCTCCCTTAGCTAATGAGAATATCTGTCCTATCATTCAAATTCTAGACAAGGTCTCCCTTACCAGAAGACTCCTTAGTAAGTAGTTGCTAAGCATTAGCTACATGCTCAATAACTGGGTGCTGGGGGCTGGGGAATGGAAGTATCATGTATTGAAAGTTACCCTGTGCCAGTCACTGTCCTAGATTCTTTATTAACTGAATTAATACCTGCAACAGCCCTACAAGTAGCTCCTATTATTATCCCTGTTTTATGAGAAATATCAGAGCATAGAGAGTGGGCAGGTTGATAACATAATGATTTGAACCCTTTCTCTAAAGTTAGAGATAAATAGGGAAAAATGAAGTAAAATCTCTCCCTCAGCAATCTCATGAAGATCCATGTGAATATGTACCTTTTTCATTCGCAAATACTCATCTTAATGTCCACAGGTCAAACTTTCGTATCTTGTTCAGATACTGGAAGTGTTTTTTGTATTTTTAATAACCTCAATGTACTTGAGATAACACCCTATTTTAATAAGATGAGCCTTTATGGATTAAAAAATAATTAAGTTATAGTGTAAAAGAACAATTACTTGACTCAGTTAACGTGGTCAATACTTGCATTTTTAATTAGCAGTGATTTATCATACATTTTTTATAGCCATTGACTATTTCTCTTCATGCCACAGTTTGTAGAGATTTAAGTTATAAAAATAGTTTATATGCCTATAAAAAACACGAGCTCTGTTAAATGGAAAACAAAGAAAGTAATTTGTACTATCAAACCATCTCTTTAAACTTCAGAGTGGGGCTGGGGGCTAAGGGCTTCAGATTAAGAAATGCAAAACCTGCAAGGGTAAACTCACCTTTTAAAACAATTTCTGACCCAACTCTTTAAACCTATTTTGAAACCACAATACATGTGCCTCTCAGAGGAAAAAAACTGTTTATCCAAGTGCTTGTCACATTGGCTCACACCAAAAACAGCTTTGCAAAATCATTTTGTGTATAACTTAGTAACGCCGTAAGACTTCTCAGAATCCTCATGAATATAATAAGTCAAATAATATTATTCAAGCATCTGTACATTTAAAGACAGACTTAATCAGTCTTTTGAGGATTGATTGGTTTTGGATTTCCATAGTTTTATTTTAATTTTGAGATGTCTCAGTTCCAAGTCTCAAACAACCTAATTGCTTTCACAACAGAATTCCCCACCTCTGACGGAAACGGGGTGACAGAGACTACCCTCAGTGGGCCGAGTTGTTCTGCCTGTCTGGGCCACTTTTAGTCAATTACTTTACATCTACAGCTCACAATTTTCCCTGCCATTTCCAGGATCCCTTATTGGAGGTTTCAAGGGCCCAGTTTGCCCACCTTTGTAATAGAATCTCTAATGGAAATATTGCTGGAGCCTTCTTTAATAATTTTAATGGGCTGTGGTACAAAAAGATGTTTATTCCGCGTGGGGCAAAGTGCGGGGGGAAATGCCTGTTTAATCGTGGTTCGTATTTTCTTCCCAGTTGAATTAACTCCACTCTGGATTTAGCATGATGTAGCTGGCAGTTTAAGGACTTAAGACAGACTAGGGCCCAAGGAGTCAGTTTAGAAAGCAGTGGGGGTACCTTCACCGCCCCGCCTCCAGGGCCACATACACCAGCCCTTTCCAACTGGAAGGAGGAACAGAGAGATGTGGTGAAAACGGAAAGCAAAGGGCAGGCGTTGGTCACCGTGTACAGAGACTCTGGTCCCCACCAGGCCCGGCCTCCCCTCCAAAAGGGAGCTCACAGGTGAACCTCGTTGCACACCTATACTGTCTCTTGCCAAAAAGCATTAATGCCTTGGTCCCTGCATTTTCTTGGGACGATCTCTTATTGAACTCTAGAAACAAATCTGGTTAAATGGCTCCTCTGCTTAAGACACTTTGCTGGCCTTCCATCTTTCTTGGGACAAATTCAAACCTCTCCATAGGGATCTAGCCCATGCCCACTTCTCTAAGAGCCCTCCCCCTCACCAGACCCCCCCCCCCCAGATACATACACCATTCACCCCCTTGCCACAGCCACACAGGCTTCATTTCTATGCCTTGGACATGTCAAGCCCTCTCCCACCTCCAGGGATGTTTTAAGTGGTGACTCTTTTGCCCAAGACTCTGTTCTAGCATGTCCCTCCTGACATTCAGGGCTCTGTTCAGAGGCCACCTCCTCAGAGATGTCTTCCCTCAAGTTCTTTGCCGTGTCAGGAGGAAATGAGAGGAAAAGGGAAGGAGTCCAGAGAGGGGATGTAGGTGGGTAAGGAGGGGCTCAGTCCCTCTGAAGCCCCTGCTGAAAGACTGTGTAGACCAGGCTTCAAAGGAAGGAAATGGGAGTATTTGCCCACCAGCTCCTGTGTGTGTACTGGTGGAGGGCAGTGCAGGGAACTCATCACTGCATGCAGGCAGGACGCACCCCTGTGGCCAGAGAAGAACCTCAAGCAGAGTCACAGGTGAGCAAAGAGGGAAGTCCTTGGCATCTGTCAGCAGTGCCAAGGCAATAGGGGATGTCGGCAGTATGGACGATAAACTATTGCATAATCCTGAGGGGATCAAATAGATGCACGGCATTCCTGAGCTAGAGCCAGTCTGGAACTTGGGCATCTTGGATTGAGCCTCAGCTCCTGCTCTAACTCATTGTGCACACTTGGGTGGCACCTTCCCTCTCTGGGGCTGTTTCTTTGACTACAAAATGGGAAGATGGATCATAGCAGTGTTTCCAAAGTAGGGCATATGGATCACAGGTGGGTACAGAGGTAAGCTTAGGTAATAAATCAATGGATATATTCTAATTTTAAGGGTGATGCATTTTTTATTAGACAGGTAACTCTAACTGCTAAGACCAATACGTCCTGAATTCTCAGTAGCTTAACACAGTAAGCATTGATTTTTCACTCATGAACAGTCCAGTGTGGGCTGGTGGAGTGGCAGAGAGGGTGAAGAGAGATGGGGATAGGCCTCTGATCTATAAGATAATTTAAAAATCAAGGTTCCTGGGCTGCCTGGGTGGCTCAGTAGGTTAAGCAGCTGCCTTCGGCCCAGATCATGATCCCAGGGTTCTGGGATCGAGTTCCGCATGGGGCTCCCTGCTCACCAGGGAGCCTGCTTCTCCCTCTCTCTCCCTCTGCTTGTGCTCTCTCTGTCAAATAAATAAAATCTTTAAAAAAATAAAAAATAAAAAAATAAAAAAATAATAAAAATCAAGGTTCCTTCCCTCAACTGACTCTGCCGTTTTCAAGGAATCTGGAGTCCTAAACTATGTTCTTTGCATTTAGCCAGTAGACAAGCAAAGAGAGAGGGGGATAGATAGTACAGAAGATTTCAGGAACCAGGTCTAAAAATGAGTAAATCATTACCACTGATTCTGAGCATTCTTGATCTAGCCAGTCTTGGCCAGAATGTGGTCACATGGTCCCACCTAGCTTGGAAAGGTTATCATTCTATGTGCCCAGGAAAATAGCAAGTGAAGCTTGGTGATGCACACATAGAATGATCACTACCACAGTATGTATGTAAATACATATATACAGATAGAGATACAGAGATAGATGGGAAAAATATAACAACACACCAAACTTTTGATTTCATGGATATTATTGCTTGGATATGGGTAGGTGGAAATGTTGATCTAAATGACTGATTTGAAATTGAGTCAAAGAAAGATTGGGTTAGTAATAGTGGAGGAGTTATGTAGATGTGGCAATTTACAAATGTAGAATATGAATGTCTTCGACCTATACAATTCTATAGAGAATTTGTTCAAGTTTTATGTGGATAAAGGTGAACCTGAGTCATAGATGGTTCAGCTCATTTCCCTGGGAATTTTAGGACTCAGTTAACTAATTCCACAATAATGCTTCAAATCACCCTAAAATCACAATCCCCCCCCTAAAACTCAGTAGCTTAAAATGATAATCATTTATTCACCTGTCTGCAGAGGAGGTGTGGTTGGATGACCTAATTTGGGCCCAGCTGGCCTTGGCCGCAGGCTGCAGACTGGCTCCAGGTCTGCTCCATACGTCTCTCATCTTCCTTAGAACCATAGCTGCCCGATGACAGAAGCACAAAACATGAGAAGAAACGGTGTCTCGTAAGACCTAGCTTCAGAACTGACACACCATTGCTTTTACCCATAAGCCATAAACCAAAAGCAAGTCACATGCCTAAGCCTCATATCAATGGGGTAGGAAAATACACTCCACTGAAGAACTGAGGAAAATAGTACAATCCACCACAGGTCCCTGCAAAGACATCCACAGGAGGAGTGAGGGATCCTAGGGAGAAAAGAAGGAGGGGATGAGAATAAAATTCACACCCTATTTGCACAATTTTATTCATTACCCAAATTTAGTCTAGTATCAATTCCTCTGATCATATAGTTTCTTACTACAGTTAATTGAATGATGACCACTGAACATATGGAGAGTTAAATTAGACCAAGTATAATGTGTCCCCTTCCTCTCCTCTCATAAGGTGCTAGTAAACAGCTTCCTCAGGGTCTCAGTGTGAGCCTGACCAAGGTCTTCGTGGGAAAAAAATCCATCATCTGGTGATGTCTTCATGGTTTTGGACAGCACCTAGTAGGATCTCAAGATAAGCAAGCCAGGGTGGGTTTTGTTTTTTTTTCCTTACATGGCATCCCTGTTAGAGAAAGGAACACTCCACAATGTGCCTTCGCATCTCTTCCCATCAGGCATTGCAGTCTACTTGCTCACGTTTTGAATCTGGACCATCTTGTGACTTGCTGTAGATAACAGAATGCAGCAGAAGTGACGCCATACAAGTTCCAAAGGCTAGCTCAAGAGCCTTGGAATCTTCCATTCTCTCTTGGACCCTGTCACCATTATAAGAACAAATGACAGCAGGCCTGCTGGAGTATAAGATGCCACATGGAAGAGAGCTGTGTTGCCCCTGCTAAGGCGACCACGGAGGGACCAGTCCACAGCCCACCGATGCATGAGACCAGCCCAGATTAGCAAAACAACCTCAACCAATTCTTAGACTGATGAGAAATAATAAATTGTTCTTTTAAGACACTGAGTTTGGGAGTTGCTAGTAATGCAGCAATATTTACTGATATAGATGGAGGGTACTCACCCCAGTCTTTTCCCGCTCCAGTGCCTGATGTTGGGCTTGGTCATGGTGCTTTGGCTAATGGAATGTAAGTAGATGTGACATAAAGCTGAGGGTTTAAATGTGCTTATGTGGCTGGGCTAAGATTCTCTGTTGTTCCTTTGCTTGAGTCCTGGAATGCAAGCATGGGGAGCAGACTTGAAACTGACTCAAGGGACGCCTGGGTGGCTCAGTTGGTTAAGCCTCTGCTTTCAGCTCAGGTCATGATCCCAGGGTCCTGGGATAGAGCCCCACGTTGGGCTCCCTGCTCGCAGGGAGCCTGCTTCTCCCGCTCCCACTCCCCCTGTTTATGCTCTCTCTCACTCTCTGTCAAATAAATAAACCTCTTTTAAGAAAGAAGAAAGAAAGAAAGAAAGAGAAAGAGAAAGAAAGAAGAAAGAAAGAAAAGAAAAAAGAAACTGACTCAAAACCCATACTCCATTCTGGACCAGCCAAGATCAGTGAAACCACAGCTGACCTGCAGATTTGCAAATGTAAATTAAAATATTTGTTACTGAAATCCACTGAAATGTTGGTGTTTTTGTTAAGCAGCACTATCATAGCAGAAACCTGACTAATATGCAGAGTATTCATATATAAAGTTATTATACTCTAGGATGCATATTATCTTACTCTATAAATTAGCAACATCCTTGAAAACATAAAATAATTATTAGTTATATCATAACTGGATTATACTAGGAAATTTTACAAGACTTAGAATCCTATTATGAATCCTTTTTGTAAAATGCAGTTCATGGAGCAACATCTTTAATTATACCGAATTTTTTATTTAGATTCCTTTTTTTTTAAGTCTATTTATTTGTTTTTTAGTAATCTCTACATCCAATGTGGAGCTTGAACTCATGAGATCAAGAGTTGCATGCTCTTCCGACTGAGCCAGCCAGGTGCTCCTGAATTCAGATTTCTTATATTCAATGCTGGATTAAATTGAAATTTATATGAAGTCTAAAGAAGGGTTCTAGTCCTGATTCTGCCAACTGATTTATTATTATCCTTTGGCAAATCTAACCACTACTAGCATTATCTCAAAAATGCTGTCCTCTATCTAGCTTATAAGAGTACCGTAACAGAAAAGGAGATCCTAGGTTTTTACAAAATAATATGCTATTTGCTTCAAAATAGCATTTTTAGAACATATAAGATTATACTGAGGAATTTATAAGAAATTTAGTCAAAACCTGTCTTCAAAGATGTATCACAGTACATTTTTATTCTTATTTTTGCTTTTTGAGGTAACTTATAAAGTGCACAAATCTGAAGTGTACTGCTCAATTAATTTTTACATATTAATGTAGTATGTAATTACCAGACCAAAATATAGACCACCTCTAGTACCCTGGAGTTCTCCTCATGTCCCATCTCTGTCTACACCTTGCCCAAGGCACTATTCTGATCTCCCAGCCCCTTGGATTAGTTGTACCTATTCTTGAATTTCATATAAATAGAATCATAGAGAATGTGTTCTTTGGTATCTATTTTTCCATTAAACATTATGTCTGTGAAAATCATCTGTATTGTTACATGCAGCTGCCAGCCATCAGTTCTTTTCCATTGATGATTAATATTCCATCGTATGGCCATATTGAATATTTTTTATCCACTCTAAAACTGATAGACATTTGGATTGTTTCCAGCTGTGGACTATTAGGAATAAAGCTGCTATAAATACTCTCACACATATTTTTCTGTGATTTTGCTGGGTGTATCTCAGTGATATTTTAAGTGATATTTTTGCAACATAAGTATCCAAGAATAGCTAAGTACATTCTGGTATTTTCATACAAGATAATATGCTGTAGTCATAAAAAGTTTTCTTTTATATGAGTTTTAATGGCCATATGAAACATGGTTTCACTTATGTCCCCAAACTATATAAAAACATCTAAACAGGCATATAGGCTATGTATATTTGCATGTACATATGTATGTATATATTTGGTGTGTGTATGTGGTTGTATAAACAGGAAAGAACTATATCAGAAGGCAAATAGTGATCATCCTTAGGTGATAGAAATATATATAATCGATTTTCCTTTTTTATAATTTTCCACATTCTCAACAATGAAAATGTATTATTCTTAGTTACAAAAATGCTTAATAAAAAATTAAAAGTAACAAATCTTCTGCTCATTAGTAAA
The DNA here is from genome assembly GCF_004348235.1 of Phoca vitulina. Classification (NCBI taxonomy): domain Eukaryota; kingdom Metazoa; phylum Chordata; class Mammalia; order Carnivora; family Phocidae; genus Phoca; species Phoca vitulina. Next base: position 25,169,170 of record NW_022589725.1, read on the forward strand.
ATCTTATAAATCTTATATTACATTTTTGCAATGCTTTTTAAAAATTTATTATATTTACTTAACCTAAATGATATATAAAATCTTACCCCTATCACACCTGCTAATGAGTCAGGATCTATATGGTCAGGCCAAGCCAACATCTTCCTACGTGGTTCTGCCTGGACTATCCCATGAATCCAGTTTCTCATTAATCTTATCCAGTTGTACAATAATCAGGAAAAGTAGAGACACAAAGAGAGAAAGGAGCAAGGAGAAAGGCAATATCTTAGTACTTCATTGATATAATAGAAGCACCAGATGAATCTCAATAAATAAATCATTACAAAGTGCCTAGAAAATTAATATTGTAATTTAGCATGTTGTAACTGTGCATTATGTTGCAGAAGTGAACTCTTTTATAATGACATATAGGTTTCCTATATTTTGAAAGATAACCTAATATTTCCTATTTATCATTCAATTTATAGTAAATATTTTTACTCAAAGGAAGGCTGCTGTTTAATACCACAGTATTGTGGTACAAGCAAGCAATCATTTTTATTGTGTTAAGTCATTGAGCTTTGGGGGGGGAGTATTTGTTATAGCTGCTGATGTTACTTGCCCTGACTAATACATGTATAGGAAATTTTTCAATATTGATGTGCCTGATATCACCATCGCATATTGTTTACTCACATACACACAAGGAAGTGTGACAACAGTTTATCCTTCAGGCTTTGTGAGTAACCAAAACATCCCTTTAAAGTATTATTTGGTTTTCATATCCCCAACAAATAAAATCTTTATTCCAAAACACTACTTTCTGTTCATCACTTATGGATAAAACAACTACAATTTCAGAATTAAGTTAGACACCAGGTAAATAAAGGAAAATCCCGACCTTTGTAAAATAACAACCATCCCAAATTTGAGCTCCAAAAATGTGTAAACAAGCTCTTTCATGCTTATTCTTCCAAGGGGCTATTTCTCATCTAACTTTCATCATCCTGTTTAGAGTTTACCAAATGAGAATATTCAGATTTCAGTTTAGACACATCTGGCTCACAAATGAGGCACTACACCCCCAATCATTGTGAAATCCTTGCCATAAGCATTGGTGATGAGATCTTGTGTTTATTAGTAAAGATGTGAGAAGCACATCTTAAAGCTGTTTTGCGTGGAGACATCTCTGATGTGGCATCTTAAAGGTGTCAGTTTACTCTTTCTCTGCTGAGGAACTGCTGTCTTATTCCTTTCTAAATGCAAATTTACCAGTTTTAGCTTTCTTTCAGATATAACTCCACCAGAAGCTGTTGAAAAGATTTCCAAAACTCTTCAGTTGTTAAAAAAAAGAGAGGGCGTTTCTAGCCTGTTGGTTTTTTTCTTCATTTGACTGAGCTCTTTTTAACCTCTCTAGGTATATTTAGATTCTTCGCATTTGAAAAAAAAAAAAATGTGACACAAAGTTAATGTATTTATTATTTTTAAATCACTGAAGTCAATTATAATTAATAACAAATGTACTTCTCTTTTGTTTTACACAACGTCTGGTTTGCTACCCCCCCAAAAAAAGTTTGAGGTGAGATGATTAAGAATGAATTGATAATGACTTCTTATTAGACCAAACAAAAAATAACTGATTCATATAGGAAAGTCACCCTCTAATATGGTCACAGTTCACTGCCCTGTGGGGACTGGACAAGGTTGACAAACAACTTAGAACTAAATGGCATAGATTCCTGGGAAATCAGATAAACTTGTGTTTTCTCTCTTTCCACATTAAAAAATATAACCCACCAACATATCCTCAGTCAAGAATTCTTCTCACTTAACTTCACAAAAATGATTCAAGATTTTGCATCTTGAAAGAGATTCCAAAACAACTGGGCAAATGGGCTTCGTGTCCCCTGTGATGTAATCCACTAAGAACACAACATCATCCAGGTAGTTTTCCTGCCTACAGTGCATAATCTGAAATTAATCTTGGAGAACCCCAATCAGATAAGTATAAACTGAAGGTCATTTGGCCAAGTCAATTGGCCTAAGCTCTTTAAACGTGTTAATGACATGAAAGACCAAAAGAAAAGGGGGCATGGGGACTATTGAAGACAGATGTAAAAAGACATGACAATGGCAATGAAATGCAGTGAGCAATTCTCATCTGAATCCTGGATAGAAAAATAAAATAACTATAAATGATATTGTAGGGACATTAAGAAAATGTTGAATAAGGATTATAAATTAGATAAGATGATTGTATCGATGGTTGATGTCCTGAACAAAATTATACTGTGATGATGTAGCAGAATCTCTTCATTCTTAGGAGATATATGCTAACATATTTGGGGCAAAGGGTTATATCGAACAGCTTTTTCTGTGTGACAAACCCCCCATATAACAGCAACTATTTATTTAGTTCATTATTCTATTTAGGCTGGGCTCAACTGCATGCTTCCTGTCATCTCTGTTGGGTCCCCTTATGTGTGTGTGTGATCAATGACAGGTCGGTGAGGTGGCTCTGCTTCTGGGGATAGGCTGGGTGTTGGCTGGGGTGACTAGGACCCTGTCTCTTTTCCTGCAGCAGGCTAATCCTGGCTTTTTCCCATGGCGGTGGCAAAGCTCCAAGACAGACACAAAGAGAAAGGAAGCGCATGAGGCTTCTTGAGGCACAACCGGCAAACCGGGCACAACCTCTGGGTGTTGCCTTTTGTTAGTCAAAGCCAATCACAAGGCCAGCACAGTCAAGGGGAGATGCCTCCACATTGCGATGGGAGAAGCCACAAAGTCATGTTGTGAAGGGTCTGGGTACAGTGAGAGGAAAAACTGTGATCACTTGTGCAATCTACCACATGGATGTCTGGGTGTCATTCAATTATACATGTACCTTTTCTAGACATTTGAAATTTTTCAAAATAAAAAGTTGAGGAGAGGGATAGAAGATAGTATAAGAAGCCAGATCCCGAAGAAAACATACTGTAAAATTCAATTTGTATTAATGCTTTAAAGGCAATTCAAATGTACTGTGATACCAGTCAGAATATTAGTAACATTTGGGTAACTGGCCTCTGGGGCGCTGGTAACAGACTGTTTCTTGATCTGGGTAGTAAAAATTCCACTGAGCTATACACATAGGATATGTACTCTCTTCTATGTGTATATCATACTTTCATTTTTAAAATTTTCCTTTGAAAAACAGAACATTGGTCTTAAAGCTGGGAAACCCCAATACTGCCACCAAGTCCCTTTGCAATATTGAAAATGTCTACTTAATTCTCTGGACCTCAGTTTCCTTGTCTAGAAAAGGAAGCTGCATACTGAATTCTAAGCTCCCCTTCCAATATCCAGACTCTGAGATTCAACTCTGAGTGAACAGCTCTCTCACTTTCTGCCTAGAGATTGTCAGAAATTAAAAAAAAAAAAAACAACTTATATCATAGATATATAACCTTATATATGAAGCCCTTTTCTCTTCCAGCTATAACATGTCCCTGAAATTTTATTTTGCTTCCCAGAATTTGCACAGAAATAATTATAGCAAAGCAAAGGCAATAAAGGGGTCCTTTTTTTTTTTTTTTTAAAGATTTTTTATTTATTTATTTGAGAAAGAGAGAATGAGAGACAGAGAGCACGAGCAGGAAGAGGGTCAGAGGGAGAGGCAGACCCCCCGCTGAGCAGGGAGCCCGATGCGGGACTCGATTCCGGAACTCCAGGACCATGACCTGAGCTGAAGGCAGTCGCCTAACCAACTGAGCCACCCAGGCGCCCAATAAAGGGGTCTTTTTAAAATACAGATGAGAGCTACACCAGCTCCCTAAAGTATGAGTTACCTGGACTTCAGGACTTCATACTTTAATATCACACTAGAAATGTAGTAAAGGACCCTGCCTCATAAGGAAGAACCATCATAAACCTTTTCAAAAAGCCAATCCAATCTCCCCCACAGCTCTAGCTCATGCCTGAGAAGGACAGCCCTCACTCAGGAATGCAGTTTCTGGGCCTCCTCCAAAGGTCATGCACTCAGTGGTCGCAGGTTCTTTGTACATTTAGGGGCTCTTAGGATGAAGTGGAGAGTGCCACAAGCATCCCCTCTTCACACGTTTTGTGTGTGTGTGTTGGAGCATCAGGAAGCAGAACGTCGCCAGAGGTCCAGGTGTCCCATAAGCCTAGCTGTTGCTTCAGGGGGGTGGAGCTCCTGGGAGTGCCTCTCAGCCTCTGGGGGTGGTGATTTTCTCACTTTTGAGCACTGTGACCCCTTCATACTTCAAAGGACTCTAATGGAACAACACTTTGGGCTTTTTGTTTGTTTGTGTTTCCCTGAGGGCTTAGAGTTCATCTCAGATCCTTTCAGCTACAATTTTCAGCAGTTTTCTAAAAGTTGCATCCATTGAACAAATATTTATGGAGCATCTACTATGTAAATTCAGAAGTGAGTGACACAGAGAAGCTCTCTGTCCTCATGGACACAATATGGTGTCCTTCATCTAGGAGAGAGAAAGACCTGGGACTACTCAGCTTGCCCTGCTGTGGAAGTGATAGTTGAACTTCACAACAGCCCTAGAGCAGCCATTCTTAGCTCCGATTTACAGATGAGGGAAACGGAGACTCAGAGAAGTACAGTAACTCGCCCAAGAGGTGACACAGATGGTTAGTGGAATCCATCTGCCCCCACTTTGCTACGATTTCTTCATCTACGGCACCTGAAAGGAGGTGGTAAGGTGTGCCAATCTCTCAGAACAGGGACTAGCAAACTAAGTCATGTGGTCCAGCTGTCTGTTTTGTACACAAAGTTTCATGAAAACACAGCCACACCCATTTGTTCATGGATTTTCTTTGGCTGCTCTCCTACTAGAACAGGGGGTTTGAGTAGTTGCAACAGAAACCATAAAGCCCACAGACAAAAAAGTCTGCTATCTGGCCCTCAAAAGGAAAGATTTGCCACCCCTCCCCCTTTATTAATGAAGGTAGTGAAAACTCCTGTAACAAACCCCCAAATTTTAGCGGTTTAACACATTTTTTTCAAGTTTATTTTTCAGCCACACAAAAGCCCAGCCAGTTAGGGCACAGTTAGGGGTGGGGTAAGGGCTCTGCTCCAGGGATCCAGGCTGATCATTATTCTAAGGTCACCCTGGGCAGACACATTCATTCAGCGGGCAAGGAAAAAGAGAAAGGATCATGCATAGGAGACTTTTATGGGCTAGACATGGAAGTGGCACACATCACTTCCACATTCTATTGGCCAGAATTCAGTCATGTGACTGAATCTAAATCCAGAGGATATTGGGAAATGTAGTCTACTGGTATGTCCAACAAGAAGAAGAAAAATTTTTGGTGAACACATAATAGCCTCCACTGCAATCCCTAAATGCTAATCATTCTTACACCCAGAAACTCTCTGGTTTTTACTTCTCAAATCTGTTTTATACCTCACATACAGTAAGCATATGTTTAATTTTTTTAATTGAGCCCTTTCTGAGATACAAACTGAAAGAAACAATTTACAAGTGAAATGATATGATGTCATGGATTTGCTTCAAAATAATCTGAGAGGGAGAAAGTACATGAGAATATAAGATGAAATAAGATTGGCCATGAGTTTTCTTGAAGCAGGGTTATGGGTATGTGAAGATTCATTGTATTATTCTCTTTACTTTTGTATATACTTAAAATTTCCCATAATAAAAAGTTTTAAGACTACTAAAACTACTCTTCACTGTCTTGCAACAGTTTTTAGTAAGAAAAAAAAAGTAACAATAATAAAATCCTGTCATAATAGACTACAAGATTCTCTTCAACAATATTTGCAAGGTGTTCTGACTTGTTAATTTCTCTTATTTTCTCCAAATATTCCAGTCAAATAAGCTTGTCTGCAAAAGAAACAGACCAAGAATACCAGATGAAATCTATGAGAGAATAGTACAATCAAAAGACATAAGAGTTCATATTTATAGGTCAGCCACCTATAGTAGGAATACTTTAAGGAGAGTGAACTTATTAAGTAAGGTCTATATAAAGACCACATTTATTATAGTCATTAAACAAACACTGGTTGAGCAACTACTCCATTCAAAGCACTATGCTCAGGTCTAGAAATATAATGATGATGAGACAGGTCTCTGTCTTTTCTAAGACAAGCTGCTATAGCAAACAGCCCTAAGTCACAGCGGCTTTGAACAACAAAGTTTTATTTCTCATTATGCACAGTTAAATGCAGACACCCTTGGTCCCATACCTCTCCTTTGAGCAATAACTCAGAGATTTGGGCTCTTTCCACTTGGAATCCTTTTTTATATAGAAAGGAAAATCCTTTTTATATAGAAAGTATAGATGATCACTCATGATGTTTTACGGCCAGACCTGGAAGTACCAGAGCTCTTCACAGTCCACCTAGACCCCGTGTTGCCTGAACATGTTCTCTAACTATGAAGCCAGAAAGAAAACTGTATGCTGGAGGTGGGGAGGGGATGTGTGCTCTGGAATGTTCTACCACAGGTGGTGATCCAGGTGTGGTGAGAAGGCAGACACGCAAACAGACACATTCTACTAGGGCAAAGTAAGATCAATAATAAAGGTATGGGGTGCCTCAGTCGGTTAAGCAGCCAACTCCGGATTTTGGCTCAGGTCATGATCTCAGGGTTGTGAGATGAGGCCCGGAGTTGGGCTCTTGCTCAGCGCAGGTTTGCTTCAGATTCTGTCTCCCTCTCCCTCTGCTCCACCCCTCACTCGCACCCTCTCTCTCTCTCTAAAATAAATAAATAAAATCTATTATTATTATTATTATTATTATAACAACTGTAAAGGTATGAATAAATTGCCCTGAGAACTCTGAAAAAGGAGGTAGGATTTTTTAAAACTTTCATCAGCAATTGGTACAATTCCATAAACGTGCTTGCAACCTAATTTGTTTCGGCTATTAAATTTGTAATTCCTTTTCCACAAAATTATAATCCAGTTCTCCCTAACCCCTAAAAAGCAGCCTGGTTTGGTAACTTTAGTCACAGAGTATGGACATTTATCAGTACTGGCTATGTGTGCTTACTAGAACATAAACTCACCTGGAATTTGGATCTCACAGCGTGAAAGGATTTTAATAGGATTCATTCATACATTTGTTCAACATTTTATAAAGACTTCTGTCCCCAAAATTCAATTTACAATTTTTACAACATTTTACAAAGACTTTGATCTCCAACTCGCCCTTTACAAATTTACAAGAATTTACGCTCACTGCAAGGATTTCTTTCCAGAATTTTTTTAAAAGTTATTTCTCCTTAGGATCCAAAAATGTTAATTTTAGATGAGAGGAGAGGCAATTGAGGCTCACATGTGGGGACTGTGTGTGATGGAAATACAGGACACAGCAGCGCCTGGATTCTAATTTAGACCAGCCTGCCTCAGGCAATAGGAAAGTCATTTGTCCCTGTGCGCCCACATCATAATCTGGCACAACTGGGGCTTAGAGCCAGGCTTAAACTCTCTCTGCCTTCGGGATTCTAGTTTGCCATCTTAATTTATATATTTCATCATTGTGCTGATTCTCCCGCCCTCCTCCCCTTTCGAAGTGACTCTAACTAGAAAACACACAGGAGGATCCTTGTGGGGTCTGAAAACTGCTGGGATCCCCTCTTTGATCTCCCATCTGAACTGCTGACGGTCTATTGTTTCAAATTCTCCCTTAGCGCTCCTGTTGGCAATTATTTGGCATTTTAGAGCCTGGAGATTGCAAGGAGATGCCTGACAGGACCGACCGCCTGAAAATTCAAAGCAAGCATTCCCTCCAAACATCTCCCCTTTCTCTCCCTGCAATCCCTCCCCAAATTACTGAAAAGGAAAAGATACCGAGTGCTTTATAAACAGCTGCCAATTCATTAATAAAATGCTAGGGCTGGTTAGAATTTTGAAAATGCTCACAGCATCTCTAGAGCGGCAACAAGCTTAGCCCTTCCTTCTCCGTACACAAATTAAAACGCAACCATTACACCCTATCTTAACCACAGCCATTTAAATTCTGCAAAATGCCACGGTGACCTGAGGAACTTTCGGACTGATGAAGGGTTTCTTGTCTTAATTTGGGTAAGACTCGGCTGACGTGCCTTGCGCAAAGATGTGAAGTCGGAAGGTAGTTGACTTTAGAATCTTCAGTTTGTAGGACGGACAGAAAGGCAGAAACGCGGCTGGGGGCGTGCAGGCGGAAAAAGTTTATTTAATTTTGGTCACCAAAGGAGAATCGGGAGGATCAGCCCCAGGGCACCGGAGTCCCAGAGGCGAGGTAGGCTTGGAAATTTGCGAAATGGACTTGTGCGAATGCCTAGGCTGGGGGCTCCGCACGCTGGGAGGGACCTGCTGGGCGGGCACAGGGAAGGAGGGAAGGAGGAAACCCGGTAGGAGGCGGAGGCAGCGCAGTATAAAAGGCCCCAGCCGTACAGCGCGCTCGCCACTCTTAGCCACTCGGGAAGGCGGGAGCCAGAGCAAGATCGAAAGGGAGGGAAACGCGCGCGCGGCCACTGCGGTTATCAGAGCCTGCTACCGGACCCAGTTCGCTCTCGCATCCGAGGCCAGGACTCCGCGCCCTCTGCTCGACCCGGGAGCCCTTCCACTCGCCCAAGGCCCCCAGCAAGGCATGAGCGGCGCGCGGGAGCCCGAGGCTGCAGCGCGGTCATGAGGCGGTGGCCCAGGAGAGGCGGCTGTGCGACGGCAGCCCCTAGGTCACCTCCGGGCGCAGCGCCTCCGGGATGAGCCCCTCGACCCGCCACTGTCTGCGCTGCTTGAACCCCCAGTGCCCCACCAACGTCCTGCGCGCCTGAGGCGCGGGCTCCCTGCCCCAGAAGCTTCCCGCCGCGCCACCTGCGCGCTCGACCGGACCCACACCTAGCGAATCCGACTCGCCTCACTTCCCAGGCTCTACCCCGCGCCGCGGGCGCGTGAGCAGCGCTGCTCAGGGAGTTGCGGCCCACCGTCCAGGAGCAAGTGTCAAGACCCTTCTGGAACGACACTTTATCATTCCCCTGGTACACGCGCACGGCAGCTTCTTCGGCAAGGGGCGCACAGTCGCAGACAGACACCTGGCTTGTCCTGCGCCCTCTCGGTTCTCCACCACCACAACTCCCAACTCCACTTTGTCAATAAAGGTTTCTAAACTCGCCCAGGCACCCTACCCACCCACAGCCCCGAGCCTCAGTACGCACAAGGTCTGCCCTCGCCCTGTACAGCGACCTCGGCAGCAGTGTGCGCACTTGGCGCAGCCCGGAGGCCGACGCCGATCCCGGAGGGGCGCCCGGGTCACCTCCAAACAGTGACAGCCCCTGTGTACCCGGGGCCCCCATCTGGAGCCGGCTCACCCTAGGACTCGGCGGCGGGGCGGCGCGGCCCGCGGCCCGAAGGAGCGCTGGGAGGAGGGGAGGTGGCTCGTCGGGTGAGTGGCTCCGGGCGGCAAGGGCGGGGGAGCCAAGCGTGGAGGTAACTCCGGGCCGCCACTGAAGCCCTCCTCCTCATTCTCCTCCTCCTCCTCCTTCTCCTCCTCCTCCTCCTCCCTGCGCTCCTCTGGCTGCGGCTCCCGCTCCAGCTGCGGCGCCGCGGCCACATCTGGGGCGCCCATGTGCGCTCGGGGGCTCGGCTGCGCCCGTCCCGCCGCCGCCCCCGCTGCCCCCTGCCCGCAGGGTGGTCCCTGGCCCGGCCCGAGTCCCGGGCTGCCCCCCGTCCCCGCCGCCGCCGCCGCCGGGGAGCGCCGGGGTTTGCTCCGCAGCCGGCTTGGACGCCCCCGGCCCCGCCGTGGCTCCGCCGTGGTGCGGCGGCGGCGGCGGCGGCGGCGGCGGCAGCTCCTGCTCCCCCGGCCCGGCGCGCCCCGCTGAGCCCAGCGCCAGCCCCGTGGGCCCGGGGAGCGGGGCCCCGGCGGGGGCCGAGGCGGGAGCCGCGCTGCCGGGCTCCCGGGCTCCAACTCCTCCTCCCCCGGCGCCACCGCCGCCGCCGCCGCCGCCCGCCGCGCCGGGTCCTAAAGCCGCGCGCCTCAAGAGGATGGTGCGCCTGGCGGCGGAGCTGCTGCTGCTGTTGGGGCTGCTGCTGCTCACGCTGCACATCACGGTGCTGCGCGGTTCGGGAGCCGCCGACGGGCCAGACGCGGCCGCGGGCAACGCCAGCCGGACCCAGCTGCAGGTGAGTGCGCCGCCAGAGAGGGGCGCGCGTGGCTGCGGGGCCGCGGGTGGTGGGGTGCTGAGCTAGCACCCGCTGGATGCGAGGAGGCGGGTCCCCCGCCCCGCCAAAGAGCAACTGTTTGGGCAGCAGCCTGGCGGGGGCAACCTGTCTTAGGCAGAGGCGGAGCGGGGTTACGTGCCTGAAGGCTGAACCCTGAACTGAGGTCTGGCAGACGCTCTCCTTCAGGTCTGTCACAGGTCAGGTACCTGGGGGTGCGAGGCTTGGGATGCGCGGAGGAAGTGTGGAGTTATGTATGCGTGTTTGCTTTGGGGTGCTGCCAGTCTTTGGTTGCCCTTCAGAGGCTAAGTAATGTTAATCTGGGGGGGGACAGGGGAACGGTAGGGTAGGAGACTCTTAACTATAGGGTAATATCCCCAAACTGGGTTTGAGAGGAAGAACCTCAGTGAGTCCCACCCTTGGGAAAGCAACGCCAAAGGTCAGGAAATAATTTCCCGAGGAGAATGGCCAGACACGCTCTGTCTGCCCACGCGGTCCACATGCCTCCCTTGTCCCTCCCCAGCCTTGCGGAGGGCGCCGAATCAAGCCACCTGTCGTACTTGGGGCCCGGGTCACCTGGGGCTTTTAAACATACAGTAAAGACTTCCAGCGTTCTGCTCCTGTTGAGGGTCGCTTTAAGGAATGGGATCCTGATGATCCGTTCAGCTCCAAGGAGGGCCGGGGCGGGGGGGGGGGGGGGGGGGGGCCGCCTTGGGGGGGGGGATAACGGGCTTCAGACACACGGTCAATTACAGCTTCCGAATGAAGGATTGCTCAGGTAGGGATTTCCTGGGGCTGTCTTGGAAGACGTTTTTCCTTGAGTCTAAGGGTGTTAACAACTGTCAACTTGGAGCATGGGTAGAAGAAAAGAAGAAAATCCAGAAAGGATTTTCCCAGAAAGCAGTGGGAATTTTCTGGCTCCTAAAATCTCTTCCTCAAACCAGCCTCTCTAAAACTCTTTACTCTGCAATGTCCAGATAAGTATTATTCATTGTTCCCAAAGGGCTTTACAATCACTGCCCCAGCTAATTCCTTTTTTTTTTTTTTACATTTTATGTAATTTTTGTGAAAAGTTTTACTGTTAAAGAGAAGAATTCACTTAACTATTTCCATAGTGCTTACTATGTGCTACTGCGTTAAGTGCTTTACAGAATTTCACTGATTTAATGAGGTTCTATACTGTTAATATGCCCCCTTTACAGATGCAAAAACTGAGGCACAGAGAGATTAGGAAACTTGCCCAAGTTCATACATTCCAAACTCTTGATTAATTATACCAAGTTTTCTCTCTGCCCGGGTGTCATAGACTAAAGCAAGGTGATCCTTGCACACAAATGCCCAACCAGGAGTGGAAAAGTATACACCCCAGAGCTAGCAGTTCTTTTAAATTTGGGACATTTCTGAAAATGTCAACTCCTGTGGGCCAACAGGTACAATGACAGACTGATAGGATTCCTTTGGGGAAACTGAAGAGATTCCCATTCTATAGACTATGGTATATCCCACCAGTCTAACACTGTAGGCATCATTCTTAATATCTTCAAGATTTCTGGAAGTCATATTTTATACATGATGCTTTCTTTCCTCATGGGCTCATGAAAAGCTGTAAAAATGATGTTCAATGGAAAAGTAAATTTGGCAGATTTCTTTATGAGGTGTTTGCTATCATTAGAATAACCTGGGGTTGGCCTTTTCTGCCTGAACAGTAAGGTAATGAGAGAAGCAGCTGGTGGAAGTGGCAACTGCAAAGGGGAAGTGGATTAAATTCTCAAAAGGGCCTTCGGCTGAAGAACTTCCCCAAGAGGGCAAAAGAAACTGGGGGGATTTAGAAGGAGTAATGTTCCTAGGAATATCTTGGGTCCCAGGGAGCTGCTAATCCACCAGCTTCAGCTTATCTTGTAATAGTGTTGGGTTATTCTGTCCACTCAATGCACTTATCCAGGCAGAATGATGCATTTAACAGTTTGGTTCATAATTTTATTCTCTTTTGTAATTTGTTATTGTAAAAGTTTTATATTCTTCCTGACTAAAGTTATTTCTTTGGCTCTCCAAAGATATTACGATTCAAATGGAGAAAGAGAATATGTTCCACCAAGTGAGAAGGTCTGCAAAAGACATTTATTAGTATGTTGTTTTCAGCCCCAGAAACTGAATTCACTAGTAGCAGGTGTATTTAAAAACAAAACTGGGAACACTATATTCTTTCTGTTTACTGGACATTTTTAACCCATCTTAAGCTCCACTTAAGTTTGTTGGCTCTGTGATATTTTATTTTATTTTATTTATTTTATTTTATTTTGGCTCTGTGATATTTTAAGTTGCTAAACTCATTCTTTGTAACCAGGAAGTTAACCAATCCTTACACTACCTTGTTTTTTTGGTTATTACTGCTTAAAATATTCTAAAATATGAGGTTGCAGTTAGAAATGCACAACGGTCGGTTTATTTACCCAACCTGTAGTGTATTTGGGATCTTTTAAAAAGAGATACTTCCTTATTTAAGATCTGGTGATTTTGACGTATCAAGGACACCCAATAAAATAGTAGTAAGAATAACAACAATAATAGCTAAGATTTCTCAAGTGTCTTTTATGTGTCAGACACTCTTCTTAGCACTTTACGTATATCAACAAAAGTCTTATGAATCGGGCACTCTCGCTATCCCAGATTCAAATGAAAACACTGATGTTAGGTAACTTGTCCAAGGGTGCACAGCTAGAAGCTGCTTAATTTGTTTTTGTTACTTTATAGTGAAAAATCTTCGAAGAATATTTGTACTCCAAGTTCTTAGCAAAGTCTTCATGCTGGCTATAAGACAGAGAAAGCCTTTTAACAATTTAAATTTTCAAACACATCTTGACAGTCTTATTGTGTTAAATATGAATATATATATTTATATATATACACATACATTGATAACATTATATATACACACATGCACATATATATAAACATGATCTAACATGATTTTGGGGGTAGTTTCAACATACTAGAGGATACATTTTTTGGCTCTGTGACTGTCCCCGTACTGTAGGTACGATGTTATGAGGTGGCAGTAAAATGCTTTGAGCGTGCTATATTTCATGTGGCTCATGAAAACAGTGTTAGTCTTCATACTGCTTTCGGTATTTTAAAATATCTTATAAGAAATTATCCAGTTGTTGCAACAGCTGCATAAAAATGCACAGAAACAATTTTTTTTCACTTTTGAATGAAATCTTATCTCCTAATTGAAATGAGTGTCTCATGTTGATCAGATACTCAGATTAGTTCTTTCATGCCTTTAATTGATAATAGTAAGAAAACAATTATATATAATGAAAGCAGTCTGGAAGATAGAGCATCCTAAAATATAGAATCCACAGCAATAATAAAAAATATTATTATATCTCTTTTACTTGAAATTCAGATGGCTGCCTCTCTACTAAACGTCAGTCAGATTTAAAACCATGAATTTCTACTGATTTTAAATAATAAAGCTAGAGCTTATTAAGATAGTGAGATATAAGCAAGTATTATAAACCATCAAATTGATTATTTTTATAATACCATTACAGCAAACCAAACTCTGAAATGTAACTAAATGCCTTTGTTCTCTGTCTCCTAACTACCATCTTTAAGAGCTCTTTCTTCCTTTATCCCTCTACTTGCCTTCAGTAAAACGGCTTAGCCTCTTGTACTCACTGTTTCTGATGCAAGAGGTCACCTGAGCTCTTTATAGCAGTAGAAGCAAAAGGGACATTTATTTGTACTTAATACAAGTAAGTTTCCTTGCAATGATTCTGTGGGATTGATAGTCTTTGTATACCCATTTCACAGATGAGGAAATTGAGGCCTGGAGAGATTTGAGTAACTTGCCCAAGGCCACACAGCTGTGGTGGGCAGGGTCAGGATTCAGACCAGGCAGGCAGGTTGTGGAGCCCAAGTTCCTTTTCCAGTTCCTCAGCAGGACTCCCAGCTCTGATTCAGGTCAACAGACATTGTGTTTCTTGTTTTGTGACTTGCCTGCCCATTTTCCAGGCAGGCTGTTTGCTCTTATCCCTAGAATTCTTTATGAATTATGGATGACTGTCCCACTTAGCTATTACTACGTAACAAACCACCCCAATACTTAGTGGCTAAAAACAACCATTATTTTATTAGCTCATCAGTTTGTGTGTCAGCAACTTGCTCTGGGCTCAGCTGGATAGTTCTTCTGCTGATCTCACCTAGAATTACACCTGTGGCTATAGCCTTGTGTTGGCTTGTCATGAGCTTGATAGTCCAAGATGACGTCACTCATATGTCTAATGGTTGATGCTGGCTGTCACCTGGGCTCTCTCGGGTCTTTCATCTTCAAGTAAGCTAGCCTGCATGGCTTTACATGGTAGACTTAGAGCTGCAAGAGAGTAAAAGCAGAAATTGCAAGACCTCTTGATGAACTTGTACAACTTCAGCTACATTTTATTGGCCAAACAAATCACTGGGTCAGTTCAGAGTCTAGGGGACAGGAAATAGACTCTTCTTGACTGGAGGACCAACAAAGTAACATTGCAAAGGAGCATGTGTACAGGGGTGGGAGGAATTATTGTGGCCATCTTTGCAAAATCTCTACCCTATTGACTTTTGTCTCAGAGGCTTTGTAAATGTTTAGACCAATCTTGCACTCATCTTTTAATATTGTTTCTGCTGCCTTTGGCCATGCAAAAACTTTCTGTTTTAAATGTAAGCAACTCTGAATCATTTCCCTTATGACTTGTGGTTTTCTTGCCTTACTTAAGAAAGAGTTCCTCAAATAAAGATTGTCAAAATCTTTAAACAGATTTTGTTCTAATGGTTTTATAGTTTTTATTGTTGTTGATGCTGTTGTTGTTTAGAACTACAATCTACTTTGGAGTTATTTGTGGGTTTAAGATTTGTTTGTTTGTTTGTTTGTGGGTTTAAGGTTTGTTTGTTTGTTTTGGGCTTAAGCTTTAAGATAAAGATACAGCTTTGGTTTTTGTCCAAATAAATAGCCACTTGTCCTATCATACCTAGGTTTGATTGCTATTGTGAATAGTGTTTTATTTCTTGTTGTTATAGTTTCCAATTTGTTAGTTCTGGAATGTAGGAAAGCTATAGAAATATATGCTTACAGTTTTCTTGGTGTATGCATGAAAGCTAGAGGTATCCATTTCAATAGTGAGATCATTAGAGTTTCATGGGATGAGTTGAAAATCTTCATTTTTTTCACTTTAGCACTTTAAATAAGATTATGAGATGGTTAGAATTCATTCATAAAACCCTTTTGGCCTTGGTACCTCTTTGCTTAAGATCTCTGATTAATATTCCATATTATTCCACGGTCAATAGTCTATTCAGATAATATAACTTTTCTTTAGTCAATTTTGATAAATTATGTTTTCCCAGAATATCATATATTTTTACATACTGATAAATTAGACATTCTCAGTATAAAGTTTGTACATAGTACAAGCATATTTTGCAAATATTCATGACTGTATATTTTTATGCTGTACAATCTTACATCTCTTTGTAAGACCTATCAGATCAAGATTGTTAATTATATTATGAAAACCCTCCAACTCTTGATTTATTTATTATCTACTTATCTGCTGATTCCTCAAGGAAATTGATTTCATTTTTATCCTACTGTTGTAGATTTGTCTGTTTCTCATAACCCCATTAATTTTTACTTTACTTGTTTAGAATCCATGGTGTTGGGGTATAAAGTATCCTTTTTGGTGGTTATATTTTATCAAGATGAAATTCCTTGTCTTAAATACTTTTTTTGTTTGATATTAATGTTTCAACTCTTGCTTTATTTTTCTTTCTTCTGGGATTTGTTGAGTGTCTCTTAAATATCTCTCTTATTAATAACCAATAGCTAAATTTTCTTTTTCCATGCAGTATGTCAATGAATTTAACTCATTTATATTTATTGTGATTACTGATAGATTTGAAGATATTTTTCCCATTTTATGTAGTATTCTCAAATTTCCACAATTTTTCCCACTTTGCCTCTTACCTTCTAATTTATTATCTGTGTGACCATTGGCAAGAGAGTTAGCCTATGTCTTAATTTCCTCCTCAGGAAATTAGATATATAATAACTATTTCCTAGTGCTGTTGTAAAAATTAAAACACTGAATGAATGTTAAGTACTTTACTAGCACATGAGGGGCGCCTGGGTGGCTCAGCCGTTAAGCATCTGCCTTCTGCTCAGGTCATGATCTCAGGGTCCTGGGATCGAGCCCCGCTTCACGCTCCCTGCTCCGTGGGAAGCCTGCTTCTCCCTCTCCCACTCCCCTTGCTTATGTTCCCTCTCTCGCTGTGTCTCTCTCTGTCAAATAAATAAAATCTTTAAAAAAAAAGTACTTTATTAGCACATGAACATTCAATAAGTATTTAAATGTTATTTACTTTGTTCATTTTTCCTCAAGTTTTGAAAGTGTTCTATTGCTGTTACTCTTAAGATTTTAACAGATTTGAACTTACACTTTTCTATCAGTGCTGAAAATCAATCCATATTTATAACCTAAATCCCCCCCAAATAAGAATCTGACATGCCTTTTCTATGTATCTCTCAACTTTTAATCACATTATATGAATATTTAGTACCAGATTATTCCTCTTTCTTTCTGTTTCTTTTTTCTTCCTTCTTCCTTTCTTTCATTCTTTCTTTTTCATTATAACTATCTTAGGAATAATTTCTTAGCAGTTTCACTTATGTTCCCAATAATTATCTAGGTGTAACTATAAGATTTAGCTATTTCTTTATCTGCTGTTGCTGCTATTTGAATCTCGTATTTTCATCTTTTATTTTCTTGGAAAATATTCTCAAAAATTTATTTTAGAAAGGTTTTATCAAAGGCTAAACTCACTGAGATCCTAAATTTTTTAACATATCCTTATTTGGTTATCATACTTAAATGCTAATTTGGCAGTTGGCTGTGTTCCATATTGTTTCCCCTCAGAATTTTAAAGATAAAATCCAATTTTATTACACCATCTCATGTTTCACTCAAAAACCTGATGCTGTGGCATTGTAGATGACTTTTTTTTTAAACTAGAAGCTTTTAGGATTTTTCACTTTATTCATAATGTTCAGAAATGTCATCATGTTATGTTTAGATTTAAGGCTTTAGTTAGGTAGTTCTGGTTAGCACTCAGTGGACCCTTTTAATCTGAAGCTCCATGTTTGTCTTCATCTTAAGAACACTTCTCGAGTAATTTCTTGCTTATGCACTCTTTAATCAGTTTCCTGTCCTCACCTTTCTCTCCTAACTTCTATAGCCTTGCCTCTCCTCTCCTCTTCCTTCTCTCCTCTTCCTTCTCTCCTTCTCTTCCCTTCTCTTCCCTTCCCTTCTTTCTCTTCTCTTCTCTTCTCTTCTCTTCTCTTCTCTTCTCTTCTCTTCTCTCCTTCTCCCCTCCTCCCCTCCTCTTCCTCTTCTATTTTTTCTCTCAGCAGTTTTAGTTTAAAAAAAAAATAATGAATATAATTTACATACAATAAAATAAATGAGTCTTAAAAGTTCAGGTCCATTTTTGACAATTTTATATGCCCATATAGCCACCATCAAGATTAGGATATAGAATGTCTACATCATCCCAGAAAGTCTTCTAGTGAATCATTATAGGCAATTCACTCCTCCCGGAGGCAACCAGTGTCTGATTCCTATCATCATAGATTAGTTTGCCTGTTCTAGATCTTCATATAGATGGAACCATACTGTGTGCATTTTTGTGTATGTGTCTGGCTTCTTTTGCTCAACATAATGATTTGGGGATTCATTTTTGTTGGTGTGTATATCAGTAGATTTCTCTAATTTATTGCCACATGGTAATCCATTGCATAACTATATCACAATTTGTTTATCCGTTCCCCCCATTGGTAAACATTTGGGTTGTTTCCAATGCTTTAGATACTATAAAAAAGTCCATGTTAACATTCTTGTGCAAACCTTTCTGTTAACATATGTTTTCATGTCTTATGAGTAAATGCCTAGTAGGGCAACTGACATAGCCTCTATTGTTCCTAGTATTATAGGAATTTCTCTAAAGAAACTCACTTTTTAAAGAGATTTTTCTTCACTTTCTCAGCTCTGTAGTGTTTCACTTTCAGTTGGTTACCATTTCTTCCATGTCAACTAGAAATCATTCCTTCTTCTATAGGTGAACCCTTTCAGCTTTACAGCTCTGTTGTGGATTCTTTTTTTTCATCTGCCTTTTCAGTAGAATTTGGAGAGGGAAAGGAAGTAAATGAAAATTCTTGGTCTACCACCTTGAACTGAAACACTATAATTTTATTTCTTAATTTAATTTTCCTTTATACAAACCAGAAGAAAGTTTTATTGTTTGTGTAGCCCCTTCGTTCATTCTTTCCAAGCCATGTTCTAATAGGCATTGATCTTTGAGTCTGGGGGACATTCTTAGAAGTCATGAGAACTATCCATTCAGTAAAGAAGAATCTATTTTGGTTTTAAAGCCTCCGAAGGAAAGAATCCCACAATCTTCTGTATGTCGTACAAGTATTTCTTTTAACAACCTTCAGTGTCACAATACTTTCCCTCTGATGTGTCCGTTAAATCTTTTATGCTACCTCTTAATTTCATGTTTGCTATTTTTTACCACTATTCGTTCACTTTTCAAAAAAAGCATCTCATGCAGGACTTGAAGACTATTATTTTAATGGTTTCTCTCTCTTCTCCAGATTCAATTATCTACATCTTTTTTTTTTTTTTAACTTGTCTGCATTGGTCTTATTTTATAGCATTTAATGGTTTCTGTGGTCCTCTTATTTCTCTCTCATCTTCTGAGAACATCTTTCTTCTACAACACTTAGCTCAGGATTTTTTGATTTATAAAAAAAAGAGATGGTGATGAAGCCTCTTTCTTCAGGGACAGCTATCTGTCCCTCTGTCTGTACTCATTTCCTAAAAGACAGAAGATTCCTTAGGGGATGGGATAGGGTTATCAATTTAATGCCCAGGATGATAGACAGTGACTTTAAGAAATAGCAAAGGAATGTGCTATTAAGAAACAGATCTCATTTTGCATTTTATTTAAATCTTTTCTGTACTCCACTTCCAACTTCATAAGAAGCCATGAACATAAAAGATAAAACTTAATTTTTTTCTTTCTGTGGCTGATGAGTCCAGATTTTAGATGGAGTACAATGCTAATAAAGTCAACACGCTCATGCCCAGTGTTCCACTCACTGACCACTGTGGTCACTGGCTTGATAACGTAACCCTATGGGTTCTTCCCTTCTCTGCCTTCTTTCCTCTTCCCCTACCAAAGCTTCCTGGGGTCATCTCCCGAATATACTACTTGCTCTTTGTTTCAGAGTTTCCTCATGGGAGAACCCAAACTAAATGAAGCACTACTCAAGCATTGGGCCATGGGGATGGTGACCAGTTCTCTAGGTAGTGATGGCATAAGAAGTGTACAGGGCAGAGTTTCCATGAGGCACCTGCTGCTTCTTGCTGTCATTAACAAAGTTGAAGCCTGTTAGTCTCAGAAAGGTATGTGCCATGGGCAGCAACAGAATCGGGCTATGCCATGCCCTCCCAGAGCAGCTGGGAAGAAGGGAATTCCAAAATTGTAGGAATGGGAAAGATCGGGACTGGGCGAACCCTCAAACTGCTGGCGTTTAAAGAGATAACTGGTCTTTTTTCTCCTGACAGCCCAATTCCCTGCTTGTTTGCTATTTTCAGTAGGAGGATGAACGGCAATAGAAAGTTCTCAAAGGTGTGCTGGATCGTCATCTAATGCCTAAAAAAGGCAGAGGCCAGGTGCCTTGATAAATATAGCTGCTCATCAACTCCCCAAGCACCGACCAGCCTGGTCCCTGAAAAGTTGTTTCTGTAAACTGAGTAGAAGTAAAAACAGTAGGTTAACTACTCCTTCTTCCTGTTGGCCTGACCCATGCACATTTGAGTAAATGGAGTCACCTTGTGTGGAGCACTGTCTGTGACTGATATACCTCTGTAAGAGAGTGATACCCCTGACCCCCTGGCAGGGACAGTGCTACAGGGCCAATAGAATAGGAGAGTTTCTGTTTTCAAATTTGGGGTCCCTGGCTGCCAGACTCACAGTTTGGGGCACCCCAACCTCCAGATGTTCAGATAAGTGACCTGGAAAAAGGAAGGTAGACTGTGAAGGCAATAGGCCACTTCTCACCAGACACCACATCTCTATTTTCAAAAAAGAAAGATGTGGCCAAAATCTATATGAAGGATCCAGGGAAGCTGGAAATGATGCCATAGGCCACCCAGGTGTTAACTTACCCCCACCAGTGTCTAGATAGAATATTCATGCCAGTGCCAATGAAACAAATGAAAAACATGCCTTGGCTCCCAACAACTTCTCAGAGATAGGGATGGGAGAGAATGGGGTGGGGGGGGAGGGGATGGCAACTGTATTATTATTTTTTAAAATACAGCTTTATTGAAGTATAGTAGATGTACAGTGAACCATGCATATTTAAAGTGAACAATCTGATGAGTTTTGACACCTGTCAAATCATCACCACTATCAAGATGATGAGTAAATCTATCATCTCCAAAAGTTTCTTAGTGCTCCTTTGTGAGTCCTCCCTCATTCTCCAGCAGTCTCCAGGCCACTGAGCTGCCTTCTGTCACCATAGATTCATTTCTACATTTCCTAGATTTTTATATAAGTAGAATCATACAGAATGTACAATACAGCAAGTTTCTTTGCTTACCATAATGATTTTGAGAATCATCCATGTTGTTTTATGCATAAAGCATTTGATCCTTTTTATTGCCAATTAGTATTCCACAGTATGCATACAATATGCTTATCCATTCATTCACTGAAGCACATTTAGGCTGTTTCCAATTTGGGCCTATAAAATAAAGATGCCATGAATATTCAGGTATGTCTTTGCATGAACATATGCTTTCATTTCTCCTGTGTGAATACTTAGGAGCAGAATGGCTGGGTCACATGGTAGGTGTATGTTTAGCTTAATTAGGAAATTGTGGCAATCTTTTTAAGGCATTCACATAACATATTTAGGATCTATAACAATCCAGGGACCCACTGGAAAACTTCAGAATATTTGCAAGTTGAGCCTCAGGATGAGATCTTCCTACAGTTAAAACATTTGTAGATTGTGATCTACAATATACAGTTGAGTCTTAAACAATGCAGGGGTTAGAGGCACCAACACTCCCCTCTCCACACAGTTGAAAATCCATGTATCACTTTTGACTCCCCAAAAACTTAACTACCAATAGCCTGCTGCTGATCAGAAGCCTCACTGCTAACATAAACAGTTGATTAACACATGTTTTGTAAGTTATACATACTATATACTGTATCCTTACAATCAAGTAAGCTAGAGAAGAGAAAATGTAAGAAAATCATAAGGAAGAGAAAATACATTTACAGTATCATACTGTTTTTATCAATAAAAATCCATGGACCCAGGCAGTTCAGACTCCTGTTGTTCAAGAGTCATCTATATGATGAAAAGTTGAAGGAAGGAGAGAAGATATTGTCTCCTTGGAGAGAATTCTCCTATTTTTGCAGGATGCCCAAAGGACAAAATTTCATGGAGCTCAATTCACCAGGTGATGGTGATGGAAAGAAAAGTTAGATACTAGACAAAAAAAAAAAAAAAAAAACAGCTTGCAAAGATGTCCCAGCAGAAGACTCAGCTTCCTACGTAAGCTGCTGTCCATTGCACCCTTCATCTTCCTGTCCCCATGCCCTCCCTGACTAGAAATTAAGTAAACCAGAAATAGATTTTCTATCTCTTGCCTGGGGACTCAATAACATTGTGACTTGGAAATCTGGTATTGGTTATGAGCCCCAAATGAATTGGAAGCCAGTTTTATTGCTGGGAACCTTCAAATTCCAGGAAGTAGAAAGGGCAAAAAGTAAAAAAGGGGAGATCTCATTAGGTGACTCTAATCCCTAGCCCATGAAGTGGGCTGAAGGAAATGTTAACATGAGCTGACCTCCTGGCTATGCTGGACGTAGGGGAGAGTGCTCAGGATTAGAAACCCACGCAGAGTTCTCACTGGAAGGCAGGGACTGTCCCTCCCTCACCCATCTACCACCCTGATGTTCACCAGGCACAGTTGTGGCTCCGAGACACAGAGGAGAGGCTCAGGATGACTGCTCCACCTTTGCACCCAGAGTGCGTTGAGTAGAGCAGCAGTACCTCCTGGGATCTCCTAAGGAGATAAGAATCTCAGGTCCCACCCAGAACAACTGAGTTAGGACCTCCATTTTAATAAGGGCCCCAAGCTAATCCTAGGCACAGCACAGTTTAAGTAGCATCATTTAAGATGCTTATCTTGCAAGTTGCAAGTCCTGGAAAACATTCAATACAGGTCGGGGATTATTCAGCTCTTGCCCAGTTATGCTGCACGACAGAGGACCCCCAAACTCAGTGGCTGTAACAGTAGGCATGTATTCTCATGCTCACGGGTCTGCAGGTCGTCTGGGGTTTAGTAGGTCTAGGCAGGCTAGGAGCCAAGCTGTGGGTTGGGTCTGGGTGTCATCCAGGCGTCTCCCATGTTCCTGCAACCAGCAGGCTACTTACCACGTGTTCCTGTCATGACAAGGAAAACGCTCAGCAAGGCAAAGGCTACAAGCACTCTTCCCCCTCTGCCGAGGCCACACCATTCCTTCAGCACACACTCATTGCCAGGCCCGACAGAGTGGCCAAAGACCCGGGCTTTGGATTCGTTCCAACTTCACTTCTGCTTCTCGCTAACAGGCGCACCCTTAGGCGGAAGTCGCACACTTCACTGTGCTTCCGTATCCTGTTCAGTAAAATGGGATAATAATAATAATAGCTACATCACTGGGAGCTTATCATGTTGCTAGGACTGTCCTCAGATGTCCTGGAATGGTTTAACTCACGGGTATTGGTATGATAGAGCTGTGTGACCCCAGGCAAGTCACTTCGACTCTTTGCATTTCATTTGCTTTATCTGAGAACAGACATCCTCATGGGATAATTCTAAATTTTGAACTTCGTCTTCAAAACTGATAATGATGATGCAAAAGCTAGCAGCAAGCATTTACTCTGTGCCAGGCCCTGCCATCAAGACTATATGTCTTTACACCTTTTAATTTGCAAAATAGCCCAACGGGAACTATTTCTATTTTGCAGCTGAAGAAACTGAGGCAAAGCAATGTCAGGAAATCAAGGTTTAACATCTGATTGTTCAGAGCACCTCCTGTGGAGGGCAAGATATCACAGAACTGATGCAGTCCAGGCTGGCTCCATGTGGCTGACACATTCTGCCTCATGCCAATCAATGATGCTTCTGAAAAGGCTATTCTTGTCTTCTTCTGCCATGTGGGAGAAGGAAAGGAAAGAACAAGAACAGCTTGAGAGAAGAGACTGGGAAAGCAGCTGGCCTCCTGGTTCAACGGAGGCCCCCTCCCCACCCGACCCACCACGCGGCCGCATCCCAAAGCAGATGCCGGACGGATGTGATGAGCATTTCCAGTGGAACCCAGCCATCACCTAGGGCTGTGTGTCTGTGGAGCACTCAGCCTAGCTCTGGGCCAGCATCAGGCCGAGGGGAAGGGTGGGGCCCGAAGGACCCTGCCTCTGAGAAATTAGAACTAGAAAAGGCTGTGGATTTCTGTCAGCACAGGATTCCACCCACCAAAGGTTGTTTCTAAGTCAAAAGATGCACGTCCGGGGGCACCTGGGTAGCTCAGTCGTTAAGCGTCAGCCTCCGGCTCAGGTCATGAACCCAGGGTCCTGGGATCGAGCCCCAAATCAGGCTCCCTGCTCAGCGGGAAGCCTGCTTCTCCCTCTCCCACTCCCGCTGCTTGTGTTCCCTCTCTTGCTGTCTGTCCTCTGTCAAATAAATAAATAAAATCTTAAAAAAAAAAAAAGAAATGCACATCCATCTCTTTCTGCCTTCCTTCTGAATGCCCTCCCTTGTGCAGTCCCACTGCTTAAACATCGTGTGCTTCCTGGTAGGGATGGAACTGTGCCCGCAAATATGTTCTTCATCACTCACGGAGCCTTAACCATTTAAGCCTGCAACCACTTCCCTGACGAAGGGACACCCTTTCCTACCTTCCTTTCCCCGACAAAACAAGAGAAACATGACATGCCTGGGGGACAGGAGTTCCACAGGCTCGGTGAGCTATATATTTTGCTTTTTAGTGATTGTTGCTGGCCAGAAGAATTTCTTCATTGTGACTAATTCAATTTTCCCCTTTTTCAGTGTGTCACAAAGTCCATTTCTTCAAGGTCTTCTGAAGAACAAGTGGTCAGTTTTGAAAATGTTTCCCATAGTTGAGAGTAGTATCACATTCCCTTTTTTAGCTATGGCATTACATTGCTAATATCTAATCAGCTTGTGGGCCACTCTGGTTCCAGATCTTTTTCGGTTATTCTTCCCAAGTCCCTTACTGCCCTGAATCCCCAGTGTATTTTATCCTCTGTTTTGTTTTGGTTTTGGTAGGCTGTGTCTCATACTTCTGGTATGTTCTGCAGCGCCCTCTTTGTTCTCCCTTTGCACCCCAAATGTTGAGTTGGGGCAAGTCTCATTTCAACTATCTTAATAGCTCATTAATTTGTTGATTGTCACAGAATTGAGCATTGACTGGGTATATAGCTAAAATAGAAAGGACAAAATAATTGTAAAAAATACATGACCACTGAAAATATGAAATCACTGTAATATGAAATCACCATACTATCCCGACAGAAAGGCAAAAAGGAAAACAAAAACAAAAAAACTGAAGACACCAAGTGTTGCCGAGAATATAGAGCACCTATAGGGAATGTGAACTGATATAAACACTTCGGAAAATTGGTTTTCCAAACTACTGAAATAATGTATATGTACCCCTTGGCGCAACTGTTCTACCCTGGATATATACCCCACAGAAATGTATTCATCTGTGCACTCAAAGACCTGAGAAAGAATGCTCAGAGCAGCACTACTTATTTTTTTTTAAGATTTATTTATTTATTTGAGAGAGAGAGAGAGCGCTAGTGGGGTGAGGGACATAGGGAGAAGCAGACTCCCGCTGAGCAGGGAGCCTGACGTGGGGCTCGATCCCAGGACCCTGGGATCATGACATGAGCTGAAGGCAGACAGTTAACCAACTGAGCCATAGGCACCCCTGGAGCAGCACTATTTAAATAGCCCCAAAGTGGAACCAGCGAAATGCCCATCAACAGTAGAACAGATCATCAGTAAGTGCACATACTGAGAGCGAACAAACGACAACTACTCACAACCCGTACAACTTCACAAATGTAATGCTGACTGAAAGAAGCCAGGCACAGAGGAGTACTTGCTGGCTGATACTGTTTATGTAAAACAACCAGGAAGAATGAATGAATGCTCTTAGAAGAGAGGACACTGGTTACCCTGGTCAAGGAAGTGACTAGAAGGGAGCACCAGGGGGCTGTCTGGGGCACTGGTAATGTTCTGTTTCTTGATGTGAGTGTTGGCTACACATATGCATTCAGTTCGTGAAATCTCACGGAGCTGTATAGTTATATGTATGTGCATTCTATATGTGTATCAAGACTTCAATGAAAAATACAGTAAAGAATGCAACAGGCAGGGTGGACAGTACCAAAGAGATGGCCATTTTTCCCTGGGAAGGGCAGCCCACAAGCCCCGGAGCCCACTCCCTTTGCTCCCTGATGGGCGGTACCCTGCAGACTGGTCTCCACATTTTAATGAGTGTGGATGAGTTTCGGTGTTATGGGGATCGTCTGCTGCCTCCATGGCCCTGTGCTATTGTTACGACATCAAAGACCAACTGCTGACTAAGATACAGTCCATATGAAAAGAATGACCAGCAAATTTACTGCTTGACTTCATTCCCTTTAAATGGAACTGGCCCCGTGGTCCTCTTTCAAAGCTCAATTGTGGACATATATCTTCTTTATAGGACATTGTGTACAATAAAGAGAAGCAATAACTTAAATAACTTTAAAAATTTTTTTTTAAAAAATACCTTTGAGAGCGCTGTGAGATGAGCATTCCATCACTGTGGTTACGTGTGCCCAAACGCTCCTAAAAGTCTAGCCATTGGTCTGACAGCCTTCTATTCAACATGGTGACTTTTTTTGACTAATTGAGTTATATTTTTATGCCCCAGCCCTTTCCCTAGGCTCTGTGAGGTCTTGGGAAAGTCCTTAGTGAGGGGCAATCAACTTCAAACCAGAGGGCCACCTCACTGAAATCAGGCAAAATGGCAAAGTCCATATCCCATTACTCATTAACTTATTTGGAGTTGCCCTTTGTGGAGTACACTTTTTTTTTTTAAGTACTGAGACCAAACTAAGCCTGGATCAGTTCTATGCAGTCCTTCAGGACCCACGTGGACAGCATTCCTTCACACAGCCCTAAGTGTGGAAATCTCAGGGAGTTATTAGCATTTACAGATACTAGAACTGAGTGAGAAAAGAACAGAGTTGTTCTTATGACTCTGAGAAAATGAAGAACCTTATTACCTCTGTAAGGGGAAAACAGTTCTCCAGTACACAAGTAAAATTACAACATACAGGATGTCTTCAGTGTAACTTGAGGTCTAACTCAGGTGGCAGAGGAAGAGGCTTCTGCAATCCCAATTGCCAGCCCACTCAAAACCAAACAATCCAGAACAATCCTTTCAATCTGCAATCCTTATTACAGCAGTGAAGCAGTCCACAGGGGATAAAATATTTTCAAGAGTGGCCAAGTCCCCCTCGCTCGAGATTTCCACTTCTATTTAATCCATTACTTTTGAAATTTGAAAAGGTTCGGCATGCCACACTTGGCTGGAAAAAGGCTAACTCCTGAGTAGATCCTTTCCCTTCTGCTCCCCTCACTGGCACCTTCAGGAAGACACACCTACCATGTGAAACAGCTGCAAGTTTCCTGGTGAGATTTTGACAGAGGCGAAACAATTCATAAGACACCTATGAAATAAGATAAATCTCACCTGAAACGGAAATAAGCATTGGAGGGAAGAAACTGGAAATATTTGGAAAGGCCATGGAATCCCCAGGGGGAGTGACTCTAACTGTTGAGTAGCAGGTGGAAATAATGAGAGTCGGGCTCTTCAGAAGGCACCTGTGGCAGACAGCCTTCTGTTCCAAGTTCTCGCCTCGTCGCCCTGAAATACAGTCCAGTGTGGCGCCCCTGGCCCACCGTGGCTCTTTCATTGCTTTTTTTTTTTTTTATGTTATGTTAATCACCATACATTACATCATTAGTTTTTGATGTAGTGTTCCATGATTCATTGTTTGCATATAACACCCAGTGCTCCATGCAGTACGTGCCCTCCTTAATACCCATCACTGTGCTAACCCATCCCCCCACCCCCTCCCCTCTAGAACCCTCAGTTTGTTTCTCAGAGTCCATAGTCTCTCATGGTTCGTCTCTTTTTATCCAAGGCCGGGCCCCATGCTAAGCTCCGGGATAACCCAAAAATGAACGTCAATATCCTTGGCCCTAAATGTGTTCATAAATGGGAAAAGGAGGGAAGAAGAGAAGGGAAATGGGCCTGACCAAACGCAGAGAACTCAAGTACAGAATGATATGGCCCAAAATAAGCAAAGAACCGTGTGCCATGAGCCAAGAAGAACACCGTTCCCACCTTCCTAATGTGAACGAAGGACAGGGATGTGAACACAGGGGAAAACTAAGAGACAGAATCACAGCTTTAAAGAGCTACCCTCTAATTAAGGATCCTGCTTCTTTTCTCTGGGCCTCTGAATGCTTGTTGCTCCAAGATTGCTCAAACCATTAACTCAATTTACTTATTTTGCAGTCTCTTTTATGTTTCTACTATTCTTGGGGTTGGGGTTCTTCATGCCACTTAGGATGTGATGGAAGTGCCGTGGAAAGTTGCCAGTGAGATGGAGCTCGCCCAAGTGGCAGGGGCTGTCTGTCAGCCACATAGACTCCCTTTAAAAAGAAAAACTCAGCACCCGCAAAATCCCAAGTGTTCAGCCTGGAACAACATCAGGGAGCCATCTGTGGGCTCCCCCTTGAGATTCAAGGAAAGGTGGATGCTGGCAGGAGAATTGCTCTGGCTATGCCCCTAGAATGTTCTGTGTCTTGGTCCTAACAATCTAAGTGAAGTGCTTTTTGTGCAGATAACAGGTGCTTGTGTATGCACACAGTGCAGTCAGGGTCCCTGCCCTGCTTACCAGGTTGAACCAGGGCTTCATCCAAGCTCTGTGCCACACACACACACACACACACACACACACACACTCCCCAACCAAGATGAGGCACTCTACTTAGAAGGCAGGTCACAGGCACTCACCAAACCCTAGAATTTTCTTGTTGGCAAGATACCCGGAAAATAGAGTCCCAACTTCCCATTTCTTGCATGAGGAATCCAAAACCCAGAGAAATGAAAGAACTACCTCAAGACCATACTACTCATTCCGGGTTGACTGACTCCCAAGCCAGGTCCTCTTTCATGAAACCACACAAACTCCCATTTCTGGACATCTTTAACATGGTTTTGTTGTGCTGAAGAGAATTGGAGCAAATGCACATCTGAAATGCCCAGGCTCTGATAGTACGGTTGCTATTAGGTTGTTAGGAGAACTGAAAGGAAATTAAATGAACATGAATTGTGGCTGTTTTATTTCAGAGACCAGGTTGCAGTCAAGTAAAGAACATGGTATACATATAAGTATAGAGCATGGCCCAACTATATAGTAAGCATTCCATGATTCCATTCATTCTCTTAGCACTTAAATATTGCCTATTAGGTGCAGGCACTCTACTAGACACTGGAGATTCAATAGAGTACAAGCTTATGCTCTGGAAGGGGAGATTGCAAATAATTAATTCATAAGTAAAGTAATTATTATGGATTATAATAGGTGTTTAGCAGGACATGAATAGGGAGCAAAGATAGGGAATACCTGGGGATACCTACTAAAAGAGTGTGGCCAGGGAAGGACTTTGTGGAAAAGTGGCACTGAAGTCTGGAGCTGAAGAATAAGACAGGGCCATCTTTGCAAAGAACTAGTTGGAGAGCAGTGCAGGCAAATGTAATCACAAGCACCAAAGCCTTGAGATCGGAAACTTTGGCTTGACTAAAGTATAGAAGAGAGACTGGAGAAAAGGAGTAAGTATAAGGGAGAAAGTGGTTTGAGAACTTGCAGAAGAGGGTGGAGGCTTCTAGGTCATGCTAAAGGATGTAGCTGTTCTTCTGAGAACAGCAAGGAAGGAACCATTAAAGAGATTTTGGATGATGGCTCTGTCTGGTTTGTGGAGAATGGGTGGGAGGGGTGCAAACACGTTAGGAGGTCCTGTAATAAAATAATCCAGCAAGAGAAAAAGGGACATGGACCAGAATGGGGAGGAGTGGATGGATGCAAGACACCATTCTGACACAGAGCCAATAGGATGTGCTGATGGATCGTATTTCAGAGTTGAAAAACTGACAAGTCAGAGATAACTTCCAGTTTTATGGGGGATGGGGCGTATATATCAGTGGATCTATATTGGACATATGGAATTTGAGATACCTGTGGGACATCCAAGTGAAGATGATGAGCAGGGAAGTGGTCAAATGGACTGGGAACTGAGACTGAGATGTCATGACCAAAGTGGTAGGAGGAGAACCAAGAGTTATGTCATGGACACCAAGGGAGGAGACTACCTTAAGGAAAGAGTCCTTTTGAATGCTCCTGTGAGAGCAAAGAAGACAAAGACAGAGAAGTGTCCATTCAACTGGGCAGCATGGCCATTGCTGAAAGCCTTGATGAGAGCAGTATAAGAGGCATCATGGGAACAGATGCCAGCCTCTTCTGGGTGAGGTAGCAAATGGGAGGTGAAGAAGAAGAAACAGAATCTGTAAGTAGGTCTTAGGGAAACTTTGCTATGAAGGGGAAACATGTGACTTGGGGTTGAGGGCGGATATTTGGTTCATTTGTTTTGAGATCAGAGGTACCAGGGTGTCACTGATGCTGAGACTGAGCCAATAGAAAGGAGAAAATTAATGATGACAGATTGAGAGGGGAGGGCTGAGGGGTAAATTAATCAAGAAAACAAGAAGAACGCATGTGTGGAAATTGGCCTTTGATAGAAGCAGGGGTGACCGTTCCATGCAATAGTTGAGAAGAAGGGGGAGCTATGCAGATGGGAGTGTAGCTCTAGTGTGAGAATACAAAAGTCAACCATACAACTCTCATGGATGAATTAAGCATGGATGGCTCCTGTTCCTTCAATGAAATGTGCAGTGAGGACAGTGAGGAAGAGTAGGGGATTTGGAGGGAGTAGATATGAAATAGTTATCTTGGATACCGGCAAAGGCGAGATTGTGAGGGAAGGGCCATTGATTTTGGAACAGTGCTGAGTACTCATTTGAGCTTTGAGAACATGGAAAACAGAGCAGGTTTTCAAGTTGGGCTATTTTATTTTTCCTGTCGTCCATCTGCTTGGCTACTAACATAGAGAAGTTGGATCATGGGGTTCAACCAGAACTGAAGTTTTGCCAGTGAAATAGATCATAGGGAGAGAAAGAGGCAAGGAGAGTTGAGGGGAGTTACAAAGAAATGGCTATATAAAGGAATATGTGCTAAATAAGAAGGAAAGTAAAAGAGAAAGCTGCAGGGTGGCAAGAAAATGGTAGCAGACCAGAGATCTCAGTGAGTTGAAATCTAGGGAAATGAGCTAACAGGACAGGAAGTATCTTTGTGTAGATGTTCTGACAGAAGGTCTAGGCAGAGGGTAGCTGAGATGCAGTGGAGGAAAAGGTTGTTGGTAGTGAGAAGTCAAGAAGCTGAGAGGGCCATCTACATAGATGTTGAAATTACCAAACAGGATAACAGATGAGATTGGTGAAGAAGACTGAGCCAGAAGGTTATATTTTCAAAGAATGAAGAAGAATGATGAGAGGGTCCACATAGCAATTGGAATGGCCATCATCCTGAAATGCTTATGCATTTTTGGTTTTGTTTTTCAGGAAGAAGGGGAAGAAATGGTCAGGAAGAAGCTATGGGGACCAGGAAGACCTAGGAGGAGGTTGAAGGAATAGTCAGAGATGAAGTTGAAAATGAGAGGAGATGGCTTATCATGGAATAAAAGTCTAGAAGGAGGATTTGGGGGGGGGTGAAGCTTGAGTCCAATTAAGAGATGTTCAAAGCAGTGTGGGATGGAGAGCCTATGGTCATGGAAGATCTCTCAATGGCAGCTAGAGTAACCATGATGGGAATGGTTTTGAAATTCTCTTGACTGGAGGTGACACCTTTTCTAAATGGTGGCCTCTGGGCTCTTGTTTCTCTGATTAGTTTGATGTAATGGCATCAGATGAGGGATAGGAGTTACTTAGGTCTCACAAGGTGGTGTTGGCAGCCATAGCTTAAGGCATCGCTCCCTTAGTGTTCACATGTGGAATGGTGTACGCTGGTAGTTATATAGACCTCACCTGATTTTATCTACCTGTTTTTGTCAAACACTTACATAGCACTTACTATGAGCCAAGCACTTTTCTAAGCAAGTGATGAATGTTAATTTATTTAATCCTCAAAACAACACCATGAGCAGGCACTATTATTAACCCTATTTTTACACTATAAGGTTAAATAACTTGTCCAAGTCACATAATTAGTAGAGGTAGAGGCAGGATTTGAACTCTGGCTGCCTGGATCCCAGAGTCCATACTTTCAATCACTATGACCACAGTAGCTTGGGGCAAGTTCCTTTTTCATTGTCAGAAAGAGCTCTTACCTTGAAAATCAGAAGAAATGAGTTTGAGTCTCCACTCTGCCACTAACTGGCTGTGATCTCGGACACAGCACTTAACTTCTATCATCCTCAGCTTTCTTAGTGGCCATTTCCATGCAGTCATTCAGGGACCCAAGCTGACGGAAGCACTGTCGTCTTTTTTTTTTTTAAGATTTTATTTATTTGTTTTTTTGTCAGAGAAAGAGAGAAAGAGCACAAGCAGGGGGAGCAGCAGGCAGAGGGAGAGGGAGAAGCAGACTCCCCACTGAGCAGGGAGCCTGGTACGGGACTCAGTCCCAGGACCCTGGGATCATGACCTGAGCCAAAGGCAGACGCTTAACCAACTGAGCCACCCAGGCATCCTAACACTGTTGTCTTAACAGTCCCAGCTTAGAAAGGACACACATCACTTCTGCTCACATCAATCATACCTTGATGCAAGGTGGCTGGCAAGTGCATCCCTTGGCTGCCTCCACTTTGGAGCAGGGGTACCTATTTTTGGTGGATGGCTAGCCCTCCCTACCTTATTATTCAATGTGCCTTATGGTTCCAGGACTCTGTGTGTCCACTTCTGCGTACCACACTTGAGCCTGTGCTCTCAGCTTTTTGTCTTCTTCCTGCCTCACCATTAGGTGTGTCTCATGGCATGACCCACAACTGACCGTTAATTACCATGCAGCCCATCACTTCGCAGATTGTAAGACATATAGTTGAGAAAAGCATCCCTTTGCACCTATATGTGAGTATATATCCAGCTACCAATCAGCAAAACATAGTTTGGGTAGAAGTTGCTATAACCCATTTGATTGGGAATACAGGACTTAGAGTTCACAGTATTTCTGCAGTTAGAGTAGCAGGTATGGTTTCCCTGAAATAGTTAGATGTTTGAAGGGAAGATGGACTTACTTTCTCTATTACCCAGATAACATATTTCCTTTATGGAATGGAGATAAGCCTCAAAGCTCATGGAATTTGCAGAAAGGAATGTTCGTCTATTACTCAGCTGCAATGGAGGAGGTGCTGATCCACCTGCAGGTAAGAGAGAGAGCCCATTAGCAGTTTAGAAAGGTCACACCCATGGACAAACCCACACTGTATGCTGTCTTCCCCTTCACTCACAGATGGACGAGGCAAACTCAAGCAGAAAGAAAATATGCCTCAATCTGGTACTAAATGCAGAGCTCATTTTTTTTTTAGAATGAAAAGTGTCCATGAGCAGGAGAACTGACTCAGAACAGCTCACCTAGGACTGATTTGCAGGTGGCAGTCTCTCACCACTATGATGACCATAAGTTCTCACCAAGGTGTCAAGAGTCTGTTTCCCACTACTGTGGAAGATGTCATTATGGAGGGAAGAACAAAACAGCCTTAGCTAATAGAAATGGAGTGTGGTTACTTCTTTGGACATTGTATGTCCTTAAGTCCTGCAAGCTATGTGGTAAGGCAGTTTTAGAATTTGTTTTTCTCGCAAGAAGACCAGTGAAAAGAATTTAATTACAAGTAATCACATTTCATATAAAGAAACACATATAAAAGGTTTAACATGGAAGTTTATTCCATAGTTCACATGATATTAGCTTTGCTAGAGACTACTGTAATTCAAGCACAAACGAAGCGATAATTCGGTTTCTTAAACATCCTCGGCCAAGTTTTTTGTTTTTGTTAACTATCATTCAAGTATTTTGGTGCCACTAACGCATTTGTACTGAGAGAATAGTTCCCCTTACCAGGATCCTAAAAACAAACTGCCAGTGCAAAATCAAAAGAGGGCAAAAGGAAAGGTGTGTTTGACCGAAATATCAGATTTAGAAGCATCTGCCTTCCCTCCTGTGTATTGCATTAATTTCCTGCCAGTTTTTCTATTGGAATGCCCCCCTGAGTTGCTTGAAATTGAAAATCAAGTCACATTTCTTTAATCAGCTCTAGGAAACAGTGGAAGAAGGGGGTGGTGGAGAGGTTTTTTTTTTTTTTATGAAAATTTCTAAAATCAACGAAGCCTAGGTAAAAGAGTATGCACAACTTTGGGCCATGAGGCTGGGATTTTAATCTCAAAGAGCATTTGTCCCCACCATCTCCATGCCAGTTAAGTATTTTCCTCCCTGTATTAGTTACCTCTTGTTCCAAAATTTAGCAGCTTAAAAAAGGACATTTATTATCTCACATTTTCTGTAGATCAGGCACTTGGGCACAGCTTAGGCTGACCTGATTTTTTAGTGGAATGATTCACAGTCATTCAACAACCCCCGCATTATAATAAATGTTCTACTCTGTTGATTTTTTTTTAACCGTCCCAGGGCAAAAGAGGGAGTAGAACAGAGATTTTTTTTAAGAAGTAAATAAATAAAAGACCATCAGGGGCAGGAGGGGGGCCCGAATCTGCAATTTTTGCTCCTCTGTGAATTCACCTTTTCAACTTACCAAAAAAAGCAGCATCAGGAAACATTGTGCTATTAAATGTCACCTTGTGTGTGTGTGTGTGTGTGTTGCTATCCCCTGATTCACTTCTGACCATGTGATGAAGTAAGTTATCATGTAGCTTGTAGCCTACACAGGTCAAGAGGTTTCTAGTGACCCAGGACACTTTCACCAGATGCCTTGGTTGGAACCACAGGCATTTCTGTCGGGAAAGTGGTGTATGTGGTGTGTATGTGGTGTGTGTGTGTGTGTGTGTGCGCGCGCACGTGCGCACACCTCAGAGGAGGAGGAGCAACTTAAAAGAGAGACTCAGGCATGAAGGGTAATTATTTCTCAAAACCCACTGTCCAGACCTCTGTAGACCATATTCTGAATTCAAAATGATTTTCAGCCAAGCCATGTTTGCACCTGGGAACTGTGAACAGTCTTGAAAGCTTCATAAAGGAGATGTAACTTGACCATGACGGAAGTGACTTACAGCCCCAGAGGCTCAGATGTATTGACAGAAGGTAGTGAAGTAGGAAAGAATTATGGTTTTCAAAAAGTTGGACCCTGGTTTCTCTTTTATCTCAGTAGGATGCGTGTGTCCTCGAATAAAGCCCTCTAACCTCAGTGCAGACGTGATGTTCTTGCAACAGGCCTTGTCTGAATCCCTTACTTTAGTGAGTCTGATACTGAGGAAAGTCAGAATTTCCTCTATGGCTTGTCTATGCTGCATCAGTATTGTGGTTTCCAAATACTGTATGAACCTGATTTCCCAAGTGCCAGGTGGGCCATGCAGTTGATGGTGACAGCAAAAAGTGCTGAAGGAATTAGCTACTGGGTTACTGGAGGCTAAGGCTGTGGTGCCCCATTCATATTAGTAAGTTTCTTTGTACATGAATTGTCAGAAGACTTTATTCTCTAGCATTTAATCCCTTGGTTCTCCTTCAAGAACATTTCTTGTTTCTCCACTTGAATTAGCAGCCTGATGTCCAGCAGCAGGTTATTATCCAAAAAGCTGACTGTGACCTGCCCATAGTTGGTGGTGCGTGAACTGACTCAGAGAGGCCGTGATCAACTGGAAAATTTGATATAATTTTGACAAGCTGGTGGGCCATTCATCTTAGCAGTGAGGTGTCTACACTCCGTAGGAAGCTATTTTTTTTTATGTAACACTTTGCCTGACATAGTGCTTCAGGGTCAATCTCAGAAGGGTCTTAGGTTTAGCCAAAGCACGCTTCATCGTTTCCCAGCAGGTGACTTCATAATACGTGAGGCCATTGAACTTCACCACTTGAGCCAGGTCCTTTAACACGAATTTCTATAAGCGTTCCTCTCATGTTCCCTAGGACGAATTTTGCTTCTCCTTTCAGCCCACGTCTTTCCCCTTCCTGCACCCCGATCCCCGTGTTAGAGTGACAACTTCAGAGATCCTGAAGGGATGTCGCATGATGGCTTTGATGCCATTCCTCTGATCCCACAAGATGTTTGGGAGTGGGGGAAAGTGGAATAAATATATTTTTATCTACAAAGCATAGCACTGGCTTTGGATTTACCATGAAGATACAACTGGGAGACAGGGTGAAAGTATATGATGTAAGGAAGAGAGGTGATAAACACAAAACTGGTAGAAAGGGCTGTTATTTCTGAAGCTGCTTATATAGTAGAGAAAGCTGTTTGTATTTGGGTGAGATAGGCTACACACCATGAGCCAAATTCTGGCCCCAAGTACGTGTGGTCAGCACTTGAGCCCTGGAAAGAATCTGACTTTGCCTTTATCCAAATATTAGTCATTGCTGGGTGGATTTTTGTTGGATGATTTTTTTGAAAAGATAAATAAAATGAGGACACAAAGACCTGGAAGAAAAGCCAAGTCTTGCAGGGAACAGGGCTTCTAATGATCTTCCACTTCCATCAAGAGGTACAGAAACAGGCATGAGTGAGGGCCAGTGGTGAACCTGTCCATTTCACAGGTGGACCAGGACTTGGGAGCTGGTGCAGCCAGTGCAGTCCCCAGGGCCTCCTGCCTCCTCACCTCTGGTTCTGCTCTGCCTCCAGACGGGAAGCCAGAACAGGCCAACTTGAACCTCTCCATGCCCTGAGTGGATGGATGGGGCAGGACCACACGGAGTCCATTCTTCTCCAGCAAAGCCGTGATGCGTTCCAGGCAAAAACCCAATCTGGGATGTTTTGGCCCAAAGGAAACATTTACAACCAAATTATACACCTCGGAAAATAAATGCGCTTTCATTTTGGAAGGATACCCTGCCAGGCTCTTTATTATTTGCACCACAATCATAAAGTTGGTTTTAATCTCTACAGTGGAATGCTGCTGGGTTGGCCAACTGGCAGGCTCTGGCGGTTTGAGTGGGGACCACTTCAGCCTTAAGAACGCACAACGGGAAGCAGGGGAAGTCCTTCTTCTGCAACATTTTTCTCAGGATCCATCATTTGGGTTTTGGGTGTTTTTTTTTTATTTTGTTTTGTTTCTTCTGGCACATTCATTGCAACTTCAAAGCAGACCTCTTTTTTCTTTCTCTTTTCTTTTATTCTGATTTTTGAACATTCCTGGGGCCTTCCAGAAAAAGACTTAATGTAATGTTTCCTTTCTAAATTGATGAAAATCCAGGAGTAGGTCCAAGAAAGGCTATAATGGATTTCCATTGATTGCTTGAAGGGGAACTGGATATAAAAAACTCGGAGAGAACAGAGGGAAAGGGCTTATCGAGCAAGTTCTCCTTTTCTACCTTAACAAAGACATCGGGTGATTTAAACCTGCTGGGAATCTGCTCCCAGGATTTATGCCACGAAATGACCTTGTAGATATGGCAGCCAGGAGGCTTCGAGTTTCTGGGATGGCCTGGGTCTCATATATTTTACACCGTTATCAGATTATGTGCTGGCTAATGTGTTCTGATTTAGGGTTTGGAATAGGAGGTGTTCCTACCAGTGTTTAAAAATGTGGCTAGTACTTGTAGTCAGGAAACTCCCCTAGGAGCTACACAGAATTTTGCATTTGTTTGGAAGACATTAGGATGAAGTCCTGTGGACACATGGAGCTTCAGAATGCAGAGTGGAAGCCGCTAGAACAAGCAACGAGCAACGTTTGGTGCTCTTAGATTGGGCAAATCGTGGCAGCGCAGCTAAGAATCCTAAGTGATTCCCAAATTTGGTGGCACCACAGAAACTCCGAGATCTTTGAAAAGTACTGGTGCCTGGGTCCTATTCCAGACACCCTGATTTAAACGGTTTGGGGTGTGACCTGGGTATCAGGAGGTACAGCAAAGTTTGGGAACCCCTGCTGGAAACTATAAACTCCATGAAAGCAAGAATGGTGTCTGTCTTCTCATCATTGTATTCCCAGTGCTTGGGGTAGAGTAATTGGCCCTCAATAATTACATGTTGAGTGAGCAAATGAATAAAGGTCCTGAAGTTCATCTGCCCACATACCATTCGAAATGAATCCCAGCAGCTCTTAAATATTTGAGGTGGTTTAGGGTGGAATGCGAGTTAAGTTCTGGGTCTTCCTTGCCCCCATCTATTTTATCCTCTGTCTCTCTTCTTAAAACATCCTGAGAATGATTTTATAAGCTCTTCCTAGGTTACTTTTCATCTTCATGGCATGGCCGTGTCCCAACTGAGGACTGTTGATTGCTTTGTATTTTCTATAAGTCAGGAATTTATACCTGGGGTACCCTGCACCTTGGGTTTCCCTGTCCCTCCCTGTGATACCTTAATTATCCAGAAATGGATCAATCCAGTTCTTGGCCAGCAAATTCACAGGGGCTTCTCTCACCCGCTTTTAATGCACAGTTCTTGTTCTCTCGTTCTGATGCTGAAGGCTTCTACTACGCACTGTGCCTTCGTCCCACCTCACCCCCTCCCACAGACACCGAATCCTGGCAGTGGATAAGTCAACTTCCATTGTAAAAATGTTTATGGAGACTGTCAGTTCTTAACCTTAAAACTGAACCATGCTGTTTGTATTTTTCCAAGTGATGGAGAGTGTGAAGGACTAATGAAAATGGAGCGTGAAGAGATCAAACATGCGTCGTGGAATCTTTGTTCAAGACCTAGGACGGGAGCAATTCCCTTGGGGAGGGGCAGGAATTCCAGGGAATGGGATCCTCTATTAGTTGGACTTGAGGCCTGAGATCCCGGTCAGGGAGTGAGGGAACCAGCAGTGGTGTGAGGGGGGGGAGGGGTCATAAGATGCTTTCTTTTTCTTCTGAAAAGCAAGAAACTGATTTCCTTTGGTCAGAGAATGAACAGACCCACTTGTAACAAACTCTATCTTCTGACCTTCTAGAGCCTGCTTTCAAAAGTCAGGATGTTGAAAGTCATTCGTAAGTTGATGGAACCTGGCATGTGGGAGAAGTTTCTGTGTACTGTGTGCCTTTCCTGTAGACCGCTGGGGAGGGTGAGCATTTGACTGACTACTCATGATTTGTTTAAAAATGGATTTTTCTCTACCTAAAAACCAGTCTTTCCATCTGCAGACTTGGGGAGTGAAGGGGAGAGTCCGAGCTGAAGCCAAGAAATGGCATTTTCACAGAATGAGGTATAAATTTGCTGGAGGAGAGGAAATCTCTGGTTGCTGCACAAGCCCTTTCCAGTCAGGGCCTATGGGGGTTGTCTGAAGACAGCATTCTCTCGGGTTGGATTCATCCATCAGGCTTCTGTTTTCCAGAAGGTCTCCCTGGGAGAATAAGGAGCAAGTGTGCAGGGGAACTGGTGAAGGAATGCTCCTCGGGGGTGTTTCCCTTTAGAATGGGGCACATTTTCATGGTGACTGCTGCGGATAGGCTGGGAACAGATAGATTTGTTTCTTCAACTTCACACCTGAGTCATTCTTTAATTTCCTGAAAAATTGCGGGTTAGCTGTTGGACAGTTTGGGATTTAACCTTGATGATGGATTTGCTGTGTGGCGCTTTTAGGGCAGTGGGGAGCTCTCAGGTTTGAAAAGGAGCCACCTCCAAACCATGGTAATAGGCACTTGGCATTTGGGGTGCCTGAAGGAAACTCTCAGTCTAATTCTCTCCTCTGTCTTCTGCCTTCTTTCTTCCCTCTTTTCTTGTATACTGATTGATAATTTCTCTTTGGCCTTCCTGAGGGCCCCCTCGTGGGCCTTGTTCAATCTGCCAGCCCTCTGACCTAGAAAAGTTTATCTAGTAGACAATCAGGGCCCAAGCCTGTCCCTCCCCATGGACCCACGTAGCTTATTCAGAGATAGATACACGGTGAAGGGGATGTCAGTTAGAAACCCTTTGCTGCCCCATTCGGGACACTTGCTACCTAAGTGAGCAGGACAAAGGCTAGAATATATTGATGCCGGGGATAAGTGGGAAGCAAGTCAAATCTTATAGTACACCCTCCACCTTCAAGGTTCTACCTTTTCACCCCGTGTATTGGTTTCTAATGTCACCTGACTCAGCAACAGCTTCCTTCACCCAGGGACTCAGGAGGGCGAGGAGGTCTGTCCTGAGTGTCCTCACTGGGGGGTTGGGGGGAAGTCCCTGAGGAGTGGGTGACAGCTCAGAGGGTCTCCCCAGGCTGGACTGGATGCCTTGGGGCTAATTTGCTATTCACCTGATTACATTTCCCCAGTAAAAATACACCAACCATTTGAGAGCCCTTCATTTCCTGAAAGTCTTTCCCTTTGCTAAAGTGACTATCAGAATAATAGCTCCGTAACTACTACTCAGCTACCTGTTCCTCATATTTTCCTGGTTAGAGCCAAGGATCTCAGATGTTAGCCTGCATCTGAATTACTGGAAGGGCTGGTTAAAACACGAGCTGCTGGGCCCCACCCCAGAGACTGATTCTGCAGGGTGGGGCCTGAGAATCAGCATTTTTCAAGTTAACACGTAATGCTGATGCTGGGGACCACACTTTGAGAACAAGTAGGTTAAAGTGATAATTCAGCTTATTACCAGCTTTCTGTGAGCTTGGTGAACACGTGTATACACTTATGTATCCATACTTATAAATATGTGTATCTGCAAATCAATATGTATCTAGACATACATATGTATCATCTTTGGATTCTTATTTGACATTGAAGAGAAGCAAGTAGATTCCGAAAATGTTCAGAATCAGAACTGAATGTACCTGGGCTCCTACCCCTCATTTCCTTCCGAGTCTTCTTTCTGTCCCTGCTTCCCAAGCCCCTCCTGCCCTATGTTGCTGGTACACTCCCTGGGTGTTGAATGGTGAATCGGTCATGCCCAGGTGGCTGTCCCCTTTGGTCCCTCCAGTGCAGTCTCTACATTCTCTGTCTGGGCAGAGAGTAAAGCTGGGCACTGCTCATGATGTCACTGGGAGGCAGGTGCCTCTGCCATGTCATGTTGGGCAGAACTTGGGGTCGCCTCACAAGTGGAGACCAAGCCAGGAACTGAGGTGGCAACTCTAAAGGGTAAGGCTAAATTTTTGTGATTCCATCGTGGAAAACTGGTGGACAAGAGCAATACCACGGA
This sequence comes from Phoca vitulina, assembly GCF_004348235.1. Taxonomy (NCBI): domain Eukaryota; kingdom Metazoa; phylum Chordata; class Mammalia; order Carnivora; family Phocidae; genus Phoca; species Phoca vitulina. The sequence goes on from NW_022589725.1 coordinate 25,209,900, forward strand.
AGCAGTCAATTCAATAGGAAGCCCCAGCTGGACCCTTTATGAGTTGAGCGACTTTGGTGACATTCTCCGTTCAGTTTTCTCATCTGTACAGTAGAGGTGGTGTGCTTGTACCCATCTGATGGGGAGCTTTGGGAGGCACTGAGCTGATGCATGATGAGTGTTTGGACAAGGCTAGCACAGAGAAGACATTTCTGAAAAGGTAGCAGAGGTGGAGGAGTGCTTACAACTAGGGAAGATAGGAGCTGAGTGGGGAAACATTCAAGAGAAAAGATAGATACCTCTGAGTACTAGAAAGGCTAATGAGAAAAAGGAATAATGAAGAGGAGAAGAAGAGACCTGTGTTTACTACAGAGATGCTCCCCATTTGACAGGTGAGAAAATTGAGCCACAGGGAAGTAATGTTGGCAAGGTGAAGCCCCTCTTTTTTCAAAAACTGCATTTCCCTGTACCCTTTATTGTTCAGAAAATAGCAGTAATATGGAAGTGTGGCATCTTTAAGAAATATTCGTGATCTTGCCAATTGCCATTGCTCTATGATTCATTCTGTTTTCTTTTCTTTTGGGTTTTTGGTAGTTATATAAGCTCTGCATCTAAGTAACATACACACCAAAGGGAGCACAAATCACAGTGCACAGCTCAATCGATTTTCACAAAGTGAACATACTGCGTGACCAGCTCCCAGACCAAGAAATAGAGCATGGCTGGTGCCCCCGAAACCCAAGGGCTCCCTTCTTGTCACTAGCACCCCCGGGGTCACTGCTGTCCTAACTTGTAACAGCCCTGGTTCATTCTGCTTGCTTTTAAGCTTTGTATAAATAGAATAGTATGTTTTATGTTCTTTGGTATCTGACTTCCTTTGTTCGCTATCATGTTTGTGAGATTCATCAATGTTTGTTCATTGATGAACTTTGTTCATTCTCCTTGCTCCACAGCGTTTCATTCTGTAACTATTTTATGCCTGCATTTCACTTATACGTTCTCCTGTGGATGGCCAGCCATTGGGCCCCTGGTACTTTCAAAGGTCACCCCAGACTTTTAGCAGGCATGAGGAAGAATGTGATGGCACCAAATGCTAATCTCCGAAGCAACACATGTTTGAGGCCGGGCTCTTTGTGACCTATCTTGTCTGTTCTTTGCCTCATCTGGCCCTCTGAATAGCTGTCACAATGTTTGCATGAAGTACTATGCACCATTCCATTTTTTTTTTTTTTTTTTTTTAGAGAGAGAGGGGGGAGGGGGAGGGGCAGAGGGAAAGGGAGAGAATCTTAAGCAGACTCCCCACTGAGTGCAGAGCCTAATGTGGGGGGCTGATCCCAGGACCCTGAGATCGTGACCTGAGCCAAAACCAAGAGTCGGATGCTTTACCAACTAAGCCACCCAGGCACCCTCATGTGCCATTCCATTCTTAACTTCATCTCTTCTCTCTCTATGTATATATACACATATATATATAGATAGATTTTTTATTTATGAATATATATATACATATATTTAAATATATACTTTGTTTAGTAGGGGGAGTCCTGGACTCATTTTCCTAGGAAAACTCATACTAGCCCATTCATTCTCAACTTGTGCAGTGTGACTATATATATATTTATTTATAAATATAAATTATATATAATATATAAGTATATATTGCACATGTTAATGTATAAAATCAGACTGCCCAAGTGAAGAGGCATTGGGCTAGTATAAGTTTTCCTAAGAAAAAGAGTCCAGGACTCCCCCACCAAACAAAGTGGGGGAGCAGAGTTGAGGATGAAATCAACAGTGTGCTGCAGGTCAGTATTCTTGAGCCATCCCCCTGGAACTGCTACCTCTCATTACCCCTGGACAGGAACCGCAGTCGGGGGAGGATGGGGACTTCTAGGGGCTGCAGACCCTCTTAGCCTCAAGAGCACCTCCAGAGGAGGAATTAGGACAGCAGGGCACAGTGGGAGGAACAGGGCTGTGGAGCCTACTTACTAGCTAGGGACCTCTCTGACTCACCTTCCCCATCTCTGGAATAGGGGTACTCATGTCTACCTCAAATGGATGTTGTGAAGGTTCGATTTAACGTCCAGTGCCTCGCACGAGTGATCATGTGGTTTTCCCAGACATGTCCTGCGTGCCCTATATCTTCTCTTTCTGTCTCTGGACCCAACGTTTGCCCTTCTCCATCCTAACTTAGGCCTCAGGTACTTGATCTGTATGTATTACATCAACAGGCTCCCTTGCTCTGGGGCAGCAGAAGAGGGGAAGAAGAGAGGGAGGGTGGCAATATTTAGCAAGCCTCATCTGCCCCCACACACCCACACACCACGCTCCTCCTCCCACTTTGGATAATGGTAACTTCTCCCTTTCCTTGCCTCTTCAGGCCTGGGGCTGTAAGATTGCCCTGGCTTTACTGGGCATGGGTACTGCAGTATCATTGGCGGTTTCCAGCGTCTTTGATCAGACATCTGTAAATTGTTCCTTTATTAAGCTCTCCCTGGCCACCCAGTACCTCAGTGCCATCCATTTCCTGCCCAGATTCAGACTGATACATCCTAATACCATGGTGTTTATACTGGGGAGGGTAGTAAACCTATAAGCATGTTCTCTGTTGCAAACCGCTCCTCTTCATGACCGCCCCGAGAAAGCAAGCTTCTGAGAACCTTGCTGTCCTCTTTTCTTGAACTTCACCTCACTGAATGAGTTCTATTGGGAGAATTATCTTTGTCAAGAACAACACTGGGGGTTGCCTTGTTTCCCTAGGGTCAGAGTAGGAAATTGTATGGGTGCATGGAGGTAATAAAACGGTTGAAAGTAGTGTGGCTGCCCACTGGCACATGGCCTTCCACCCTCCCTCCACGGCCCTTCGTCAGAGGAGAAATCCCAAGAGAAGTCCTGTTCACACACCATGCTTCTCCACACTCATTTCAGCTTGCTGCTGCATGGGACCTGTATGCAGATAGGGGTCTTTTAGAGAAAATAAAAGAACATAATATGGTGCTGTAAAAGATTCAGTACATGCTGACTTGAAGTCATTAGTAAGAGTCTGGATCATTTTACTTCCTTACATTGAAAGCTTCCACTCCTAAGGAATTTCCCACTTCTACCTTGCATCTTATATGTGTGTAAGCATTTTTTAACTTCCCCAGTGGAGTCTGAAGTCCTTGAAGAAAAAACACTGTCCAAATATGGTTTTCATAATGTTAAAAACATGAGTCTGATACAAATATGAAAGGAATACATATCAAAAATTAATTTAATTAATAAGGGAGCTAAGATGCTAACGCCAGGTCAGAGGACTTGAGGAACACATATTTAAAACATTACTTAACAAAATCATAAGGATGTAAATTTGTAAGTTAGAAATAAAACTGATTAATGTCCTATAGGGCAATAAGTAAGCTTTCAGTTATTGTTTCTTTTTTTCCCTAGTTTTATTGATACACAATTGCCATATAACGTTGTATAAGTTTAAAGTGCACAACATAATGATTTGATATATGTATATATTGTGAAATGATCACCACAATAAGCTTGGTTGATATCCATCACCTCACGGAATTACATGTTCCTTATGATGAGAATTTTTAGGGAATTATTTCTACCAAGTCAAAAAAAAAAAAATTGGGGCACCTGGGTGGTTCAGTCGTTAAGCATCTGCCTTCGGCTCAGGTCATGATCCCGGGGTCCTGGGATCGAGCCCCACATCGGGCTCCCTGCTCAGTGGGAAGCCTGCTTCTCCCTCTCCCACTGCCCCTGCTTGTGTTCCCTCTCTCGCTGTGGCTCTCTGTCAAATAAATAAATAAAATCTTTAAAAAACAAAAAACAAAAAACTACTTATATTTCTACAGGATGAAAATGTACAGGTTAGCATGTAACATTTAGTCTGGGCCCTAATCAGTAGTAAATAATAGGTGAAACAAAGCTACCTTCTCCCGGAGAATTAGATAATCTTGAAGAGGCCTGTTGTCCTTCGGCCTGGTATGAATTGAGAGACCTGCAGACATCCTCTTGCTTTATTTCCAAGCTTTGGATAATTTGTCCTTCACAAGCGATGTGCCATTGAACTATCTCACCCTCCACAGAGCACCTGGCACAAAGTAGGTGCCCAGGAAGTGTTCGCTGAGCGAATCTAAGAAAGGAACAAACACCCCGACCATTTATAAAGAAAGGTTAGCCAAGCTAAGCTGAGGGACCACAATCGCCTGGTCTACCAGCTATCCACGTAGGGATCAAACAGTTTCCCTGGGAGAACAGACCAGCAGTCCAAATAAGAACAATCTGTATGGGCAGGTGGGGAAGCGAGCTAGTCCTGGTCTCTGCACGTCGGGCTGTAGTTGGTCTATGATGGCTCTATAATTGTTTTATAGTGTCAGTAGGGGTTCCCTAATAAATGGGCATTTGCTAGTTTCTGGCAGCCCACAGAGCTGTACAGGTGCATCATGAAAGTGAGAGGGGAGAACTGTTAAATCTCAGGTCTGAATCTTTGAAAAACCGGCAATAGGGCTGTTAACAAAGCAGCACACGTGATTGACGGAAGCGGTAGGCAGGGGGTTGTTTTCCAACAGATTTCACCCAGCTTGGCAGTTAGCAGGTGGAGAAGGTGAAGGTGTTCTAGCAATTTAAGATAGTAGTTACATTTTAGATAGAACCATCAGTTTATGTTTCATCTGCCCACCTTCAATTTGATGTTTTCAAGCATTTGGCATAACATTTTTTTTTTTTTTTTGCATTGTTGGAAAATATTTTTCTCCAGGACTAGAGTCTCCTGAGGACTCTGTTCCTAGGATGTCAGAACTGGATAGATGGAGGGGTTGTTTTTGCAGTTCCCACTCCACCTCACCATGCCCATTTTACAGAAGAAATAACTGAGCCCTGAATTATTTAGCTTTTGCTGTATAACAAGCCACTCTGAATTCATTAGCTTAAAACAATGAACACTGATTCTTTTCCATGAGTCTGTGGGTCAGCTCAGTGGCTTTTCTAGACTGGGTTGACTCAGCTAGGGCTGGGTGGTCTAGGATGATCTCCATTTGAGTGGCTGGTCATTGGCTGGCTGATTGGGGCGGATTGCTCCGTTCCACATGTGTCTCATCATCCAACAGATTAGCCCAGGCCTCTTCACACAGTGGTCTTGGGATTACAAAGAGCAGCAAAAATAGGGGCGCCTGGGTGGCTCAGTCGTTAAGCGTCTGCCTTCGGCTCAGGTCATGATCTCAGGGTCCTGGGATCAAGCCCCGCATCGGGCTCCCTGCTCCGCGGGAAGCCTGCTTCTCCCACTCCCACTCCCCCTGCTTGTGTTCCCTCTCTCACTGTGTCTCTCTCTGTCAAATAAATAAAATCTTTAAAAAAAAAAAAAAAAGAGCAGCAAAAATATACAAGCCCCAGTACACAAGCTCATTTCATTGGCCAAGCACTATGACAGTGTGGGAAGCAGCTACCCAAAGCATGGATATTAAGAGAGTATTTGTAGACATTTTTGCAAACCATAGGCACAAAGGTACAGTAACCTGCCTAAGCTTACAAAACTAGATAGGGGCAATGCTAGGACATAGAACCAGGCCTCGTACCTCCTGGCCCAGGCCCCTTCCACAGTACCATGAACCCTTTTCCAGGATTTCAAGGTAAAGGTCCAATTCCCTTTAAAACTTATTTTGGAGGTACTTGGAACATAGATTTATGGTAGGGTTCAGTGAAGGGTCTTGACTTTGGGTGTTGAAAGAAATCCATCTTCTTGATTAAAATAATAATCTGGGCAAGTGTCCCCAGGGTTACCCCCACCCCAGGCCAGCCTCTGGGGGTCTGCCATCTAATGCTCTTTGGTTCTGCCTCTCAACAGCAGAACACCAGCCTTGACCTGGGCCTTGGAAACCCCCCATTCCATGCGTCTCCTTGTCCTGTTTGACACCCTCCCACTCTGGCCAAGGGACAACTTTGATAGTTGGGCCATTTAGGCATGTTAATAATTTGGTGCCTCTTCAAATCAGGTCCTGGAAGATGGGTCCTGAACAGTTCCCCCTCTGTTTTCTTTGCTACAAATGGAGAAATCACGACTTGAAAAACCCTCAGTAATCCAGACTCATGAAATATTTGCTCAAAATTTGACATGGAGGGGAGGCTAAGCCCCACATGGCTAAAGGGCCCCCTGGTGGCCACCCTTGGCCTGTTCTCTACAGCCCTGAGAAGGTTAGCTCTGCCCTCAAACTCGGACAGCCCTCTCAGCAGACAAAACCTCCCTGTATCTTACTCTTGAGGAGTCTCACACCAAAAAGGACTCATCAAAGTGTGCCTTCTAGGCAGGTCCACCATTCCCTCTGAGAAAGGTTCTGGAAAATACAATTTCTCCATCCCCTTACATTTGCAGAGATGTTTTAGATGATGGGTGAAGGTTTCTTTTGGCCAAATTGGCTTCCGACCCTTGAGCTCTACTTCTTACATGTTTTCTTAGACTTGAAAGAATAATTTGTGTTTCACTTCTATTCATTCTTTAGCCTCACAGGACATAAAGGAAATGGGTCCTGGATAGTTCCCACTCTGTTTTCTTGGCCAGCAGTGGAGAGAGCACAACTTGAAAAATCACAAATAACACACACATTTCCAAGATCAAAGCTGTTTATAGCAGTATCGGAGACAAGCCAGTGGGGTATTGACTTCCATTTTGTCAGCCAGCCCCAAGAGCCTTCCATTAAGGAAGAAGCACAGGAGTGGGTGGCCTGCCATAGTGACCCCTTCCCCCGTGGAACCAGCTCCCTGCTCAAATGCAACTAGTTGACCATTCTTCATGTCTTCTAAAGCCTCGCCTGGGATCATCAGCAGGGTCATTCCCAAGCCCTAAAACAGACATTCTTGCAATACATTCTGCCACTGTAATGTAAGATTCCTCAGCCATTAGTCAGGCTTTCAACAGAAGGATCCATACCCAACCGAGATGCCACTTGAAACAGTGCATTCTTGAAACATGATGTGCCTGTGTCACTCGCTCCCAGGGTCGTCTTCAGGCTGCTACAACAAAGATTGAAGCATATTTCTGGCCATTTCCCCTCTGCCAGGAAGTTGCCGTTCCGTGCTTGCTGTTAAATAAAGCCACTGATACTGCCTTTGCTCCTGCTGCCTGGAGGGGAGCAATTACCATCACACCCGAACAGAGAGAGCAGAAGGTGGCCAGCCTTGTCATCTGCGTCTTCACCCGTGGGTCCTGCTTACTTCTTTCCGACACTTTGCAGACCAAGCCTCCACCACCCCCTACTGCCGCTCCCATAATGGTCTCGATGCTGTCTGCCCAACCAGGCCCTAAGAGCAAGCGCACCCCCCTGAGAAAGCCGACTTCACTGCCTGAAACTCATTTTGTTTATTCTGGTTTTCTCTTCCTAGAAGCGCTTGCTCCCCAATCATGTGTAAAGATAATCAGGGTGCCCTTTTATTCTTTTATCTCCCCAAATGGGGCAATTTTGCTCTTCCCTTTGAAATACCACCAGTGGCATTCTTGAACTTATTTTTAGATGCGTGGAAGTGTTCCAGACAAAAATCGATGCCTAGCGCAGATAAAGCTCTGAGTTCTGAATGTGTTTATCGTGGGTAGAAGAAAAACGGAGTGTTTTAATGTGAAAGGAGCATGGCCATATGCCTGGGTGCAGTATGGCTTCCTTTAATCTGGAAAAAGGAAACAAGCATTGTCGATAATAATATGCAGATGTCCAGCCCCAAATGAGGACATATTGCTAATTAGCTATATTGTTAGTATATTTTAAGGAGAGAGGCTGCAGTGACATTAATTATAATCTCTGTTGTTTGTTGTTCAAAGTCTATGAGACCAAAAGCATTGCTAATAATATCTTCTTTAATATCTTCAATAGACGATGCCTAGATGGTTTTTTTCTTCAGAATCCCACATAAAAGCCACATTAGGGGTAATGAGGCCTGTAGCCTGAGCCTAATTAAAATGAAATCTAACTAGGCCCGTAGCCATCATTATCATCAACTAGTACTTATTGGGTGCCCCCTGAGCTTGTGGAATTGGAGGGTGTGGGCTTTGAGATTGCAGATATGCTTGTGCTTTGCCCTCCAGAAATTTGCCATCCCGTCTGCCTCCAAGAAGTCTGCCTGGTTGTGTTAATCTGGGAATAGTTACCACAGCCTTGTAAAGAAAAAAAAAAAAAGCACTAAAACCTTCCTAACCAGCCACCAATTTGTGCCTCTTCTGGAGGTTCTGGAAATGGTCAGATAAGCCCCCCCCCCCCCCCCCCACATACCAGCCTTTGGTAGATGTTTGCAGAATAGGGCAGGTGCCTATTTGCAGACTGGGACAATGATGCTTAGCACACGTTTCCCAAAGGTGGACCCATCACCGATTTCCACAGCTTGATTGCCTCCCTGTGAGCTGATCACCCTCGTTTGCCCTGTGTCCCCCCAAAAAACTTCTCCCTCTCTGTCTGCCTATGTCAAATGGCCAGCTGGAAACTCTGAACATCGTGACCACTTTGACCTCGAAGGGGCTGCGGCGACCCTCGCTGGTCGCGAGGATAGCCAGAATGAGCAACTCCCCGCCATGCAGTGGCTGGAGGCAGTGGTTGGGCCAGTGATGTCCTGGGAAGAAAGGACGCAGATGATAAAGTATCTGGCTTATCATCTTAGAAACTGTCCCCAGTCTACGGATGAGAGACATTTTTCTTCTCTGTTCATCTTGGTAGAGCCTTCCCAGGGGCATTCGGGACCAGCTACTGAGAGCTGGGAGGAGGGAGGAGATCCCAGCACCCCATAGCTTCAGAAGCCTCCAGATGACCCAGAAAATGCCACCAGGGAAGTGATGGCCTGGTGGAAAATCACAACACTATGACAGAAAGCTTTCAGACCAAAGGTTAATGGGTTGAGATCTCTGTGCTGGGCCTGACGCTTATATTCTTTAACTCCATGATATCTTACTAAGACCGCAGAGTGGCCCCACTCCATCCCAGCTCGGATGCCTTTTGGGTCTCTATGCCAGGCCCTCCCATGCCCTGGGGAGCCTGCACCCATTTGCTTTGCCAGGACTATGGGCTCCGCTGGCCCACCCACCCCCACCCTGCTCTGTGCTTTGCACCTGCTTCACTTGCTTCACTTTTGCTTGCCTCTGCAGTCTCGGCTCAGACATTATTTCTTCAGGCAAACCTTTCCCTATTTTTAACACCAATGTTCCAAGTAACGAGTGTCATAATTCCTACCTCAAATGGTGACAGTATTTTCCATGCTTTCTCTTTTGTGTGTATCATCCTAAGTTCATGGATTTGCATGGATTTTATGTGCAGTGGTAAACTACAAACTTTGTTTTGACACCCGAATTGTCTAACCTTTGTGCAGAGGGCACCCTTTAACCTGGCTCCTATGTTCTTTTGGGAGGGCACCATTAACCACTAAAAGCTTCCTCATTTTCTGGCGCATCCAAGTATCCCAAACTCACCTATACTTCCCTGCTCAAGCTCTGGAATCAGCGGGCCATTTGTCCAAGGGGCTCTGGTTTCTTTTCGTGAGGGCAAACTCCTTGAAATTTAATGATAGGATTTTAAGACAACTTAAAGGAAATATTACATTACACAGTGAGGAATACACTTGAGAAATGTAATATACAGATGCTGACACAATGAGAAGACTCTGTAAACGTCTGGGGAAGGGCATAGATGGCAGAATGGGCATATGTAGCCTGGCTGCCACTGTGAAGTTCACCACGATGACTCACTAAATGCCCTGTCAGTACCTCTGTCCGCTGCCGATTATGTGCATTGCACAGAACCGAGCACCCAGCTTTGAGTCCCTTCACTGAACAGGGCTTTTCCCTTTCCATTGGTAGTCACAGCTCTAATATTAAGTCACAACAGGGAACGTGGCTACTGGTCCTGCAGCATTGTCAACGTTAACATTAATGCTCGGGGCTGTGGTAAAAGAAGTTCAGAGGTCACCAGTCCAGGATTCCTATGATGGCTCTACCCTGCCATCCCAGACCCAGGCTCCCCTATCTTTCCGCTCAGCCATCTTCAGAGACTAGCCTTCAACCTCATGACTGCCAGCAGCCTCATTCACTTGAAGCACTTGTATCTGCATTCCAGGTAGGAGAAAGTATAAGAGAGAAAAGCAAAAGGTAAACTGACCGCCTCCCACCCAGCAGTCTCATCCAGCACCTTCTGCTTACATCTCATTGGGTGGAACTGCTTCACATGGTTGCTCCTGGCTGCAGTGGTTGCTGGGAAATGTAGCTTTAGCCAGGTACGGTGCCACCTGACAGGAATACTGAGTAAAAATAAATGAATGAATGAATGAATGAATGAATGAATAAATAAATAAATAAATAAATAAATAAATAATAGGGGGATAGAATTGGGTAGGCAATTGCAATATCTGCCACAATACTGCCATCTAAGGCAAAATACATGGCTCCCATTTTATTATTTTATCATAGTTGTTAACATTTTATTACTTTTTTCCCCCATTTTAGATAAGAATAGTAGTAAAATAACGGAGGGACAGGACAGACTTTATGCACAAAGATGGGGAGCGTCAAGTAGTAGCTATATAATTTGGTCACTGTAGATCGCCTGCCTCAGCTGTTGAGCAGTGCATGTGTATAAAGCACATAACAGCCTTAGTGCTTCGGTTCCTCTTTTTATTGGTAATCCCAGCTCCAGAGAGAACAGTGCGACCGGAGCTGCAGCACCGATTGAAGATCAGCTCAAAGACGCATTATGGGTAAAGAAATGTTTTCTCAAGCTAAGCCAACCTCCTCATGTCATGTGAATTTAGGCAAATGATCCTGCAGCACCACAGAAAGCATGGCGACGTTTCCTTTCTTTAGCTCCCGGACTTGCGCAAAATAATGCCTTCAGAAAAGAGCGTTTGCTTTTCTAAATAAAACACAAACTATTTAAAATCTTCATTTTGTGGTCCACCCTTCCTGAGAATCTTCACTCTGCTAGCATAACTTAAGTAGGACATTCAGCAGGTGAGCTCGTTGATAGAGATGGAGTGATGGCCATCAACCAAGACCTCCGGAGCGGGGGGGGGGGGGGGGGGGGGGGGGGGGGGAGGAGGGGGGGGGGGTGGTGGCCCCCGGGGAAAACGTGGCTCTGCAAGGAAGACGTGCAGTGTGTTCCCCCAGAGAAAAGATGAAGAAAAGGCTTTCTCCTGCATCGTTGGTGGATCCTGTTTGCTGCCTCCCACCCCAGACGTAAAATTTAGATTTTCAAAATAATGGCTACTCCCGAAACTTGTTATTGATTGAATAAAATGGAGTTTCATTTTATATGAGGCATTGTAAGACATCCTTCTATCCTAGGGCTTCCAGTTTCTGGAAATTTGGGGCCATGCCATTGCTGAGAGCCAAGGTTTCCAGTTAAATATGTTTTGATAAAGATGCAAGAGGAATTCAGATATTCAGAGATTGTCATTAGTGTTTCTTTATTACTTCCCATCTTCCAAATGCTTTATGAACACTAAGCTTGTTTGGGGCATGGGTGGGGGTATTGGGAAAAGATGGAGAAATGCCACAATTGTGTGCAGAACTCAAGCCAAAACATACTTTAGCCCCAGTCTATTCCCGGCAGAGGATCTTTTGGCCTGAGCTGACCAGCCGATTGCCCTAACTCTACACTTCTCTCTCTCTCTCTGTCTCTCTCTCTCTCTCTTTTCATGTGTAGACGCAACCCAACTGAGTTGTCTTGACCATCCTGCTGGGACAGCATGGGACTCTCCTTATTATCTGCTGTTTTACATGGAGGATCATTGAGCCACAGAGAGTTTAATGGGTTTTCTTGGTCCATGGCTAAGCCAGGATCACTCTGTGGTGGTATATCTCCTACCAAGAAATTCCAGAGTCAGACCAAGAAACCAATCAGATTCAGTCCTTGGTTTTTGAGCCATCTAAACAAAATGCCAAATAGCATTTCCTATCTCTTCTCCTAAAATGTGAGTTTTAAGAGTAGAAAGTGTACTTCTTCACAGGGTAAAAGAAGGAGAGCTCCATTTTGAACCCAGTTAAGCAGTGTATCCCAGTTACTACAACAAAGTTAGGGCTGGATATGCAGGCAATCCCTGAAGCAATTGGCAAGCAAGCCTTGGTTCCCTTCTGAGAGTTATACTCACAAATCCTCTGCAAGAAATTCTCCATGAGAATCCAACTGTGCTCACTAACACTGTTGGAGAAGTTTTAGGGTTGGGGATCCAGGAAGAAGAACAAGAGAACAATTGCCTTCAGTCCTCACTCCTTGGACTATGATAGAGAGAACTCTTATGTTGAGGGAAGACTTAGCATGCTCCTCTCTCTCTCTCTCTCCTTCCCCTGCTCTCCTTCCCTCCCTTCCCCCCCCCCCCCCCCCATGTGCTGGGCTCAGTCTCAGCATAATACATTTGGCCCTCATTGCATTGAGCAATGCCCGGGAATGCCAGGGCAACTCCCTTTACGAGGATGTGCCCGGAGACAAAAACCATGGCAGAGAGGGGCCTGGAAAGGTGAACAAAGACACTGCCCTTGGCCACATTTCTTGAGCAAAAAAGGGAGGGCAAGCAAAAACATGATGACAAGCATTCAGGTTCTCCCCGCTGTGTAACTCTCTAACTGCATGTTTTAAAGAGGTGAGAGCAGACAGGCTATCTCTGTCTTGCACTTGCAGGGAAGGGTGACCCAGGCCCTTGCCGGAATCTCTGTCTGGGGAAGGGTCAGTGTGCAGCCTGGTGGTCCCTTGCCCTCTTGGCATATTCACCAAGGTGGTCTCTGCACTAGCACGTTTATTCCTCAGCTCCATTTCTGTTTAAACGATATAGGAAAGATTCATGCCTTCAGATTAACTCTCTAAGAAGATATTTATCTGCTACATATGTTTCATCCTCTGGCCGTTCTTGACCTTTGGTACTCAGAGTCGGGAGTGTTTTGATACCAGCTGTAACCCTTTGGCTGGGTCAAAGGCACCTCGGTGGGGCAGGGAGTGCATGTGGAGACAGTGTGCTAGAATATACACTCCAAAACCCCAAAACATGCCCAGGAATAACAAGAGCATTAACCACTGACCCAAACGCTGGTGAAATTCTATCTCTACATCTCCCTTCACCAGTAAACATGAAAATGCTATCCCTGAAGGGATGGAGGAAGCCACCAATGAGAGGTCCAGGGAGAACAAGAGGAGGAGAAGGGCTGGTTTGGGAAAGAAGTCCAGCAACTTCTACACTCTTCAATCACTACAAAAATTTTACCCAAATGACAACTAAATAGAGACATTTTTTACTAGCTGGGAAAAACAACAGACTTGCACTTTTCTTTTCAGAATAAAGGCATTAAATTTCAAAATGCCTTCTTGTCACTTTTTCTTTGGCTATCCCCGTCTCTTCCTCCTCGTCGCATACTGTCTTCCCTCCTTCACTCCATACCAGCCTCACTGGCCTTCTTTCTGTCCCACAAAGAGGCCAAGTTCATCTCCAGGTCAGGACTGTCTTACTTGCTGTTTCCTCTGTGAGAATGTTCCTCCCCCAGATTGCAGCAGGTGTTCAGGTCTTGCCTTCCCAAATAAGTTTTCCCCAGCAACCTGTCTAATGTTGTCTCTGGCCACTGTCCATCATGTTCTTCTTTCTTCTTACCAGTCACCACTTTCTGATCTGATTTTATTTGTCATATTTATTATTTTGTTCCCTCAATTAGTTGTACACATTAAGAGAATAGGGCCCACATCTTGTTCATGGCTCTATGTCCTGTGCCTAGAATGTGGCTGACACTTGTTGACTGGATGGATGGAGAGATGGATGGATGGATGGATGGATGGATATAGTCAATGATTTAGCTCAAGCATTTTATCCAGTTTGGTCAGATCTTTTGTTCCATGGCCTGCACCAAAGAAACAAGCTCTGGACACGGGGGCTATAACTAATGCCAGAGTGATTAATTAGTTGAAGCTATGAGAAGGAAACCATCATTTGATTCCAGTTCTGAATGAACACCTATTCTCCTCCAAAATAGCACTTTCGTGTTGATGTGCTTCAATGTGTAATAAATATCCCATAACATCTTAGTCCTCAGAAAATTCCCAAGTAGCAGGCTGGGAAAAGTTTCCTGATGATTTGACTTTTTGAAGATGGAGTAACTAAACCAAGGGGAGTGAAGATGAATTGAGAATACCATTCTGGTTTAATTCCAGCCACGTGAAATGTCTTTGCTCTTGAATTTAATGGACTGTTAAGGGGGGTATTTTCAAATCATGTGCCTCCTATTTATTTTTCCGTTTGCTTGTTTGTTTGTTTGTTTGTTTGTTTTTAGAATAACCTCCACATGGAAAGTGACTCTACATCAGAAACGAGCTTTCCTTTCTCCAAAGAAGCAGCAGGGGAACATCTGGACCACCAGGCTGCACACCAACCCTTCCCCAGACAGCGATTCCAGCAACAGCCTGGGCACCCTTCACTGCAAAGAGATGGCCCCAGATCCTTTCTCCTTGATCTACCAAACTTTCCAGATCTTTCCAAAGCTGACATCAATGGGCAGAATCCAAATATCCAGGTAACGTTCAGGAGTTGAAAGGTGGAAGAAAATGAAACAATCTATCTTTTTGTGTCCTGATCTGATTCCAAAGCAACTACTACCTTACCTCACTTTTTTTCTTACCCCCTTATGAATCTGGTTAACAATCATATTGGCTCTGTAAGAGCAGTGTTCTATTGCATCTGTGTGACACCCTTGATTGGGAGATGCACCCTTATTTTACGCACCACTAAAAAAAGAAAACACTGATAATTAAAGTAGGACACACCAATGATTACAATACATCCTGCTCTCAGAGATGTTGAAATGTAAAAACAAAGCAAAATTATATGCCCTGAAATTGATAAAATATGGTAGCTGTAGAAAAGGCCAATTTAACATGGAAAGTACACTCAGCAAAGTATAGTATGATTTCAAAGGTACTCAAGAAGGCAAGCCCTCAAATATCTCTTAGCTTGCCTCAGACACCAGCAACTCCTTCAGGACGTGACAACACTTCAGTTGCTCTAAAATGTAAAAGACTGATTCAAAAAGTTGGATGAGAGGAAGGGAGGTGAGAACAGAAGTTCCTAGGGGAGACATGAATCTGTACCACTAAAATGGGCTGGGATGAAGCTGAAGGAAATGGGAGGTTAGGGAAAAGTGTGTGTGGGATTAAAAATAATAACCCTCATCTATGCTGAAATAAACATGCTTTACAAAGCAAATGTTGATCTGATTTGACTCTTCCAGCACCCTCATGAAGGAGATGAAGCACAACGTCATTTTTACATTATCAGTAAAGCAACAGGTACTCAGGAATTTGGTTTGCCCAAGGTTACATGGCTAGTAAACAGTGGTTGGAGTTCAAATCTAGGCTCTTGGGCTCCTGAGAATACTCACCCTACCAATCCATGTTTCAGAGACAAACCTGATTTTGATTTTTGCTTGTACTTCCTTCTGTGTCTTCCCAGAGATGGTGCCCATGATAGCCAAGGAAGGGGACTAGTCAACAAGGCAACCTCATCCCTGTTGTAGCTCCTGTCCTCATTTGCCTGTTTCCATACCCCTAAGCTTTGTTCTTGATTCTTTTCATTTGGGAAAGGGCAGCATTTTCTTATTCTTCCCCTCTGCCTCAAATTCCAATTAGCTTACATGGCTGAAAGTTCCTGAACCTGACCTCAGAGCAATTGATCCTTAATTAAGTTAACTGTCCCTCTCTCCAGACTAACATTCTCTGCATGACACCATTTTAGATCAGATTTCCATGGTCAGAGTTGTTTTGCTCATCACACCAGTGTCATAGTGGCTAACAAATGTCACTGAGACCATACCCCAATTAGAATGTTGACCAGCCCCACTGGGTATAAACTGCTGTGTTAGGGTTATGGGAAAGTAAGAAGTGTACGACCTTCTCCATCCAGGAGATGACATAGGTATGAAGGTCCCAGCTACCACCCAAGACAGTGCCAAAGGGAACATGGAGACAGAGGAGGAAAAATGCTATGTTCCATTGTAAACAGGTCTGAATAGGCAGGAAGAAGTAGGGCAGGATAATGTTGAGGGTCCAGAAATGAAAAATGTTCAGAGGTCACTCTTTGACGACCCATGAAGAGAAATCACTGCATGCACCTGTTAACATTTCCAGGGAGTCTTGTATTGTTCTAATTGATTAATTGGAAAAACAGGCCTTTTGCTCCACTGTTCTCTCTCCAGGAAGTGGTTACATGGCTCTCTGCTAAAGAACAAAGGATCCATTTGGGGGAGGTGCAGATTGGCAAAAAAAGGTGCAGACATCTCCTTACTGTTACTCGACAGTGCTCCCCATTGGGCCTTTACCTACAGGAAGTGATTTTTTTTTTCTTTGTTTATAGATTTTATGGTTTCAGGACCAGACCACCTTCACTCCAAGGGAGCTTAGGCCATGCCCAAAACAATTTTAGGCTTGCTGTGGCTCACATTTCCCCCCACACAGGTGGGAAATGACACTGTGGGGTTTAATGCTGAGGATTGAGCTATTAATGTAGTAGATTTAAGAATTTCTCTTTTTTTAAGATTTATTTATTTATTTGAGAGAGAGAGAGAAAGACACCGAGAGAGCACAAGCAGGGGGAGAGGCAGAGGGAGAGGGAGAAGCAGACTCCCCGCTGAGCAGGGAGCCCCACATGGGGCTTGATCCCAGGACCTGGAGATCATGACCTGAGCCAAAGGCAGATGCTTAACCATCTGAGTCATCCAGGTGCCCCAGATTTAAGAATTTCTTATGTTAAGTTATAAGAAAATGCCTGGATGCTGGGAACTGAAGGTTACAGGGAGAGTGTCCTCTCATTGGAAAGTTACTAAGTACATGGGGCTCTACCTAAGAACCAAATTTGGAGCAGAACTTCTCAGGATCCCCTGTCTCTCTCCTAGATAAATCCGTGAGTCTGGGATTCCCCAGACCTCACTTGGGCCTTTTTAAAACATGAACCTAAATGTCAGAGAAGAACAGTGGTTGAAATCCTTAGGCCCAGGAAACCCAGATTCCTTTTCCAAACAGAAGGACAGGGCAACCGTGAAGTGCTAAGCCCTCTACAGCTCACACGATGGATCAATCTGTGCATGAAGTCAGTAAAGCACCCAGGGTTCCAATTCATTTTAAATCATCCTCATCTATGTTGTTTAGCTGGATGGGAAGTGAAGAATGCTCTGGAACAGTTCCACCTGGCTTCCTGAGGGCGAGGGGCTGTTGGAGTTAGTGGATGTGGAGAGAACTAGAATGAGCCAAAGGGGCAGAAAATGGAGGTGAGTTATGAGAAGGCCACACACGAGAGTCTGGCAAAGGCTCTTGCACTTTTATAAAAGGCAGCTTCCCTCTGCACTGTCACGTAGGACTGCAGAGATGGTACAGGTGGAAATTATTTGCCTTGTCCCCTCTGAGACCCCAAGGCACATGTTTACATAGACTTACAACAGGGGCAAAGTAACAATCAGTGCTTTGTTTTCACTCTATCTTACCATCACCCCAGCACGGGAACAAAAACTCGCCTTCAGGTGCTGCTTCAGAAAGGGAGGCTTTGGAACACAGGGTGGGAAGAGGACAGGGCTGCTCCTGGATGTCCTCATCCCTTTCCTGAGTTGGCCTTTGGACAGCAAAGTTCACCATAGCTCCCAAGATCATAGGCTTCCCCATAGCTGCAAATATCAAGGTTATGGGCAGAATGGATTCGACATTTAATGGCGCACCAACCCAGATCTTGTTAGAGTGCAAAGCCCATGAAGACTAAAGTACTACCACCTTTCTGTCCACTGCCTAGACAGGCCACTCCACGTCTGCTCTGTACAATCCTCACGGCTGTTAGCCTTCCGCAGGCAAGTGGGGTGAGGGGGAGCAGCCTATGTTTTACTGATCTGATGACCTGTTGGCCCTAAAGAAAAGAAAATTGAGCTGTATTTCTGGCCTTCTCTTTCTGGAAGACCACAAAGGTCACTCAGAAAGATGTTCAAAGAAAGAATGAAGCAGCTGCTCTCCCTGAGAGCCGCAGCCTAGGCCTGTGTGTAAGTGTGTGTGTGAGTGTGCATACACAAGCACACACACTCACACACACACACACACACACACACACAGCGCTGGCTGCTGTAGCCCCATGCACCACTGCACCTGAGTAAACCAGTTCCCTGGTGGTCCTTTAAAAGATGAGGTGCTTTCTAAAAAGGGGGTGATGGGTTCTGTGTTGGCAGCCCTTACCCCTTCCTTACAGCACTGATCTTTTGTTGAAATGCACTGGTTTGACACGGGGCGGTTCAGCCAAGCAGACAGCCCCAGTGATCACCCAGGGCCGTCAAAGCATTTTCTCTCCCTGGGGAGCAGAGTGAAGACAGGTGAAGGGCGCATCAGTGGGTCGGCTTCCGCTGCCAGGGCCCTTGGCCTTGTCTCCCCCCTCCCCTGGCAACCTGCCCCTTGCCCCCACCTAGCTGTCCTTCACTGAAGCCGGGGAGCTGAACAGGAATTTGATACCCTCTCTCTGAACAACCCCCCCATCCCCTCCAGTGTCTGAAAAAGTTTCCCACGCTCTAGGCCTAGGGTCTGCTGTCCCTCCTGCCAAATAACCCATACCTTTCCAAAGTGACATTGCTGAGCCTGCACAAGGGGTCACCTCCCTCCTGGACCTCTTAACTTTGGGGAAGGAAAATCCGTTAAAAAACCCAGATTTTTGGAGCTTTTTTAAACGCCCCTCCCCTCCAAGCCAGGTGGGACTGGCTTAGGGCTGTGGAAGTGAGTGGGAGGCACAAGTTAGAAAGAAATAGCCTCAAACTCCTGAACCCAATCTCCATATTAAATCTGAAACAATAGTAGAAGTTGGATTTTGTTAAAAATAAATAAATCAATCATTCAGGAAAGAAAGGAAATTCTCCCAGGACACGTTAGACTCGAACTTTAGTCTTGTTGGCTGGGTTTTTGGTCTGCAGCTGATGGTCAGATAGCAAAGACAAAAGTCTCTAAAATAAGCTCATTTTTAGGCTTTACAGCATCAATTCATTACCACAGTAGCTATTCACAACCAAGTAGTTCTCTTTTCTGGGTCAAGCCGAGGTGAGTATTCATTTCAACCAATATACTTATTTCTTTTTTTCCCATTGAGGGGGACTTAAAATAGTCATCTACAGGTCTTTTTTCCCCTTGAGAAGACTTATTTACGTGGCCATCGGCCTCTTGAGTGCCACAGATACAATCAGATGGGTTGGCCACAGGCTACAAATGTATGTGCTTCTACTTTTGATTCCCCCCTTCCTTTCTCTCTTTTGGAACGGCAGCTCTGGCCAACCAAGAACCAGGAAATCTCTGTGCCCAAAGCATGGCGCCACATACGTCTGGGGACAATCCTGTATTGTGGAGATTCTCACGGGGGCATATTGTCCAGCACATGAATGACAGAGCCCACTGACCTGCATTTGAGATCAGGTGCCACCACTGTGTCTGCCAGGCTTGGCCACAATGGCTTCCTGCCGGTTACTGGACCTCTCTGTGCCTCATTTTCCTTGTCTATAAAATGGGCATGATAATACTACCCATGAGTACCTCTGCAGTACAACACTGCACAGAAGCAGGGGTTGTTATGAGGATGAAGTGAGAGCATCCATGTGAAGCACCTTGCAAGAGGGACAGGTATATGGTAAGCTTCCCCAAATGAGTGGATGCAGGCTGGTGATGACCATAGATTGAGATGACAGATGAAACGTGTAACATAATTGGGAATCACAAGAGCTAGGGTTGAGACCAGCTCTACACCTTCCTCGCTCTTCACCTCAGGAACGTGAGTTCTCCAAGCCAGTTTCTGTGCCTGAAATTCAAATCTAACTTGTGGAGAACAAGCAGTAATATCTGGGCCAGCACGCTGCAAGTCTGAAAGCATTAACCACCGTTAGCTGAGTTACCATAGTTGTTTTTAGAGCATCAGTGAGTCTGAAAGGAGGGGATGATATATCTCCATAGTCCATTTTGTGTCCTTTCTGCAGCGATTGTCAAGGAAGGAGGAGTGGCATAATCCCGGGCCTTTCACTGGAGATTTGTTTTCTTGTCCCTGGATGCTCTGCGCTCCCGAGGAAATCACTTCACCTTAGGGCTCACGTTCCTGTCTGGGAAATACTGACCCATGCCTACCTACTCACCATAGCTTTCAAGGCTTAGAGGACTGAGCTAAGAGATTGTAGAAGATTCTCCTGAGTTGAGGTCAAGGCTTCTGTATTCTCAGTCATTCATTGAATTACCAGTAGACTTTTGAGACTGAGTGTGAAGTGTTTGTTTCTAATAAATGTCTTAACTGTCAAGAGGAGGAAAGAAGTTCGTAACACTTCATAGGATCTTATCCTCATTTCCCAGTTTGGGACACCAAACTAGCACCTATTTTGGACTCTTTCTCTCTCTCTCTCTCTCTTTTTTTTTTTTTTGGAGCTGACAAGATCCTGCCAGTTGTTGGACTTGGGTCTTTTGAAAGAGTTCTCTTGCTTGTACTGTCTTGACTCACGGTATGGAAGTCCAGAAGAAATAAATATACTAAGACACCTCAATTATGTGTATTAAGGAAGAGAAAGGATGGTAAGGTCTAGCATCTTTATTGGCTTGGAAATCTGCTGTACTCACTCCCACACCTTCAGCTCATCACATCGATTATTGTTTAAGGCATCTTTATCAACACATTCTTTGATGCTAAAGAACATGTAAACAGAATGAGAGCAACAGGAAATATAAAACTAATCCCCACCATCCGAGAAGCCACTGATCATGCTTATTAAGTTTCTTTAATTGGATGCCTATAAAATTTCAGGTTCAGGATTAGATTTCTTCTTTTGATATCAGTATGAGATTTCCACATTATTAACTGTAGAGAAGGGTGGATTCTAAGGTTTGTGGGGTTTTTTGTTTTTTGGGGCTTTGTTTTGTTTTGTTTTTAATTCAATTGGGGCAGTGGCCAGAAATTAAAGGGGAAAAAGAAACCTCTAAGCTGTTGAGATTTAGTCATCGATATAGTTTTTGGAGTAAATTTGTATTTTGCTACTTATTGCCTGGCCAGGCAACAAATCTATTTTGTTTGGATCTGAGCAACGGTTTGGAAAAAAAATCGTATTGACGGTAATAGCTTAAAACATGAAATTGTTTTTATTCCCGGCTTGGAGAAATTGCAGGGCACGTTTTGCTTAGGCAATCCCTTTGACTCCAGTCTGAATACAAACGGAATACCAAAACTGTTGGGCATGTTCCCCCTTATCTTCTACCCAGAGACTGATTTCATTACCATAATTGCAGGCTTGCCTGGCTCTTGGCAGCTTCTCCCCTCCGAGACCCTTAATAGCCTTACAGACGATTGTTGCGGCTCAGTTGTTCTGCCTGTAGGCAGAGGGGGACGAGACTGCAGAGGAGAAGGGTTATGTCTCCAAAGGCTCAGCATTGCCCCGTCACTGCCCAGCTCGGTTCTGCCCCACCCAGCTTCGCACTCCTGGGACACTTGTCCTTCCAGAGTTGCGTGTGGGTCCCAGTCACTCTCCAGCGACCAGACATTCCAACAAACAGCAGTGATACAAGACATATGATTCCCTTTTTTCCCCTTTTTTGAAAGATTTCTAAAAGTTCCATAATTACTTATAAATATGCAAGGGATGCTTACGAGAGTGGAGAATTGTGATTGTGCGGAATAAAGCCAGTGTTACCCATGTAGGCATCCCACACCAGAAAAAAAGATTCCCTTGGCTGGCTGCAGCCGAGGACACTCCGGGACTGACGGCCATACTCTTGACCTTGTATCTGGACCGCACAAGATCACAGCCCCAGCCCAGCATCGGCCTGGCAACTTCCTTGGAAGGTCAAAGCAAGGAGAATTCAAATCTCCCCATGCCTAGCACACAAGGAAGGGGATGTTTGTCTCAGGGATGGGCACACCCTGGTGCAATTTGGCAGAGCATCCCAGCAACTCTATCAGATGTCGGGTTAGGGCAAAACTGGAAACGCATCTGCCCGGTACATCTTGCGCTGATTACTCAAAGCGCATGTTTCTGATTCATTTGCACACAACTCATCCAGGGGGTGTTGCAAGGGCTATGTGATGGCCAAAGGAACCCAGCGAGTCTTTTATTATATTTTTTAAACAAGTTTCTCTACGTTGATTGTCTCTCAGAGCCAAGAAACTGCATTCTTCCAGCCCCATGACTTTAAAACTAGTCTCTGTAAATTCGAGAGCAAGTTCTAACCTTGGCTTTGGAATTCTCTGTTCTGACCGTGAGGGTCGGTTGAGGAGTGTGCACACAGGGTCAGGATATGGGATGAGTGAAAGTCGCAGCTGTGGATCTTGAGGACCTTGTGCTCACACCTCTACACAAGCTGAGGCAGCCAGCCCTCACCAGCCTCTGTGGCCTTCGTGCCCCTACTTGCAGGGGACGGTACTTCTATGACTTTTTGAAAGGCAGGGTGGCAAAGCTGTTAAGAGCATGGGCTCTGGGGCTCGACTATCCACATCTGCCACTTACCAGCTGTGTGACCCTTAAACAAGTTGTTACCTTCTCTGTGAAAAGCTAACCTGTTGCTGTCTAGCAACCAAAACTTCACAGCTTGAAGCGATGACCATTGGATTGCTCACGGTCCTGTGGGTTAGGAATTTGAACAGGGCTCAGCCAGTAGAGCTTGTCTCTGGTCCACATGGTATTGGCTGTGATAACCCAACTGGGCCGAAGCATCTAAGGTGGCCTCACTCACATGACTGGGGCCCTGGAGTCGGCCACTGGCTGAGGTACCTCAGTTCTCCACCAGGTGGCCTCTCTCTTCACGTGGTCTCTATGTGTAAGGCTTCCTTACCCTAGTGGTAGGAACGTTCCGAGAGAATGAGAATGGAAGCTGCAAAACCTTGTCACAGTGTCACTCCTACCATATTCTACTGAACAAAGTAAGTCACAAGACCAGGCCAGAATGAAAGGGAGAGGAAATCACTTCTTAATGGGAGGTGTAGCACATACCTACAAAGATGGGCTGAATTGCTGGGGCCATCTTTGCAGATAGTCAACCATAGAGGCCAATCAATAGTACCAACCGTATACGGTTGTTATGAGGATTAAATAAATTAATATATGTAGGGCATTTAGAACAGTGCCTGGTACAGACTTAGTGCTCAATAAGTGTTTGGTTTTATTGTAATTACTCTTGTGTTACCTCAGGAACACATATAGTACATGTTTACTCCTTGAATTAAAGACTTCCCCACAATGTAGTTTTCAGTAAATCAGTAACTCCAGTGATGACCTGTATCCTCCCAGCCTGAGGCCCATGTACATCAGTCCTATCTGGTCATGGGCCCATTGGGCCATCTCTGGGTGTTTTCCATCCTGCATCCCCATGTAGTTTCAGCATTCCTCCATGAGGGACGCATCCATCATTTCCCTCTGCTCTCTTAGACTTTCTTCCGAGGGTACCTAATTTGGAGGCTAAAGACTCCTCATTGACTCTGGCCTGTTCTGAATTCTTCAGGTCACCATAGAGGTGGTGGACGGTCCTGACTCTGAAGCAGATAAAGATCAGCATCCAGAGAATAAGCCCAGCTGGTCAGTCCCATCCCCCGACTGGAGGGCCTGGTGGCAGAGGTCCTTGTCCTTGATGAGGGCCAACAGCGGGGACCAAGACTATAAGTACGATGGTACCTCAGATGACAGCAACTTCCTCAACCCCCCCAGGGGGTGGGACCGTCCAGCCCCGGGCCACCGGACTTTTGAAACCAAAGAGCAGCCAGAATATGGTGAGTTTACCACCCAGCGATACAAAATTGGTGGGGAGAATAAATGAGGATGATGAGACCTAATGGACACGGAGCCAAGCAAAACCCAGTTTACAGTATGCGGTTTTGGGTCTTCTATGAGGCATACCTCATAAAGACTTTGTTCCACAGAAGCCCCAAGGAGGCACCAATGGCCACATTTTTCTGAAAAGACTATAATTTTTAAATCATACCAATTATCCTAGGAGAGAATTTGTTTTTTAGTTAGGGATCTTTGAGGTTCCCCCCAAGTTTTGGTTTTATTTCTAACAATGAAGAAGTTGCCAAATTAACTTCCTTGTATATTTTACTGTAAAAATTCAAACTGAAAATCAGCTTAGTCCAAAGAGATGTGTCCAGCTGCTTCCTTGCTTGACATTGGCAGTGGAGCATCCCGTGGGAACCCACAGGAATGCGCGCTTCACAGGTTGTCAAAGGAAGGCTTCCCTACCAATAAATATCAAGATGCCAAGTTGGGACTTCCAGTTCCCCATGTTTTTAGAGTAGGAGAGGGGAGGTAACAAGCACCTTACAAATTCAGTGACTTAAATAATAAAAATCCCTTTTCACTTCAGTTGGGGTGGGAGACAGAGTGGGGGAAACTGGGCTCCACTCTGTCATTCAGGGATCCAGGCTCCTTCCCTCTTAGAGCTCTACCAGCTGCCAGGGCCTGAGTTACGCACCGGATGCTCTGCATTTGGTTAGCAGCCAAGGAGACAGACAGGCAGAGCCTGGAAAAGGCACATGTGCTCTTAACCACCTCAGGCTGGAGACGGTACACATCACATCTGCTCAGACTCTGTTGGCGACACCTGGTCACATGGCCCCATCTAGATGCAAAGAAAGCTGGGAAACACATCCTGGGTGTGCGAGAAGAGAGAGAGACCCGGCAAGGCTTCGTGGGGAATCGGGCAGCCTGCCTTGTGTTATAAGAATATCTGAGGTCATACACATGCCTCCATCATGACGGTGTTCTTGTGGTTCCTAAGCAGCCTTAGGAACAAACATTATATGACGGGAATGACTTGTCTCGCACCATTGTACTCTCACCCTTACCTCCATTTCTCAGTGGAAAGACCAGCTGTCATTTCTGTCGCTAATAACGATACTAAGCAACTTCCAAAACAGGAAGACCTTTTTTTAAGAGCATGCCTTGTGACTGGCACCGTGCTAGGCTCTGGGAATCCAAAAGTTAGAAAGACACAGGCCTTCCATAAAGAGGATCTCACCTGTCTGTGGACAAGGGAGAAAAGTTGAGTGATAGAGGAAAACAGTGCCATGGTAGAGATACCCATCAGATGCTAGGGGAGCAGAAAGAGAACTCCCATACTCCTTCTAGCCAGGAGGCTTGTAAAACCTCCCCTTTCCCAGAAGTCCAGTTTATCTATTTTCCAAGAGAAAGTCACCAACATTTATATAGCACTTCCCATGCACTACTGCCTCTTCATGGCATCTCACATATATTAGCTTATTTAATCAGCTCTCTCAGGCAGGTATCCCATTTTACAGATGGGAAACCTGAAGCCTAGAGAAGTGAAGCAACTTGACCTCAAGGGTCAAGACCTAAGATTCATCTCAGGCAATCTGAGCCCAGAGTTTGTTCTCTTAACCACTTTGTTATTCTGCCTCTCTGGGGAACAAAAAATAACATATCCCTTCGGACAGTAGAGTGGTTTCTAGAAATGCATGCTTAACTTGGGAGACAGAAATGGGAGGGAAAGCAAGAGAAACCCAGAGGATCCCTGGGTGCCAGTCTGACATGTCACAGGTTTCTGGCTTAACCTGTTTGCCTAGCACACAGGGGACATTGTTTTGAAGAATGGAGCTCAGACCCTCCCTATCAGAATCCCCCAGTTGTGTGTTTAAAGTTACCAGTCCTGGCCCCAGCTCCTTCCCTCTATACCAATGGCCTTCAAGGTGTGAACCCCAAATCAACTGCATCAGCATGGCCTGAGGTTGTGACAGGAATGCAAATTTTCAGGCCCCAACCCCAGGCCTATTGAATCAGACACTCTGGGCGGGGTCCCCAAAATCTGTGTTTGAACAAGCCCTCCAGGGGGCTCTGGTGCACTGAGCACCACTATTCCAGAGTGACAGTCCTCAGCCTTGGTTGCTCCTTATACTCACCTGAGCAGTTGTTTAAAGTCCCAATGCCCAGGCTTCTCTTCAGACCAGTTAAATTGGGATCTCTGCGGGTGCAGCCCAAGCATCAGGTCTTAAGAACTCCACGAGTGACTCCAGCGTGCGGCCTAGAATGTCCAGGACTGAGACCTGGAGTTGGTCTTTCTTTGCTTTTTTGTTCCTTTCTTTTTTGCAACCAGCATCCCCTGGTGATTCTCAGGCTCACTAAACTTTGAAGACCACAACTAGAAACAACTTTTGTATCTAGAGCCCTTACAGAATACACTCTGCTGAATTCATGAACATGAATAGCATCATCCATTTCAATCTTGAGGCTAGACTTTACCTCTACTAGGAGTTACTGTGGCTGCATCAGTTACCTTCACCCCAGCTTTCCAGGCCTGGAATACCTGTGGAGTGTCTTGCATCAGGATCTGACAGCCACCCTGGGCCATGGAGACACTCCCATCTTTTATGGTTTGGGAGTATCTCTTAGTAACTTCCTCATCTTTGGAGTAGATACCAGGATGGTGTCTACTTTATAAACAAAATCTTGTCCCTTATCATACCCCTAAAGGAATGCTTCTCAGACTTTAACATGAACACAAATAACCTGGGAGTCTTTTCAAATGCAGCTTCTGATGGTAGCTTCTGGCACTGCTGGTCCTCAGACCACACTTTGAGTAGAAAGACTCTGTGTGGTAAACCCTCAGTAGCATGCAAAATGAATGAATGAATGAATTACTGCTTCTCTGATGAGCTCACAAGGAATGTGTGATTTCCAGAATTCTGTGCAGCATCAGATGAGCTGAATGCTCTTTTTTTCAATCAATGAGAAACTATTAAGCAATTTCTAAGTATTTGTCCCTAGGTTGGGTGCTGTGAAGGATGCAGGAAAAGAAGGCCCAGGAAGGTGAGGTTCCTGCAGTGGCAAAGCAGTGCGACCCACCGTACGGAAGTGTAGACGTCCTAAAACTGCCACAGGAACTGGTCTTTGTGGAGGACGTCGATCTCAGATTTTTAAAAGTAGCATCTTTAATAAGAATTAAAATGTTTGTGGCCAAAGAGTGCTTCAAAAAAACCCAGGTGAAAAAAAACATAGAATAGAATAGCATCTTTAGACTACGTTATAAAACACCTAGACCTATTTGGTGGAAGTTAGTTAGACCTAGTTGGTGATTGTGGGAACATGATGTGACCATGAGTTGGCTCCACTCTGGACTGTATTTGAGGTGCTACATTTGAAATGCCTTCTGTAGAGATACTTAAGGTATCGTCAAGGACAAAGAAAGAGTCCAAACAAATATTTTTCTGTCAAATAGTGGTATACCATTCCCAAAATTGTTCTGAATAACCCGCGTAATGAAACCAGATGGGTATTGCTTACAATAACCTGGGTTTGGGACTCCGTTCTTTACAATTCTCTGCCTGGTCATAGGCCTATTTTAATAGAGTTCACAGTGAGTTTTGTCAAGGCTTAAGTGGATGTCTTAAAAAAGAGAGGCCAGTGTGGGCCAGTATAGCTGCAGGGGTACCAGGATATAGAACAGTATACGGCAGGCACAGAGAGACCTCACAACTCATCCCAGCTCTGCCAGGTTTGAGCTGTGTGACATTAGGCAAGACCCTTAACCTCTCTGAGCCTCAGTTTCCTTATCCATAAAAGGTGGATGTTTCCACCTACCCACAGGATTATTATAGGAGTTTAATCAGTATGTTTAGACAGAGAAGCTGGTTAAAGCAGGCCCTCAAAAATTGGTAGCCACTCTCATCTAAGATTTGTGGTGGAGGCTTGCCCGTGACCAAGTCAAGACCCAAATCACTCCAGTTGCCCAGACACTGTCACTGACCCACAGAACTCTAGTGCCCTGAAACTGCTTAATCACTACTTTAAAATTTCAAATGACATGCTTGAAACCCAGCTCTCAGCCCAGTACACTGCAGATTGTTTTCTTCCCTCACTGAACTCTTTGATGTCACAGGGACTGGTTTTTACTGTCATTGTTGTCATCTTAGCAATTACTGCTGTTCACATTCATTTTCTGCTCTGAGCGATGCTCCCTGGCAGGTGAGCAAATGAGAACAGGCTTGTTTTATTAAAGCAGAAAGGAACACTGCCCTCAAAGCCTTCTGTCCTTCGCACACATTAAACAAAGAGAGATTCCCCAAGAGGAGGGTCTTTCCTGGGACATTCATCTTGAGACAGTCTGCTACGGAGCCTTCAGGATGGTGAGCTGACATACACGCTTAGCCCTTCATCACTAGCCTAATAGAAATGATTAGCCACGTGGCGATGGATCTATTCTGTGCCCGACTTTGGGGGACCACGTTTTAAGTTTGGAAAATAAAGGGCTTTGTGAGCATTTAAAATAAAAACATGAAGAAAGCCACTTACTGGGATAATAAACCCTTCATTGTTCCAGAGTCCACTAGCCATCTAGAAAGCATATTTTAGGGAGAATTTTATGGTGTATTTGTAACAGTTAACTTTTGCTGCTTAAGGAACCACCCCCAAAATTTAGTAGCTTCAAAGTACAAACATGTTCTCTCTTAAGAATCTGCAGTTTGCCTGGACTGTTCTTCAGCTCTGGGCTGGCTTGGCTGGGGCTGGATGGTCTAGGATGGCTTCCCTCAGCAGTGGGGCCCCAGCTGGACAGGTGGCTGGCTGGGGTCTCTCTCCAGCTGTCCCTCACCCTCAAGGTGGCCAGCCCAGGCTCTTCACATAGTGTTGGAAGAGTTCTCTACAGCAAGAGGGCAAACCCTAATGCACGAACACTTTTCTTCCAGGCTTTGTTTGCATTATATTTGCTATTTTCCCATTGGCCATAGCAAGTCACATAGCCCAGGCTGGGGTCAGCAGGAGAGGAAAGTAACCAAAGGGTAGATATGGGGAGAGGAATTATGGAAGTCATTTTTCACATAATCTGACACAGTATTAACATGTAGTAATTTAGATCCAAGAAACCAAGACCAGAAATTACCTTGTGCAAAGATTCTGATATAAGCCTCATGGCAGGTTTAATGCTTAAATCTCAAAGTTCAAGGATATTTCCCAAAATTATCTCTCCATATTACCGCAACAGGAAGGAAAGGTTGCAAGAGATTTCTAGAAGGCTGCAGCCCCATTGCTTCTGCTGAGCCAAGCAGGAACACCACTTGGCATCATTGGTTACGTACCCACCATGTAGGTGACAGGAACTCTACCTATGTGATTTAATAAACTTTTTCTAACTGGCCCACCACCCCCTTGATGAGTCTAATGACAGTACAATCTTTATTTGTGATTTTTTGTTGTTGTTGTTCCCTTCAACAAAGCTGGTCTTGGTGGTACGTGTAGGATGTGGTTGAGTGTGTTCATGTGTGCCTATTACCCACTGCACCTGAATGCTCCCCCTGATGAGAGTGTGATGTCATGATGGTTCCAGGCATATCTCTGATGTTCTTGGGGACATTACCAAGAGATACCAGACCCCAGAGGTCTTGGAGGAAGCAGCAGCTGCCCCTACCAAGGTGGTTTCTCCCTCCGGAAGCAGCTTGCCTCCCCAATTCTATGTGTTGATGCCTAGTAAGAGATGGGAGAGATGAAGAGGTTCACACCGGGGAAACAGGCCCAACTCCTTCACATGAGACAGTAGTTTCAAACATCTGGCTTGGCTGTGTTGCTGGAAAACCATTTCTTTAGAAGAAGATCAAAATACAAAAAGATTCCTTTTGGGGAGAGAGGAGAAGTGGATGGGGGCCCTGGGGCAGACAAGGTGTGGGCAAACTCTCTGCTCTGGGTTAGGGATGAGGACACAACCTTGTGTCATGAACAACCCCCCACCCCCAACTCCATTTAATGGGCTGAGGAGACTCAGCGGCCCTGTGTTTGCCTGAGGAGTGTTCAGAGTGAGCACCATGTAAACAACAGCCTGGGAGTCTGGCAAAGAGCCCACACTGCAGGTAGAAACATGTGTGGACTACATTCTTGCCAGGCCTACATAATAATGATCACCACGACCTATTAGGAACCGAAAGGACCCCTTCCCAGCAAAGCACATGCCTATAGCGCCAAGCTTGGCACTGGCAGAGGCCCCAAGGCTGTAGGAAGATCTGGATGAACCAGGAGAAATTATTACAGAGGAGAGATGCTGCAGAGGGAGTCATGCTGTGGAGATCAAGGGCTCGGCACTAGGACCCCAACTTTCCTTTCTGTTACCCTTATGACCTTGGGTAAGTCCCCCCACAATCACTCTAGGACTTAGTTTCTTTACTTTTAAAAGGAGAAACTTATTCTTGATAATATACCGACCTTCCTCACACCCCTCACACGCCCACGCCCCCCTAGTTTGGTCTACTTCTTTTTTCCATACCTTTTCTTGGCTTCTAATATACTGTGTAACTTACTCATTTTGTGTTGATTAATTATTGCCTGACTCTTACTACGAAAATACTAGTTCCACCAGGACAAAAATCTTTGACAGTTTTATTTAATGGTATTTCCCATATACCTAGAATTATGCCTGGCATACAAAGGGGCTCAATAAATATTCATTGGATAGATATTAAGTGATGACCTCGAAGGATCATTTCTAGCTTTACCATGATGTAGCGGTTATCTACTGCTGTATAACAAACCATCCCAAAACTCGGTGGCTTAAAACAACAGCAGTTTATTATCTCTCATGATTCCGTGGCTCAGGAGTTCAGGCAGGGCCCCACGAGGCAGTTGCCATGCTCGCCATGGCATGCTCTATTCAGCTGTCCACTGGGAGGGGCTAGAAGGTTCAACAAGGCTTCACTCACCTGTGTAGTATCTTAAGGCCCCTCATGTGCCTCCTCTCTTCCATGTGGTGGCCCATGATTTACAGGTTTAGCCTCAGCTTCTTTCAGAATGACTGGATTGCCCAGAGCAAAAGTCAGAAGCTGCCAGGCTCCTAGGGTGGAAGTCAGCTCAGATTTTAGGGAAGGGGAAATAAACTCTCTCTCTCTCACTTGTTCACTCTCGCTCTTGCTCTCTCGATGAATGTATGTATGGGGAGGGAAGGAAGTGATGGTGGTCATCTTTAGAAACTACCTACCATAGTATTGCATGATCCCATACTCTACAAATGCATGCATTCTCATGAAGGTCTTACTGGGCACCTCCTAGGGGTCAGGCCCTGGCCACGTGCTGACCACCACAGTGCTCAAAACCTCAGAGTCCCTGCTCTCATGAAGCTAATCCCTAAAATGAACTCTGGAGCCACAAGCCTTTTGACTCCAGCTGGCATCTGGTCCCCTCTAACGGTGAGACGATGGGAGAAGACAGCTGGCAGGCTACTTGACAAGGGGGCTTTGGGGACTCTTCAGGCGAGGCTGGTGACCGTATCCCTGGCTCCCTTCCAGATTCCACAGATGGTGAGGGCGACTGGAGTCTCTGGTCTGTCTGCAGTGTCACCTGTGGGAACGGCAACCAGAAACGCACCAGGTCTTGTGGCTACGCATGTACTGCAACAGAATCTAGGACGTGTGACCGTCCAAACTGCCCAGGTGGGTTTATGCAGGGGAGTGGCTTCAAGTTCAAGGGGAAATTTTTTATTTATATTTAGACCTTTGAGAAAATGACTTTTTAAAGGACAACCATTTCCCTAATAAGAATTCTGACCAGACTGAAACAAGATATGAGTAATGAGCTGAATGGATGAAAACATGGGTTTTCTGAGTCTTATGCACAATTGCAAAGGCCATGACGTAGAAGACAATGCCACAACGTACTTGTTTAATTTAAAGGAGGGACTCTGGTTAAGTTGGGCCTTTGATGTGGGATTTGTTGTGCCTTGAAGAGACACATGCAGAGAGACATTCATGGTCTGATAAGGAAGCCAGGATGAGAGACTTCACAGACGCGTACAGGAAAACCATGCTGGTAGCCCTGTCGGTGAGGTGGGAGAGTTGCTAAAGGCTCCGTGGGAGGAAACTGAGGAAACTTGGCAGTTGATTATTACTTTTTTTTAAAGATTTATTTATTTACTTGAGAGAGAGAGAAAGTAAATGGGGGGAGGGGCAGAGGGAGACACAGAATCCTGAAGCAGACTCCCTGCTGGACTCAATCCTAGAACCCTGAGACCCTGACCTAAGCTGAAATCAAGAGTCAACCACTCGGGGCGCCTGGGTGGCTCAGATGGTTAAGCGTCTGCCTTCGGCTCGGGTCATGATCCCAGGGTCCTGGGATCGAGCCCCACATCGAGCCTCACATCGGGCTCCTGACTCAGCGGGGAGTCTGCTTCTTCCTCTCCCTCTGCCTCTCCCACTGCTCATGCTCTCTCTCTCTCTGTATCTCTGTGTCTCAAATGAATAAATAAAATCTTAAAAAAAAAAAAAGAGTCAACCGCTTAACGGACTGAGCCACCCAGGCACCCCCAGTTAATTATTACTTTAAACTGCATTGCCTACTCTGGGCAAATGCATTAAAATCCAGAGATTCAAAAGCAAAAATAAATAAATAAATAAATATAAAAAAAAATAAACTGTATTGTCAGTGTTTTAAAAACTAAACTAATTGTAAACTTGGTGAGAGGCCATATTGGGGGTAAAAAAATAATTGTGTTTGTCTGTAACAGTTGGGTATCAAAGTGTGGCCTGTTTTTATACAGCATACACATTTTTAAAGGGTCAAGAAGAAGGAAAAGGAAGAGGAAAAGAAAGAAGAGGAGGAAAAGGAGGAGGGGAAAGGAGGGAAGAAATATGCAACCAAGACCACATGTGACTCACAAAGCCTAAAATATTTACTCTCTGACCCTTTACAAAACAATTTACCAACTCCTGGTCTGTAGTTTTGCATTTTACATGTGTTCCCATTGCCAGGTAGAATACCAGCTTAAAATAAGATCTCGGGTTCTTCCAAAAAACGGCACATTCTGAGTGCCTTCATCTGAAAGATATTTCAGAGAAAGTTTGATCCCCACACGCCCAAACTTCCTTTTTCTTTTTTTTTTTAAATTTAAATTCAATAAGCCAACATATAGTACATTATTAGTTTCTGATGTAGTGTTCAATGATTCATCAGTTGCATATCACACCCAGTGCTCATCACATCACGTGCCCTCCTTAATGCCCATCACCCAGTTACCCCAACCCCCCACCCACCTCCCCTCCAGCAGCCCTCAGTTTGTTTCCTAGAGTTAAGAGTCTCTCATGGTTTGTCTCCCTCTCTGATTTCTTCCCATTCAGTTATCCCTCCCTTCCCCTGTGGTCCTCCGTGCTATTCCTTATATTA
Source organism: Phoca vitulina (assembly GCF_004348235.1). Lineage (NCBI taxonomy): Eukaryota > Metazoa > Chordata > Mammalia > Carnivora > Phocidae > Phoca > Phoca vitulina. Next base: position 25,242,970 of record NW_022589725.1, read on the forward strand.
CACATATGAGTGAAACCATATGATAATTGTCTTTCTCTGATTGACTTATTTCACTTAACATAATACCCTCCAGTTCCATACACATCGGTGTAAATGGTAGGTATTCATCCTTTCTGATGGCTGAATAATATTACATTGTATATATGAACCACATCTTCTTTATCCATTCATCTGTTGAAGGACATCTCGGCTCCTTCCACAGTTTGGCCATTATGGACATTGCTGCTATGAACATTGGGGTTCATGTGCCCCTTCTTTTCACTACATCTGTATCTTTGGGGTAAATACCCAGTAGTGCAATTGCTGGGTCGTAGGGTAGCTCTATTTTCAACTTTTTGAGGAACCTCCATACTGTTTTCCAGAGTGGCTGTACCAGCTTTCATTCACACCAACAGTGTAAGAGGGTTTGCCTTTCTCTACATCCTCGCCAACATTTGTTGTTCCTATCTTATTAATTTTAGCCATTCTAACTGGTATCTCATTGTGGTTTGATTTGTATTTCCCTGATACCAAGTGATATGGAGCATTTTTTTATGTGTCTGTTGGCCATTTGTATGTCTTCTTTGGAGAAATGTCTATTCATGTCTTCCACCCATTTCTTGACTGGATTATTTGTTTTTTGGGTGTGAGGTTGATACAGACTTCCTTTTTCTTTTCTTTCTTTCTTTATTTTTTTTGGGGGGAGAGAGAGAGTGCAAGTGAGTGGAGGGGCAGAGGGAGAGGGAGAGAATCTCAAGCCAGCTCCACACTCAATGCAGAGCCTGATGCAAGGCTCAATCTCACAACCCTCAGATCACGACCTGAGCCAAAATCAGGAGTCCGGCGCATAACCGACTGAGCCACCCAGGCACCCCCAGACTTCCTCTTTCTATTCCTAGAACTCAGTTGTCAGACCATAAGGCTGAGATTTGAAACAAAAAAGAAGTGGAAGTGGGCACCTGGGTGGCTCAGTCGGTTGAGTAACTGCCTTCGGCTCAGGTCATGATCCTGGAGTCCCAGGATTGAGCCCCACGTCGGGCTCCCTGCTCAGTGGGGAATCTGCTTCTCCCTCTGACCCTCCTCCTCTCGTGCTCTCTCTCTCTCTCTCTCTCAAATAAATAAATAAAATCTTTAAAAAAAGAAGAAGAAGCAGAAGAGCAAATGGGTTTCTGAGGGGAGAGAAGAAAGATCAGATTGGGCATGTGTATGTTAGCAAAGAGCATATGTAGAAAATGGGGCTGAAATTTAACAAGTGGCTGTTCTGGTCTATGTCAGGCATGCGGGTGGATTTCAGAAAGTGGAGCAACCATCAAGATGCTTTTCCTGATCTTTCTCATGCTCATCATAATGAAGCTGAGTTGGAAGTCTGATGTGATGGGATTTAGATAGGTGGAAATAAACCCATAAATAATAAATAAGTAGAGAAGGAGGAAGAGGAGGAAGACAACAAAGAAGGAGGAGAAAGAATATGAAGATGAAGAAGAAAAAAAAGATGATAATGAAGATCATGGAGAATAGGATTTTTTGAGGACTTAAGTATCAAGCAAATTTCTAAGGTCTTCATGTGCCTTATTTCATTTAATCCCTGCAATAGCCTCATGAAGTGGGTGTTTATTATTGCCCCCACTCGACAGCTGTGGAAACAGGCATGGGGTTAACTTGCATGAGTCACACAAGCAGCAAGAGATCAACCTTGAATCTGAATTCAGGCAGTCTGATTCCAGAGTCCATGGTCTTAACCATTAATCTATTCCACTGCCACCAGGAGGAAGGATATGGGGCTCAGCCACCCATGGATACAGACAGCATTTAGTGTTGGGGCTCAGGGGCTTGCCTATTGTTTTCTTGTCCCGAGCTGGTACCCGGATCCAAGTCTACCACCCGGTGACCACCATTTTGAATGTTTCTCTGCCACCATTTTGAATGTTTCCTTCTTGTTTTCTCTCACCACCTAGAGCAATGTTCCCAGTAGCCCTGCTCATACATTTTCTTCTCTTCTGACCCTGCCCTTCTTCCATACTTTCTGCCTCTCTGTTCCTGGGCCATCTGTCCAGTGTTTCAGGGTTCCTTTGGAACATGAAGGATTTTTTTTCTTACAGGATCTCTTTCTTTATTTGGTTTGTTGATTCTCAGCCTTACTGGAAAGAATCATGGAGCAGGCAATTCCCCCCTCTGCCCCCCCGCCTGGCAGTGATTACACTGTAAAAGCTTGTCCCCTAGGTCAACCCTACAAATAAGTTCAAGGGGCCTCACATAAAGCCAGAGAGAGCCCCTTAAAGGAAATCAAGTCATGCCTTGCAGGCAGCCAAGGTTCTCCATCAGCATAGACTACCATGTTCCACCACCCTGGCCTCCTCAGATGCCTCAGCTAGCACAGCAATCCTGTTTGTAAGGGAAGCCTGGATGGGAGTGGTAGCTTGAGGGAGGGAGAGGGGAACCAGGAAGTAGGAGACAAACTGGATTCAGCCACTCAGAGCAAGTAATGACAAGCCCAGCTTACTCTCTTTGAAGCATCATGGGCAGTGCTAGACGTCCTAGAATGTGAGGTATCTGCTCTTTAGCTGTGGACTGTTATATCCTCAAAATGAGCTAGAAAATACTCCTGGGGAAATTATCAGCTAACACTCACCACTTACTGCTGTAAGTGCTTTCTTTACACATAATTCATTGATTGCATTTAACTCTATGAGGTGGGGCATTTGTATCTCCTCATTTTACAGATGTGAAAGCTGAGGCACATGAAGGTTAAGTGGCTTGCCCGAGGTTACAGGCTAGGAATGATTTGAACCCAGTCAGTCGGTCCTGAAAACTGGTATTGACCACTAGACAAAATATTAACCACTGCCTCTAATCCAGTTTGTCACCCTGACACCACCAGACAGACAGTCTTGTAGACAGACACGTGTCCCCTCCTGCCCCAAACCCCATTCCGGGGCCTAGTGAATGAGTTCCTTAAGACTCATTCAGGCACATTTGGATCTGATTTCATGCTGCAAATGGTATCTGGGGGTTTAATATATTTTATGCTCTACTACCTGCTTTTTACTGTTTCTCCGCTGGCAAGTTCCTACCCAAGAGTAGTAATGAATACAAAAAAGGCTTTGTTCAGGTGCATTTGTTTCTTGATTTGCTGGGGAGGTGGGGGGTCACTTTTTTCCATATAATTAGGGAAAAATGAGCTCCTGTCTGTGTTTAGGAATTGAAGACACCTTCAGGACAGCTGCCACCGAAGTGAGTCTCCTGGCGGGAAGCGAGGAGTTTAATGCCACCAAACTGTTTGAAGTTGGTAAGGAGATTTTTTCCCCCTTTTTTCTAATCCAAATATTGATTTACTATTTTGGAGATTCCTTTTGCCTTTGCAGTGCCATCCGGTCCTAGGATCCATTTAAGTGTTTCATTTTCCTCTTATGGGGTCTAGTTCTCCCAGCGTATTTCTTGCTCACTGAATATACTCCAAGCAAGAGAGAGCTGTCCCGTGCCTCCTGCAGCAGACTGAGCAGAGCAGAGAGCCCTCTGTGTCCGCCTTGCTTACTATCCAGCTTCCATGGCAAGAAGTAGGACAGGGCCGCTCTCTCCTCAGCATGGATTCAGTCTCCAGTGGGGCCTCAGGCCACATGGAATCTCTTCTGACAGCCCTCACTGAGTGTCCCCAAGAAGTCAGGCAATGCTGGTCTCGGTTCTGTAGCAAAAGGAGGGAAAAGGAGCTCTCTCAGTATTGTGACTGCCTCCCTCTACCACATACATTTTTTGTAAACCTTTGGCATACCCTGCCACTTGTCTGCTCGAAAGTGCTAGACCAAACACAATCCACATGAACCAAGCCAAATTGCAAGTGACTACTCAGGTGCAAGGGAAAAGTTTCCTTTTTAAAAATTGCTTCATGTGCTTCGGGATGCAATTCTTTATTGCAGAAAGGTGAGACTCCTTCTGTCACATGTCTGTGTGCCACCCAAAACTTCTTCAACCTCAGCCAAACAGGAGTCAGTTTGGACATCCTGTGTGACCCAGGGCTTCTACCTCAGTCCTTCACATGCACAAACTACCTTTGGCAGGAGCTTTCTGCAAACACAATGCATTTGACTACCCCACCCCTGTCACCCCAAAAGAAATTAGAGACTAAATGTGGGAAATTTACATAAAAATGGTAGAGCAACAAAGGTTGTCTCCTGGGGGCAGAGAGCTTCTCAGGTCTTTCCATATTGCACACCTTGCAACAGGTAGCTGCTTGCTTTTTTGAAGAGGATAGGTCCAGTAGCACAAAGCCACACCTGAGGTGGGACTAAAGACACACAAAGATGAGCAAGGATGGGTGTCAATCAGGTTCTGGGCAGGAACATACATGACACACTGGAATCAGGTAATTGAGGAGCATTCGATGAGGGTCTATTGGCAAAGTTGTGATGAGCAGGGTAGAATGGACACCAAGAAGGGTTGGACAGAACAGTGGGGAGCCCTTACCACCCCGTGGCCTGAAGGGACCAGAGTAGCTGTGTGGAGAGGGCTACCTGCCAGCACTCGGGGCTCTCAGAAGGATGTAGCCAACCTGCAACAATGAGGGAGGAACCACAGGAACAAATACTTTGACCTCACTCTCCTCTCTGCCCCTGGTCTCTGGCCAGGTCCTCCCTTTGGCTCAACCCAAAGAGAAGTCAGGGCTCAAGGGGCCCATTGATAGAGTCCACATAGGACAACCTTCCAGGGCAAGGGAAAACATGGAATGAGGATAGAGAAGGACAAACAAAAGAAGCCTCGCCGAGATGGGACACAGCTTGATCTGCACAGGGTCACTTGTCAACCTAGTAGTGCCTCAGTTATCTGATCTGTAAAATGGTACGAAGTAATAGGGCCCCCTTGTAGAGCTATTATAGAATTAAATGAGTTAATATTGGCAGAGCATTTAGAACGTGCCCATCACACTGAACACCTACCAAGTTTGACAGATAAAAATGAGTCAGTGTATGTTCTGTAGGTACATGAATTATGATGACCTTCCAAACTGGAAGGAAAATAACCAAGCCATTTTCTAGGGCCTCACTGAATATTGTTTCTGAAGACCTGCCTGATGGAGGAGACCCTCCCTGGCTTTGCAGAAACACATTTCCCAGGAGGGAGCCTGCATTCTCTCACTACTGTTCAGTCCGGGGCTCACAGGGCTGGAATCTTAGAACTCAGGCCCCAATGGAGCCTTAGCACATCCCCGCCGGCAGCACCCTGGAACCTGTGCTGAGGGCTCCCTACGTTCCTCCAGTTTAATCCTCATCGCACTGTAGGAGACAGGCGTTCTTTTCATCCCCAGTTTAGAGATGAGGATACTGAAGCCCCGGGAGGGAGACTATGCCTGCACAAGGGCACGAGCTACTAATTCTATCGAGCTGGAATTCGATCCCAGGGAGCCGAACACAAGATCCCACACTCTTCATCTTAGGCCAGGCCTTTCTGAGCTCCTGAGAGACGCCCCATCTCTCTCTTCCTCATTCCACTGAAGAGAAGCCTGAGCCCTCCTCCAAACTGCCCCCAACCCTGCCCCCATCCTGGCCACTTGATTCCTTCTTCGGGCACCACCAGGCTCCCAGGCACCTGGGTCAGAGCTGGGGAGTCACTCCTGATGTCTCTCCTCCTTCCCCTCAAGCCCACCCAGGCCTGGTGGCCCTAACTCTCTGAGCACACTTGATCCCTCCTGTTCTCTCCCTTCCCACCTGGACTCTTGCAACTGATACCAGCGCTGAATATATCTTCTTCCTGTACAGCTCAGCCAATAGCTCACTGTCCTTAATAACCTTCAGTGGTTCCCTAGTGTCCTCTGAAGAAGCCTAAACTGCACTGAAGAGCCCCAAGATCTGACACCAACAGCCTTCCTTCCCCATAAACTCTGTCCCGGTGACACCGAATGTTTTCCACACCCCCAGACAACCCCAGCAGATTTTTTTCTGCTCAACCTTGGTTTATACAAGTGGCCTGTTCCTGGGGGCAGGACCAGCACAAACATATCTTGGATTTTCAAATAAAACCAGGAATCCACATTAATAAACTGGAACCACCTAAGTCTTAAATTATTTCAACAATTAATTAATTAGCAATGAATTCAACATTTTTTAATATTGTAAGGTCCAAATACAACAACCTCTAGGGGCAGGTTCTGGCTGGAAGCCTAGAGGTCAGTGGCCTCTGGCCTAAATGTTAAGTTCCCTAAAAGCAAGGGCTACCAGCCCCTTCCTCGTTGAGGCATCTTATCATATGGATTTGCTTACAGGATTGTCACTCTCCGGTGCCTGTGGTTAAGAGATTAGGCCGCTAGCTCTAGCTTAAACCCGTCGGTGAGTGGCACAAATAAAACTTAGTCCTACCAGTTTGCCTTTGAGGCACTTTCTACCTTGTCACCAGATACTTAAAGAGGAGATTCAAAATTGCCCTGTATTATTGTTCATTTTGTTATAGGCCCCCTATCCTCCCTTTTTTTCCAGATGCCTACTAAAATTCAGGGATAATAATATCATATATTTTCAAGAAACAAGACCGACGAAGCAACTGTAATGGTTAAATCTAGGTGATTGCTGACAGGTAGTCACTGCTGATGTATCATCTCTCTACGTTTCTGTGTCTGAACATTTTTCATAGTATAAAGTGGGGAGGAGGTTGCCTTGTAAATAAAGTTCCCAAGGTCAAGGGGGGTGAGCATGACCAAACCGAGGGCTGGTGGTTCCAGGGGACAGCAGGGGTTGCCCCTGGGAGGAGAGGAGTTGACTTCAGTGTTAACCTGCCCCCGGTGTTGCATGTGGTGAGCGGGTTTCTCTGTGGTCTTTCTCAGACACGGACAGCTGCGAGCGATGGATGAGCTGCAAAAGTGAGTTCTTAAAGAAGTACATGCATAAGGTGATCAATGACCTGCCCAGCTGCCCGTGCTCCTACCCCACCGAGGTGGCCTACAGCACCGCGGACATCTTTGATCGCATTAAGCGCAAGGACTTCCGCTGGAAGGACGCCAGTGGGCCCAAGGAGAAGCTGGAGATCTACAAGCCTACGGCCCGGTACTGCATTCGCTCCATGCTGTCCCTGGAGAGCACCACGCTGGCCGCCCAGCACTGTTGCTATGGCGACAACATGCAGCTCATCACCAGGGGCAAAGGGGCGGGGACGCCCAACCTCATCAGCACCGAGTTCTCAGCGGAGCTCCACTACAAGGTGGACGTCCTGCCCTGGATTATCTGCAAGGGCGACTGGAGCAGATACAACGAGGCCCGGCCTCCCAACAATGGACAGAAGTGCACGGAGAGCCCCTCCGAGGAAGATTACATCAAGCAGTTCCAAGAGGCCAGGGAGTACTAAGGAGATGTCACCTCCGGTATTTTGACACAAACGCACTGCGCTGATCTGCCGCCGGGGCAGAGTTCGTCTTATCCTCATCCATGGATATTTGTATATACTACGTGGGTATTTTCCATAAATTACACTAGGGGTGCGCACAAGGCCCGGGTGACTGCCGTCTGAAGCCACCTTGCCATCCAAAATGCCCGCAGAGCTCCTTGGAATCCCTCTGAGGGGTGATGTCAGCAGGAGGATGAGGACAAAGGAGCCAGAAGAAGAACCTGGAAGCCATAGTGGGTGGGATTCGATTTACACCCAGATCCTGCGCTTCCAGGAGAAGCAAAGAGGGAAAGACTGAGTTGTAAACGTTATAAGCAGTTTTTATATATAACTTATTTAATATGAATGTGACTTAAGCATAATCTTTTCGCTGGAGTTGTGAAACTGTTTAATCGCTTCTGTGAGAGTTCAGACAGGGGCTTAAGGAGGTGGAAGAGAAAGGGAATTTTGGAGTAACTTTTTTAAAACTAAATAACTCAATGGAAGTGTATCAAAAACAAGAAAACGCCCACCTTAAACCAAATGTTCTTTAGTCATGACGCACCTTGCTGGCGTCTCGGCTTCCAACATGCCCTTGCCTAAGATTGGATAGGGGGTGGGGGGCACAGGGGTGTTTTAGGGGCAAATCTGAGGACTGGTTTTAAATAGGCTTTAAAATAAAAGGCCAATATTAGCATAATGCTATAATTCTACTAAAAGGCTTCAGAGTGGCAGAAGTTCTGCTCATGTCTTAGTGGGAGGTTCAGAAGCCTGCGGGAAGCTCGGACATAAAAACAGGTAGTAGCACTTTTCCAAAAGAAAAAATAAAAGCAAAATAGATGGGAAAAGAACATGGACCTCATTTCATCTATTTTATTCTAATACCATCGTAACAATTTTTTTCTCCACCAATATATTACCAGTAAATACATATAAAAAGAGTAGGGGGACTCAAGTCTAGAAAATCCTAATTTTTTTTTTTATGTTTTAAGAAAGGGGAAAAAAACTACATTATTTTTGTAAAGTATTTATTGAGTCATTGAGTCTTGTGCATCAAGCATTGTAATATGACCTGGTTATGTAGTGTGGAACTTAAGACAAACAAAGAGTTTGTTCTTACGCAATCTTTCCTTGCAAAACTCCAGGAAAAGAGAATATATCATAAAATCATAATAAAATGTGTTACCTGCAATAAATGTGTAACTTGCAAATATTTATGATGCAAATACCATAAAGAGTAGGCCCAGGGCGTCAAGGCAGGAGAAAGGAAGGTTCAAACCAGGTGGGAATAAAAGGCTCATTGATTGATGTGATGGTGGGTGGTATAACTCATGGCATCTTTGGCACCAAGAATGTCAAGCCAGTCCCCAGGAGGCTGAACTCATTGACACACAGGTAAGTTTTTGCCCACTCAGAGCTAAGAAAGAGCTAAGAAAAGCAGGCCAGAACAAAGGCTTGAGAGTCCAGGTGAGGGGCACCTGGGTGGCTCAGTTGGTTAAGCATCCAACTCTTAATTTCAGCTCAGGTCATGATCTCAGGGTCGTGAGATCGAGCTCCGTGTCAGGCTCCATGCTAGGTTTGGAGCCTGCTTAAGGTTCTCTCTCTCCCTCTACCCCTACCCCTCCCCTACCTCCCCCCCATCCCTTTCCAAAAAAAGATCATCCAGGTGAGCAGGACAAAATTCTGCAATGACAGAAGTAAGTAGAACTACCCATCATGCAGATTATTCATTTTCCAGATGAGAAAACCAAAACCCAGGAAAAAAACATATATCACATTGGACCCATCTTTCATTTCCTAGCCCAATGCTCTTTCTACTATATCAAGTTATTGGTGTCCTGGTGGTGTCTTTGGTATTCTTGATCCCACCCCTAAGTTCCCCTAATAAAATATGTTCTTTTGGAAAAGGTTTTATCAATCATATACACTTTAGAATGAATTACCCATGTATTTCCCTTCTCAGAATATTTATATTTAAAAGCTATTTCTAATTATGACATGAGAAGCTTTATCAACATCTGAAGGAATTTTAAACAACTGAACTGATAGGGAGAGAATCAATATATCTATATATCAGGGAAGCAGATTTGGTTTCTAATAATAAGAAAACCATTTTTTGCAAAGAAATTTGGTTGTGGGGCACCTGGGTGGCTCAGTCTTTAAGTGTCTGCCTTTGGCTCAGGTCATGATCCCAGGGTTCTGGGATCGAACCCTGCATTGGGCTCCCTGCTCGGCGGGAAGCCTGCTTCTCCCTCTCCCACTCCCCCTGCTTGTGTTCCCTCTCGCTGTGTCTCTCTGTCAAATAAATAAATAAAATCTTAAAAAAAAAAAAAAAAGAAAGTTGGTTGCAATGGATTGCATTGCCTTTGAGGTGGCGAGTTCCCTGTTGGGACAGGTATTCAAGCAGAGACTGGAGATGAAACACATGAGGAGCTCAACTGAGTGATGAGAGAAAAAAATGTACAACAATAACACCCTCTAATAAATGTTTTCTTTAAGGGTAAGTGCAAAGTACTATGGGAAAACAGGCAGGAATCAGGGAAGTACCTGTTGGGGCTAATGGAAGAGTGGTATTTCATAAAGCAGAGAAGAGGGAGGGGGAAGTGGACATACTTGGAGTTAGAAAAAAGTAAGAATAAAAACAAGGAACAAGGAATGAAATTGGTGTTTTCTGAAGGCCAGTATATTTAGAGTGATGAGCAGAGGAACAAGAGTAGTAAGTTTTGGAGCTATATCTAAGATGTCTTTATTAAGGATTTAGCATGGAAGATTAAAAGGAACAGAGGTCTTTCCTACTAAAGTGAGAATGACTGATATGAACAATATTTTCAACAGGCTCTTTGTCTTTTCATACCAGACCTTGCTGACCTAGTAAAATGAGAGTTGGAAGATGAGGTGAATTGGGGGCATGGGAGGGCCCCTAGGCTCTTTGCCTACTGAATACATCCCTGGTCTCCTATACATCATCAGGTTAGTGCCATACCTCTGGAAATTTGCTGAACTATGGTCCCCCTCTATCAGGATAAGCTAGTTTTCAGTCCCAAAGCCAATGAGTGATACTCAGAAAGCCAGAACCCCTCTACTCGGGTATCTGATAAGACAAGGCAGTCTTATCTTATTTTCAGCACAGGACCTCAAGCCAGCTCCAGGGTAACCCCAAGTAACTCCTTCCTTGCAAGTGGATCATGAGCTCAAGGGCCAACTTCACCTGCAGCAGAGTAGGCTGCCTGCACCCTCACCCGCAGTCCCTAAATATGACCCCTCAGCAAGTGCTCTACAAAGACCTCTCATCAGATTCTTTGCTCCTTCGCTTCTCCCTGGAAAAAGAGCCCCTTTTCTAATAATCCACTGGGCCTCTTGGGTGCCCCGTGTGAGCGAGCCAAGAGGGGCAAACAGAGATGCCCAAGGCCCTCTAGTGGCCACACATGGGAAAGTTGAGGAAGAGGACTGGGACACAGGGGGCTTTCTCCTTGGCCCCAGTAAAATCATCCACCATGATTATAGTCTCCGGAGTGTTTGGAAGAGCTGGTTGAAGCCAGTTCTTTCTAATCACCAAGCCAACATTCATAACCTTAATCCTTGTTCTACTCCCTTCCTCACACTCCCTTCCTTCTACTCCCCTCTGACACTCACAGGATCAGTTTGGTTTTTGTTTGTTTTTCTCTCACTCACTCTGCCTTTACTCAGACTGTTCAAATCTGCCAAATGTCCCTGCATCAACCCTTACGGTGTCTCATATTGGGCACAGAGGATCTGGCTTTATTTCTACATATTCTGCTCAGCTTGGTCGTTCTTGATCCTATAGCTGAGCTCTGGCTCTGGTTGGGTCAGTAACCGAGCTCAACATTTCTAGAAGAACAGAGTCTGGCCTGTTTTCCCTCCCACAGGCAAGTCACATGCTGTCGTCGGTTGGGTGGGCCTCTGGGGCAGGTGTCGTGTCCCTTACTTTTCCACACCCTGAGCTCATAGCACTGCACTGGGCAAACGTCAGGCAATGTGCAGAGAGGACTTAAGAATTTGAAGGTTGACTCAAACGACCTGTATTCCAGTCCCGGCTCCCACACCTGCCGGCAGGGTTCCACTGGACAGGTTAATCAGCCTCTGTGCATTTCTGTTTCCTCATACAGTTGTTATGAGAACAAACTAAGATAAGAGCCACGAAGTTCCTGGGGCCTGTCAGATACCATGTGCCATGAAGCTTAGACGTTGGGATTTAGTCATTTGGCAACTATATATTGAACATCTCCTAGTTGCCAGGCATTGTTCCAGCTACCAGAGATACAACAGTATGTAAATCCGAGTCTTTCTGTTGGAGGGCAGACAGCCAAAAAATAAATAAGTACATAATCTGAGATAATGATAGGTGATATAAAGAAAAATAAATTATTTGATCACACACGTATGTTGCATTATTTATGGCAATACTAGTTGCTGTAATAGATAATCCTCAAAATCACAGTGGCTTAACCCAGTAAAAAGCTAGGGTCTGTTTCTGGTCAAGTGACTCTCTTCTAAGTGATGACCCAGGGGTCCAGGCTCCTTCCATATTGTGGCTCAGCTATCTTCAAGTTGTGACTCTCTAGGATGTCCTGGGGGTCATCTCTATTCCAGCCTGCTTGAAGAGTAAAGAGTGGGCAGGACAAGCATAAAGGTTTACGTAGGTCAAGCAGAGAAGTACTCTACATCATTTCCTCTCCATCTCCACAGCTCTGTTCCATGCCACACTCTTCTGCGAGGACGATTGGGAAATAGAGTTTAGTTGGGGCATTGGGGGTGCAGGAAGCCGAGATTGGCAATGTGAGCACTCAGCCTGTGTTTGCCACAGCGGTAAACCACCAACTACCTGGTTACACAAGGCAGGAATGAAAGTCAGCAGAAGGATCTCTGGATGGGCCCAAAGTAGGCGACCAAAGAAGAGAAGTCCTTCCCAGCCCCTCACCATCTTCCACATTGCATTATAGTGCTAAACTGGACCTCAGTTTCCCATCTATCAATTGGATAAGACCACCTGTTCTACCTACTTGTTGGCACATCCCCCTTGGCACTTACCACACTTCCTACACATCTATGTCCACCAGCCTCTCAGGTGGAAGTCCACCAGCCCAACTCTCAACTGATCAAGCCTTTGCCTGATCTCTTTCTCTGGGCAGTGGGGCCCCTTGGCTTGCACAAGGAACAGAGTAAAGTGCCAGGGAGTTAACAGTGCCCCGCACCCCAGGAGCACTTAACAGCTGACCTAGAGGAACTATGTGGATGAATACCCCAGCCTCCTCACCCTCAAGTGGAGCAATTCTGAAGCATATTTTATACTATTCTCAGAGCTCCCAGTCTGACTGAGCTCCCTTCACCCACAGTGGTAACTTCCTTGCTAACACGCCATTTATTGGCTTCCTTCCCATCCCCATGTTTCTTCCCCCACCCCCCTTCTGTTGCTTGCCGGAATCATTTCTCCAGTGTGCTATCTGCTCAGATCATTCTCTCTAAATTCTCTTCTGGGGGAGTCCCAAACCAAGACATAACTTTATGCTTTAATACTTACTGAGTGCCATTCAAATATAAGCTTACTATTATTATCATCATGCTCATGTGGAGAGGAGGTTTTACTGTTGGTGATAGCTCTACCAAAAAAGAAAATTCAATCTCATTCTGACAAGAGATTGGGGCTCTACTAGATTTTTGAGCTTTTACAAAACAAATAATAAGCCCCCAGTTTTTATGATTAGATCCAACAGACAGAAAATGACTCTGCCAGATCCCTCTAAAAATTGGTGAAACCGTCTCCTAACTTTCGAATTCATCTCCCTGCTGACTACAAATCAGCCCTGCTCCACAGACCACACTTTGAGTAGCACTGTGCTAATCAACTGAGCAACGGTGATCAATACCCCCATGAGCAGGGATTCTAGCCTGCCATACAAAATCATGAAAAACTTCACAGGAAATTATGTGTGGGGAGGGAAGAGGATGGGGTTCTCCCTTTGTCATCCACTTACAATTTCCAATGGAAAAATGTGTGGGTTGTCACCATTATGCCTGCACTATTTCAGACTAATTAAAGGCTTGCTGTGGTAATTACTGGGTGGGTATCCACAGGAACATACATCCATGTGTACAGATCCTGAATACAGTAGTATAAATTAAGATAGAAAGCTTACAGCCTGGTGCTTTTCTGAAGCTTAGTATTGGTTTACCATATGGGATTAGAAGAAGAGGGGCACTTTCTGGGATCAGAAGGTAAGACTTCTTAGGAAATAAATTTATGGGACTAGCAACTCTTTGTTGAACCAGAAGAAAAAAGCTTAGAGACAGTTGCGGTTTTTTGTTTTGTTTTGTTTTTTGTTTTTTGTTTTTTATTTTTTATTTTTTTCTATCTCCATCTCCATGTAGAAGTTTGGAAAGCCAACATACAAAGATCAGTGCCTTGCCTGGAATGGTAAAAAGAACATCATCCTCAACCATTTTAGTGGCAGGGCAAGTGGTAGAGGGACTGGATTGAGACACAGCTGCAAAAGCAAAGCTGGGGAAAAACTTTGTGACTGCTAATTTTCTATCTGTTTTGGGAGTAATAAATATGCCCTTACAGATATTCATGATTGCCCTCAAAATAAAAAAAATAATAATAATAATAAAATAAAATAAAGACAACTTTTAAATGGCACAGAAAAGCCTTTCATTCCTGAGGCATGTAATTCATGGATGATTTTCAAAATGTCATGTTTGAATTGGGAAAGTAACATTTCTTGAATCAACTGGCCAGTTGCTTCAAAAACATGACTCAAAGGATATAAAAATTTCAAGCCTGACTTCTAAAAAAGAAAAAATGAATTTTTTCTATGCAGCCAAGTTTATTTTTCACAAAGGTCATGGCTGCATGTTAGGTTCTAAATGAAGTACACCTTTAATTCCTTAGAGAAATGGAGCATTAGCAGATCTCAACAAGCACCGGTTCAAAATTTCACACCAGTAGATGTGCGGTTTCGCTTTGTCCAGCTCTGTCCTCCTGTACTCCCTTCTACACGCAGCCTGGGTTTGGTTTTGTTTTATCTTTGGAGAGCTTAGCAAATGGACAAGGAGGCAGGGGAAGGCAAAGAGGAAAGCCAGGATTTCCCAGGACAAAATCCTCTTTGGAGCTTCTAAAGTAACTCATTGCCCCCGGTTGTCGGTATAACTAAGGTGAGGTATTTACACAGGGGAAGACTGGGGAGACCCAGACCACTGATGTGGTCCTGTCCCCAAGGAGCCTTGAAATCCCCCCTCAGGGACCAGCCCTGAGCAGGAAGAGATTTCCAGAGGCCTCATGCCTCGGAGCCACGTGATGAAGATTCTTCCAGTCAAAAGAGAGTGGGATGCTCTGTGCTGATTGCTCTGGAGGGAAGGCCTTTCTTCAAGAATGTTTTCGGGTCCTCACCTGGGGACTGACTCTACTGAGTGGAGGCCAAGGCCGCCTTCCCCAGGTCTCAGGAGAAAGCCCTCCATGGAGCGACTCTTGGAACACTCTGTCCCGCTCTTACGGGAGAAATTAAGGAGAATTATAAGGAGAAAAAAAAGGAGGAAAGCAGGGATCCCATTCTAGGAAGATAAAGCCTGGTTCATGCCAATCACCATCAGCAAATATACAAATCCAAACCTTGAGATAAAAGCAAATTCACTCTCTGTTTCCTCTTCTTCAAGATTTCTACCCTGTGCCATTCCAACCACCTTCCCCACTGCTCCTCATTCATTCCTTCTGTCACTCAACCGGCCATCTCATAGCCAGCTGCCATTCTTTGGGGCCAACCCTTTTTTTTTTTTTTAATACTCTTCAAAAAAAAAATAAATAAATAAAAATACCCTTCGAACATTGGACTGATGTATAACATACAATCGGAAAAATGTACACGTGTCATAAACGTGTGGCTCAGTGAATTTTCACAAAGCTAACACACTCGTGACCAGAGTCAAGGAAGAGAATAGAAGGTTCCTGAGGGAGCTCCCTGGGATGAAATGTTCTATGTCTCGATTAGGGTCATGGCTACACAACTGTCTGCATTTGTCAAAACTCACTGAATCGGGCCCTTATCGAAAAAAATTGAATTTCATCATATGTCAATGTTACCTCAACATCAAATAACTAAAACATCTCCATCACTCCTGCGCCACCTTCTAGTTAGTACCCACTTCCCACCAAAAGTAATCAGTGTCATGACCCAGTATTGGTTTTGCCTGATTTCGAACGTCGGTGGAATCCTACAGCATGTGCTCCCTGAGGTCTCGCATCTTTTGTTCAACATTGTGTTGTGAGTGTCTTTCATATTGCCGTTTGTAGTTATCGGTCATTCATTCTCATCACTGTCTAGGTTGCATGTCTCTACCTTTTCTACCATTTGGGTGGTTGCCAATTTGGAGCTTTTATAAACAGCACTGCTGTGAATGGTCCAGGGTGCATCTTTTCATGCTTGTCTGCACACATTTGTATTGGGAGTGTAATTAACAGGTCCTAGGGTGTGCACAGCTTTAGCAGATACTGCCCAAGGGTTTTCCAAAGTAGTTATATTGGTTGACATTCTCTCCAGGAGTGGTTGAAGGTTCTGGTTCTTTGATCAATCTTGGTTCTACCCCTACACTAAACATTCTTTGATATTCTTATCCTTTAGATTTAAGTCAACGTATGTGCACCGAGCACTTACTGTGTGCTTGTCACGATTCACCATGCTGGATACTGGAGACACAAATAGGAACAGACAGTCCTATCTGTCATAAATGAATGGTTCAGTGGCGTGACCAATTCAGACAACTGTACTACAATGTGATAGGTGCCATGGGACCAGATGAGGATGTGATTAATCACAGCAGTTGTAATTAATAAGTCAGAGTTGCCACATTTTATTTAGGAAAAAAAAGTCTGATAATACCAAGTGTTGGCAAGATGGTGCAAAAACAGAAATTCTTATTGCCACTGCTTATTGGGATATAAATTGGGGGATAACTTGACTATACCTAGTATAGTGGGTGCTGTAAAGTGGATATAGCAGAAGTCACCAATTTCACTCCTGAGGGCTTTCTTTATATTGTCAAAAATTGGAAACAACTTGTCTACCAACAGAGGAATGGACACATAAAACATGTATTAATAAGATAGAATATCATCCAGCCGTTAAAATATATGATCTAAAGCCATACATACTGTTGCAGATATGTCATAAACATTTAATATGTAAAAAAGTAAATCTGAAATGGATATATAAAGTATTTCACTATTTCAATAATTTAAAAACTCGCAAAACAATGTTATATTATGTCTGGCTCTGACATAGGCAATGGTACTAAATGATGCATGGGAAGGCTAACCACCAACTTCAGGGTAACAGTTACTTCTGGGGATGGATGACAGTGAGCGGGTGGAAAAAGTGGAAAACATTAGCGGTGATATGTTATTTCTTTTTTTAAAAAGGAAACCTAAAATATATTGCAAGATATTTAATACTGGTTAAATCTGAGCATTGGGTAATGAACAATTGTTACATGATTTTCTGTATATGTGATATATTTTAAAGTAAGTACTGAAAATACATGAAACTGAAAAGAAAAAATAAATGAGGTAGTGAGGTTGGATGGCATCCTACAGGGTCATGAGTCTGATGCCCCTTGGTACATATGAGCCCACACACAGAGGATGATGTGCAAGCCACCATTGGCTGTTGATGGTAATGGTGAAGTTGGGACATCTGTATTCGCCAACTCCCAGGCAGTGAAGCCACTCCCAACTAGCGGCCGCCTTGGTTCTTCCAAGAGAAGCACACACAGCCTCTCCCCAGGTTCAGAGTCTTCCTTCCTTTCTTGTGTGCACAGCTTGGGATAAACAGAGCCCTGCACTGGGAACATGGTCCCAAATCCAGCATCCACTGAACGGGAGGCCCCGAGCCCATCCCGCAGCCTTGCTGAGTCACAGTTCCTGCCACCCCCCTGCAGTCCTGCCCCCAGATCTGCAAGAGGAGCCAAAGACAGCATAAAAACTGCCCCTTCTGGGGCCACTGGCTCCCATCTCAGGCTGACATGCCCGCCTACTGTGCTAGACATTGGATTCAGAAATCATCTCAGTCACTTTCTTAAAATGTCACAGGTGAGGACCCCAAGGCTCAGGTAGTAGAAAGACTTGCTCATGATCACTCAAGTAGTAGATCCATATTTAAACCTGGGGATGTCTGACTCCAAATCCACATTTCTTCTTTCACCATTTGGATATCAAACGTAGAGGCAGTTTGTCTGCTTACTTCTGTCCCCTCTGCCCCAACTTTCCTACACGGAACCAGCATCTGCAAGGGGTGTGAGAGAGTGAGCTTTGATTCTCATCTGAGCACCTTCCAAATTCAAGTTGGGCCCCTGTTCCCCACTGGTCCATCTGAGGGTCTATCCCACCGCCATCACCGATGACTAAGCATTCATATGCCACAGATTTCTCCCACCGTCTGCTCCCCTGAAAAACTGAATTGCAGAAAACCAAACAGAGTAAGAACAACTAGACTATGAGCAACTTCTGGCTTCCACTAGATGAACCAGATGTGAGCCTGGCGTGCCAGGTGTTTCTGCTTCTAGTCAGTAACTGGAAGTTATAGAAGGCAGAGCTCGGACACAGCAGGGGCCGCTGATCCGCATCTTGTCTGGGTTTCCAGGGGCCAAGGGTTGAGGAGTGAGCCCCACTTAATCTTAACAGGGCACACTCAGGTAAGTGGGAGAAAAGAGCTCAGCAAGGCACAGATTAGAGAAGAGAGAGAAGTAACGGGGGAAAAGATAGTGAAATGGAAGCCTGAAAAAAAATATCCCACACACTAGCCTATTTATCTGTCCAAAAAAAGAAAGAGTTTGTTTTCAGAGTTCTAAGGTTGTTATGACACCTGAAGATATGAAGGGGTTAAGTTTTGGCCACAAAAAAAAATTACCCCCTCCCCACGACACACACACACACACACACACACACAGACACACACACACACACACATCAGACATGACAGAGGCCCACGGAGGGGTATGGCATCTTGTTGTCTCTGGGGCTGTGGTCCCAGCAGGGTACCTGGCAATGGCATGTCTGAAGTCTGGTCAAAGGAAAGGAGCTCTCTGACCAGCATGGGTCCCACAGAGACTGTGCAGGGCTCTGCTGGTGAGCAGGGAGGGAAGAGAGCACTGGCAATTCTGAAAACCCCACCTATAGCTTGAAGGCTAGAGGATCTGCCTAGCCTGCTTTGAGGGGGTGACCCCGGACCCCAAAGTCAGGGGCAGGGGGTGGGGGTAGGGAGACGTGTAGCAGGTGCAGCTCTAGAGCAAAGGGCCCGGGCTTCCCTTCCCATGGGAAGTGACCAATAACTCAGACCACTGGCTCCATTAACCATGCCCTGCAGTCAGAGGCCCCCCTCCCACCCCCAGCAAAGGCTGAGGGGTCATGGGCCTTGGAAAAAATACAGCATCTTGTCTTTTTTTCCCCAGAATAAGATAAACCCATGGAAAGGATAGCAGAGTATGCCTCAAGCAAAAATACTCCCCAAATTCTGAAGAGAATTCAGACTTCATTAGCAGAGTTCTACGTGGTATACTAGCTTTGTATTTCAGGAGGTACTTTAACCTTAAAAGCATTGGTATCATCCTGTGTTTGCAAACCCAAGGGCAGCAGTTTGAGACAGATGATGACAGTAAGGACTCAAGGTTGAAAACAAGAGAACTTAACTCTGGTTAATTTAAGAAGAAAGGAAGCATATTGGACAGATGTTGGGTAACTTTAGGGAGATTCAAACAAATAAGAATAAAACCACATCACATATTATTTAAGAGGGAGGCTATATCAAACAAGGTAACCATGGCTTAAATAAGATAGAAGTTCATTGCTCTCTTGTGAAAAATAAGTCTGGCCTTAGATAGCCCCAGGGAGGTATGGAATCCAGTTTCTTCCACATTTCTCTTTAAGCCATTTCCACTTCATGGTCTAAAATGACTACCCACACTCCAACCATCACATTCATATTCCAGTCAGCAAAAAAAGAGAAAGGGGTGAAAAAGGACTTCCCAGAAGTTGCAGGCACATTTCTCTTTGCCTCCCATTCACCAGAACTCAGTCCTCTGGCCTCAACTAGTTACAAGAGAGGAGGAAGTCTTTAGCTGGGCAGCCAGGAGCCCCAGCTAACAAGAGTCCATGACAAAGAAGATACTGGAGAGAAAATGAGCAGTTCCTTCCATAGGCACCTAAACCGTATGATTTTTTATGACAATTGCAGTCACACTTTTTATGGCAAGTGTGGTCAGACCAGGCAAGGAGCCCCATGAGCAGGGCTTTTCCTCCCAAGGTAAGTGATGATTGTCACTTGGATCCAAGGAGAGAAATGCTCTGTTCCAGGAAGTTCCAGGTCCCTGGTCCCACAGCATCTAAAACCCTCAGTAGCATTGCTGTGCACGTGTGATCCTTGGTCCCCTGGTCAGGCCCGTGGCCTTAAAGCCCCAGCTTGAACACAGGAACCTGGTGTATTTCGGTCTCTGTGTTTTGCCCAGCACCTAGCCCAGGGCCAGGCACCCACAGCTGGCTTTCAAAGAAATGTTTATGAAACTGATGAATGAACCTCTACATTCAACTGCCTCCCACATACATGTGTGACTATTTTTCATGTGGATGAAAATATTTAAAAGTATTACTGAATTTATAAATGTATATGTTTTCTTCCCATGTGTATTTTCTCAGTGCATTTCTAAGTACATGTGTGTTTGGGGGAGGGGGGCTGGGCAGCAGAGTCAGATTCTCTGGCTAGACGGCCTGGGTTTGAATCTGTAATCGGCCACGCACCAGCTGTGTGACCTTGAGCAAGATACTTCACTTCTCTGTGCTACAGTTTCCTCATTTGGTACTGTTGCTCTTGGGGTTGTCTTGAAGATTTAATGAATTAACACTTATATTCTGTAAATTGTATCACATAGGACAGTGATTGGCACAGAGGTTTAAATAAAATGAAATATTAAAAGCTCACATACCCTTTGACAAAGTCTCATTTTTTAATGTCTTAAAGAGAGTCTCCTGAACAAAGCTGGAAAGCTATGACCCAGACTAGATGATTTTTAATTTGGCAGCTCTTTAGATTCAAGCTTTTTTTTTTTTAATTGCCCCAATCCCAAGAGCAAGCCAGTTCCTCACTGTCAGAGACAGTTTGTGGGGCATCTCCTGAGGATCCAGGGCCAGATTACGGAATCTAAGAGAAGACACCCCCGCACACACCATTCGCCTCACACCCTGTTGTCTTGACTGATGAACCCAGTTCAAGGAGTGATTGTATTTCTCTCTCCAAACCCTCCACCTGCCACATCGCTCGCTTCATAGCATCCCAGCAGCTGACCATGTTGCAGAGACCAATTCCCTTTGATGCCCGGGACCAGACGAGGTCCATATGAGGCTCTCAAACAAAGCTCTCGCTTTGTTTCTAAACAACTTAAGAAGGCTTAAAGGGGGAAGAAGTGCCCTATTTTCTCAGGCTCCTTTTCCTGCTCAAACAGAATGAAAAACCCAAGACCCAGGGAGGGACTCAATGAGACACAGAGAGAACCAGACTTTGAGAAGGAGACAGGAGTGCAAGACAAGGAATGGCTGCAAAGCTTAGATTACTTCCTAAAGGATGGAGGGTGAGTTGGGGGTGGGGTGGGGGCGATACATGATCTTTATCTAATCAGACAGTCTACCCAGGAAGTCCCTGAGATCAAAGCAAGGGGCTTTTTATTTAGCCCTGTGTCAACTTAAAAACAGTCCTGGCAAAGCCACAGATCTGGACAAGCTCACACCTCTCCCCACCCCCACCGCCCTGAGCTGTCTCTCAGCATCTGAACCCTCTTAACATTCCATTTGGAATAAAACCCTGGGATGAAAAGAGTTCCCAGGATTACTGTAGGAAGAAGAGACAACATTTGACAAAGTAAGGCAGAAAAGGCTCGGCCAAGCCACCGTCCTTCCTGGCTTCTTGGAACAACTAGGTGTGCGCTGAGGGAAGGCACCACCATTTCTACTTCTCTGCGTACATTCCTCGCCATCCACCATCCCCCTAAGATCAAAGGAGTCCTCAGAGGTACACAGCTACTTGTCACAAGCATTTTTTCCCCACATGCCAGGGACTGTGTCAGGACAACTCTGAGGAAAAGAAGGCACTAAGGGAGAGGAACCAGACTGTCGTGGGATAGAGGCCAAGAAAGGAGAGCCACAGGCCCCATTCCTTGGTCCCAAGGATGAGCTGGTGAGCGGGATCGGGGTGGGGTGTGTTCGTGTAAAGGAGGAGACACACAAAGGCTGACCTGTTGAAAAGACAGGTGCTGAGAAAACGGGGGACTGGTTCAAAAGGGAGGAAAGTCACTTTTTAGAAATACAACCACTCAAGGGGAACAGGACGGGAAACTTGGAATCACACCACAGAGGTAGAAAGAGTTCATCCCGCTGGATAAAAGACTACAGAACCAGGGTCACCCTCCAGTGCATTATCATAGAGAAAGCTCAGCACCGTTTTTTTTTCCCCAATGCGGCTGAGATCCTTGTATCCTTTATTTCCAAAAACACAGACGTGGTTCGGCTCATAAGGACCTAAGACTTCTTGGTCATTTATTTTGTTAGGCATTTAAAATACTTATTATCTTAGTTAATCTTTATAAATACCTTATGATTATTACTCCCATTTGATGAACTGGATTCATCAATTCAGACCTGGTTTTTCTTACACGAGCCAGGGACTGCTCCTTGAGTTGATTTTTATTTTATTTTATTTTATCTTCCTTTATTTGAGAGAGAGCGAAAGAGAGAAAATGAGCGGGGGTAGAAGGGCAGACAGAGGGAGAGGGAGAAGCAGACTCCCCGCTGAGCAGGCAGCCCGACTCGGGGCTCCATCCCAGGACGCTGAGATCATGACCTGAGCCGAAGGCAGACGCTTAACTGACTGAGCCACCCAGGCGCCCCTCCAGTTGATTATTAAAAGCAATTTTTAAAAGAAGAGTATGTAACATTCACCTTGAAAGGAAAGCTTGTTCTTCATGGTCAGCAGCTTGAAGTGGAGGCTTGCTTCTGGGAGAATGAACAAACCTTTTTTCTGTCCGCTTCTCCCAACAGAATTTATTTTTTCGTAGCCAAATCGGTGGGAAATGCAGTATTTCTCGAGTCTTTCTGGATTTCAATGTAGTCAGTTCATCACTTTTAGGATGTGTTTTTCTCTAAGAAATGTTATGTATCTTCCTCCTAATAAGGACAACATGCACTAAAGAGGAATTCTAATTTTAAGCCAAGAAACATGTGAAATAATTGCTTGATGTTCTGTAGGAAAATGTTGCAACTTTCAGGTACATCTCTGGGATCTGGCTGTGAATCAGCTTCAATAACACTCACACATGCATGCTTGTGTGGCCCTTTATAAAATATGTCCTCATGGGTGTTCTCTTTCATATCCCCAACTCACTGGTAAGGAAATGGAAGGTGTGAGCAACTAAGTGAGTTGCTTAAAAATACACAGGACTTTGTAGGGATCAAATGCCTCATTATCTGTTAAGACATAACTAAATGTGAGGTGTATTTTTAAAATACAGCTTTTAGCTTCAGGACTTATGAAGGCTTAAAATGATGAGCAGGACCCAAAAGTGTGGAAAGAGGGTCTTATCTACATTTTTATCGGGAGTGTAGGATTTAAATGTGCATCCTTATGTTTTTCTGAAGACTGGTGGGTTTTAACTGCGATTGGATGACAGTCTCTTGGAAGAAATTGTTTCAACTGGCTTTGATTGTGCCCTAATCATTATCAGCTATTTCAAATATTCAGGATGCTTTCCCTTCCACAAGTGGAAAGGGCTAGGTGATGGAGGTCAGAAAGATGCCTACAAGATGTCTTCACGTTGTCTTCAATTTCCCAGGCACTGATCTCTTCTCCCGGCTGGTGCCAAGTCAGGGAGCAGAAATGGCTTCCCACACCTCTGCAGAAGACACTTCCTAAGCATACATATATTGGATAACAGATAAATTTAAAGCCAGAGCATCCTTAGAAATAACCTAGTTTAAGTTCCTTATTTTCCAGATGAGAAAACTAAAGCACAGGGAGGGGCAAAGAGATATACTCATGCAGCGGAAGAAAAACACAGATCTCCTAGCCCTGATGACTACATTTTAACACCATTTGGTCAGAAAATACTTTGTTTCTTTTCTGCTCCTTCTTCTCTTGCTGGTCTGCTATTTCTTGCGACTCCAAAGAAATAAATCAGAATGTTTCCATTTGTTTTATAGAAGTGTTCCAGCCAGGGAGCCTCTTTCTGGAGGCAGGAACAGAGAGCCACTCCACCTAAGTGACCACCAGGGGGTGCCCACAGGACAGTCCGACAAATGGGGGGTCTCTGGAGAATCTCCCTTCTCATGGGAAACACATGTGATACCACAACTGAGATTATTATCTTTTGTTCTTAGCAAGGGGTTAGAGGTCTCTGGTCCCTTCTGAAAATGAGTTTGGGCATGAAAAGTGAGGAAAGAAAATCTGCAACACGTGCAGACCTCGTGCTTAAGATGTATTTGTTTAGAGCTCTTGCTTGCTTGCTCTTCTAGTATCTGTCTCCATAAATAAAACGGGGAGAAACCTGTCGCTTTGAGTCCCAAACAAAGCAGAAAAGAGCAGGGATTAGATGTCATGAGAGGGCTCACAACTTCTGCTATAAGAAAGGTAATAAGGGGCGCGGCTTATAATACGACTTTCTGCACCCCAACCTGTTTCCTGGAACAGTCATCTGGTTGTTTGTCCCCAGACACTTGACCATGACCAAAATCCCTCTGCTGCCTTCAGAAGGCAAAACTCACTTCAGGTGAAAGCAAGATCCAACGATCAGCTCTTCAGTAAATCCTACCAGCATCAAAATATTGATATGTGGGTAATACGTATTCATTCACAATTCCCATTTGATGAACTGGATTCATCGATTTGGGCATGATTTTTCTTATTCATGCCATGAACTACGCATAGAGCAGAATATTAAAAATTTTTGAAAGAAGAGTACTTAACACTCACCTTGAACAAAAACCTTGTTCTTCAAGCCCAGCAGTTTGAAATGGAGGCTCCTTTATGGATTAAAAAACAAACAAACAAACAAAAAACCAGTTTCATCAACCCCCAAAAAACTCTGTTACTACCTGTTGTAGTCACACCCTCCACTGCACCCTATTGACCCTGGTAAGCACTGATCACTGTTTGTCTTTTTGAAATGTCATGTAACTAGAAACATATAGTCTATTACCTTTTGTAAATGGCTGATTTCACTGGACATAATGAATCTGAGATTTATCCAAGTTGTTACTGCTGTTGTTGTTGTATGTATGTGTAAATGGTTCATTCTTTTTTTATTGCTGAGTAGCAATCCAGCGTATGAATGTACCACAGTGTGTTTATCTATCACCTATAAGGGACATTTAAGTTGTTTCTAGTTTGGGACAATTATGAAAAGAGCTGTCATAAACAATTATGTACAGGTTTTTGTGTGCACATAAGATTTCATTTCTCTAGGATAAATATCTAGGAGTGGGATAGCTGGGTCGTATGGTAAGTATATGTTTGACTTTTTAAGAAAACACCAAATAGCTGGACTGTTTTGAATTCCCACCAGCAACGTATGAGCATTTTAGTTGCCACACATCTTCATGAACACTTGGTTTTGTCAGTATGTTTTTTTTATTTGGGCCATTTGAATAGGTATATAGTAGGACCTCATTATGTTCTTTGTTTGAATTTTCTTAATAGTTAATGACATTGAACATCTTTTCATGTGTTTACTTGCCTTCTACGTATCCTCTTTAATGGAATATCTTTAAATTTCTTGCTCATTTTTAAAATTGGGTTGTTTTGTTACTGTTGAGTTTGGAGAGATACAGGTTGGATCCAGGTTGTTTGTCAGATATGAGTCTTTCAGATATTTCCCTTCAGACAATAGTTTTTTCTTTTCATTTCCTCAAGAGTGTCTTTTGCAAAGCAAAAATGATTAATTTTAGTGAATTCCAGTTTATCAGTATTTTTCTTTTATCTATTTTACTTTTGCTGTCATGTCTAAGAGGTCAGGAAAATTTTCACTTTTTTAAATTTTTATACAGTTTTGCATTATATATTTAGATCTGTGATTCGCTTTTAAGTTTTTGGTTTTTTTTTTTTTCGCTCTGAGTTAATTTTTGTATAAAGTGTGAGGCTGAGGTCAAGGTTCACTTTTTTGAATAGGATGTCCAGTTACTTCAACACCATTTGTTGAAAAAATTATTCTCTCTCCTTTTATTTATCTTTGCACTTTTGTCAACAATAAGTTGATTTTACTTGTGTGGGTCTTTTTCTGGATGTTCTATTCTGTTTTGTTGATATATAAGTTTGTCCCTTCCCCAATACTTCATAGTCTTAATTACTATGGCTTTAAGATAAGTCTTTAAGTCAGGTTGAGTTCACCAACTTTATTCTTTTTCAAAATTGTTTTGGTTATCATAATTCCTTTAATTTTCCATATAAATTTTGGAAACAGCTTGTTCTTATCTATAAAAAATCCTGATGGCATTTTGATTGAAATTGCCTTAAATCTCTAGGTGAATGTGGGTAAATTCAACATATTATTATGTTTAATTGCATAGTAATCCATAAACATGGTATGTCTCCCCCATTTATTTAGGACATCTTTGATTTCCTTCATAACACTTTAAAGTCTTCAGCATACAGATTCTGCACATTTTTTTTTTAGATTTATAAATGAAGTATTTCATTTTTAGCAATATCTTATTTCATGATTGTTATGGTCTGAATTGTATACCCCTATCCCCAATATTCATGTGTTGGAATCCTCAGCACCTCAGAATATGACTATATTTAGAGATAGGGTCTTTAAAGAGATAATTAAGTTAAAATGAGGTCATGAGTGTGGGCCCTAATCCAATATGACTGGTGTTCTTATAGGAAGAGGAGAATAGGACACAGACACGCACAGAGGGAAGATCACGTGAGGACACAGGGAGATGACCATCCACAAGCCAAGGCAAGAGGCCTTAGAAGAAACCAACCGTGCCAAAACCTTTATCTCAGACTTTTGGTCTCCAGAATTGCGAAAAAATGTTTCTGTTATTTAAGCCATCTGGTCTGTGGTAATTTGTTATGGCAGCCCTAGAAAAGTAATATAATAATCATACTTTTAAAAAAAAATTCAGTTTCAGTTGTCCACTGCTAGTATATAGAAAACAACTGATTGTGTTTACCTCATATCCTGTAAGCTGGCTAAACCCACTATTAGTCCTATGAGGTTTTCTTTAGAAATTCCTTGAGATTTTATACATGACAATTATGTCACCTGCAAATAGGGACAGTTTTATTTTTTCCTCTTCAGTCAGAATGCCTCTAATTTCTTGTTTTTGCTATTGCAATGGCTAGGACTTCCAGTATAAAACAGAATGGGGACTTGCTCCCAGTCCTAGAGAGAAAACATTCAGTCTTTAACCATTAAGAATGATGTTAGGATTTTTGTAAAATATCATTCTTAAGTTGGGGATGTTTGTTTTATTCCTTATTTGTTGAGAATTTTTATCAAGAATGAATGTTAAATTTTGTCAAATGTTTTTTTCTGTATCTATTATTTGATCATATGGTTTTTCTTCTTTCAACCATTAATATGCTGGATTACATTGATTAATTTTTTAATATTGAATCAGCCTTACGTGTGCTAGATAAGCCCCTGTTGTTTTATACACTGTTAAATTTTATTTTCTAACATTTTTTTGTGTGTGTGGATTTTTGTATCTGTATTCATGAGGGATATTGGTCTATAGTTTTCGTTTCTTTCAGTGTCACTGATTTTGGTATCAGGATAAATCAGGCCTCATAAAATGAAATTAGAAATGTTGCCTCTTGGGATGCCTGGGTGGCTCAGTCAATTAAGCATCTAACTCTTAATTTTGGCTCAGTCATGATCTCAGGGTTTTGATATCAAGCACTGCATTGGGCTTCACACTGAGCATGGAGCCTGCTTAAGATTCTCTCTCTAAAAAAAAAAAAGAAGGAAGGAAGAAATGTTGCCTCTGATTTCCTGGAGGAGATTATATAGAATTAGTAGTATGTCTTTTTAAGATAATTAGTAGAATATTCCAGTGAGAAAATCCAAGCCTAGAATTTTCTTTAGTGGAAGCTTTTAAACTACAGATTCAATTTATTTAGTTGTAGGACTATTCAGGTACCTATTTTATCTCGGGTGAGTTTGGTAATTTGTGAAGCTTTTTCCCTTCTTGACTTGCCATGTGTTTTTCTATTTGCTATTTAATGTTGTTCTAAGTAAATATATATGTAAAATTTAAGTAAAAAAATTTATGTAAAATTTATTAGCATGAATTTTACCATTCATCCTTATATTGAAATTTTAAATGAAAATATTAACATTTAAATGAAAATATGAGTATTTAACTTGTGCAAGGAATCACCAAAATTACACAATTTGTACTTCTTGGCTCATACATGCTTATGTGTTTTGTTCTTATCAGAACAGTGGAAATGCTGAAAAAAGCTAAATCAGGTGGTTTTTATCTTACTTCACACACTCACGTTCTACCAACCAGTCTCTATTTGGGGCTTACAGATGAGTTAGGAAGGACTAAAAGGAAAGGAATAATTCATTGTCCTATCTTTCTCTTTCCCTCTGTGTCATTACCAGCATACAAGGTTGGCTAATATAGGATATGATAAGGTTTCTTGATCATTCATGCTTCTTACAATGCCTTTTTCTTCTTTCTGCATTCAAAGCAAGTCTGGAAAATGTGGCCTCCCAGGGCTATCAATACTACAGCTTGCTTTGTATGTTGTACACATACATGCTTTGAATTGTGCTGAATTCCCATGCATTGCTGGTCTGCCAGAGCTCTATACTCATGCACCATTGCAAACACTAACTGCAAATGGGCAACAAAGAACAGCAGACCCACATATTGTATATATCTCTTCAGCTCATATACGTGTTCCATTGCCCTGTCAGACTTCACTTGTGCAATGTAAGATAAAATTATTAAAAATGTCAAGATAGCAACAGCAGAACATTCAACCAAGCATGGGGCCCTACTGAGCATGGGCCCATGCAACTACCCAACTCATATACCCATGAAGCTGGCCTGGCATATATGTGTAGAAATCACCAATAAGGTGATTCTCCATTTTTAAATTTGTTTTATTGTTCTACCCACACTTGACTTCCTGGGAAATCCATGGAATCCAGTGTGACATTTTGAGATCATTAACCACTTGACAGGGGAGGAGAGAGAAATTTAAAGCAAATGTGTCAGGAGTCACACCTAATCAAAGATCAATCCAAAGCAAAGATAAAAGCACCTTGAAATTACAACATGAGTCAATAACAAGATAAGTTTTGATTCCAAATATTTTGGGAAGAGGTCAGTTATGTCGAGGAACACATAGCTGCTCCCCAAAACATACTGAAATAAAAATATTCACATTTTTTCCTACCTGCCATAACCCCTTTACAGTGCCTCCCTTTAAAAAGACATAGTTGATGTTCCATATGTAAGCTATAATGTTCAAATTTAAACAGCTTGGTTGTATAATAAGATTGTTGTCCATATGAAAAATAGTGTCTCACTGTTCTATCAACAAGAAATAAAATTTATGATAAATTAAAGGTAATATTTCTTTTATACATCATACAAATTTATTTCTTGTTTCATTTTTATTCATTTTTATTATTTTAAGGGCATTATACTGAGGAAAAAAGCCAATCTCAAAACATCACATACTCTATGATTTCATTATATGGCATTCTTTTTCGCTTTTTTCTTTCTTTCTTTCTTTCTTTTTTTTTGTTATTTTTGAAATCTTTTTTAAAATGCATCACACATTTGCTTTCTTCTTAAATAAAGTGTACAGATCCCTATTTGACCTGTCCTTGAGGACTAAAGATTATGATGTCAAACATCAATTATTATATTCAATTGGGTTTAACAAACATTTACTCAGGAACATTTACTGGCAAAGCATTATGCCAAGAGTAACGGCTATCTTAGTCAGTTCGGGCTGTTATAACAAATATACCATAGTCATATATATCCTTATATTGTGTAATACCAGTTTTAAATGAAAATATGAGTATAACAAATATAAATATCAGGTATTTATTTCTCACAGTTCTAGAGGCTAGAAGTCCCAGGTCAGGGGCAGCATGGTTGGGTTCTTAGGGAGGACCCTCTTCCTGGGTCGCAGACTGCCCAACATCTTGTATTTTCTCATGGTGGAAAGAGGGCTATCTCACTCCCAGCCTCTTCTTACAAGGGCATTAATTCCGATCACAAGTGCCCCACCATTGTGACTTCATTACCTTCCAAGGCCGCACCTCCAAATATCTTTACACTGGGAATTGGGTTTCAACACATGAACTTGGGAGGGACACATTCAGTCCATTAGAATGGCCCATGCTATTTAGTGCATCTGATCTAACTGGAGAGGTAAGGCAGATGTGTAAGTTCAAAATTCCTCACAAGTGTTGTTATATACATCTAAACAAGAATCATGGGGACAAGGAAGAGAAGGGAGGGAGAATACATCTTGAGAATTCAAATGGGTCTTGAAGGGTGACTTGCGATGGCAAGAAAGGGTGTGCCATGCTAAGAAATTCACACTTCTTAAGTGAAAGGTGAAATAGAGCAGGGTGTTGTGCTGGCACCACAGGTCAAATGTTTGGGAATAGATGGAACAGTGAGAGAACATTAGACTTGTATCTACAGACAGTGGGAGCCATAGAAGGTTTTGTAATAGGAGGATGACATGAGCATTACACTTAATTGCAGCAATGCATTTTGAAATGCGTAGGACAGTGTGTACCTATATAAACTGCTCTACTGTTATGCATTCTTTTAACTTGTTATTATAAGTTTTCTGCCACCTTTTAGTCTGCCAGCTAGTCTTGATACTATCAGCCTATATGACTCGTGCCACATTCATATCTAACTTCCTACTAAAATTCTGCCTCTACCCTACTAAAAGCTAAATACTAAATAACCAGGATTATTTGAATTGTATTTAAATAAATATGCATACACTATGAGATACAGACTAAAACTTGCTATTTCTCTAGATTGTTTACTGTTTACTTAGTAAACAGCAGGGATTTGCCTAAAAGAGAGGTGCATGGGTTTGGACCCCAATAAAAATTAAGATTTCCAAAGGAAACTTCTGGTTAAAAATACTGGACCATGGCTACCTTTTCTTCCTACCCAAATTTCATTACAATGACAGCCACGGAATTTTTAAAAACAAATTAATCAACAAGGTCAAAGAGAATGAGAGACAATTTGCCATAAACGCTTTCAACAAATTTTTGGAAGGTGAGAGATGAATGGAAGAATGGTAATTACCTTGGCAAATGAAGAAAGGAGAAAGCCAATTGCTTGCAGACAAGTGGGGACAGAGCTGCTTCACCCTGAAGAAACTCTGAGCTGCTCAGTGTTTATAAGCAACGAAAGTTCCAAAAGAAACGTGACAGTAAGGCCCTTTATTTGTTGGAAGTTTGCCTGTTATGTGGTTGAGCCCTTCAGGTCTCCTCTCCCCTGCATTCCTTCAGGCAAAAGCCCTTCTCTCAAGTCCTTGTAGAAAGCTGGCTGCTGATTCTTTGGAGTAACTGGACTTGGGGGGCGGGTGAAGAAAGGTCTACATGTCATACTGTGAATCCCCCAATCCTCCTTCCCCTCGCTGTTTCCAGAACTACTCTCACCTACACACGCATGTGCACACACACAAACATACACCCTGGCAGGAGATTTAGGTTCCCCTCTAAACAGTTCAGAAAAGACCTTCAAATAGTGACATTTTGAAGTTCTTCAAAGAATTGGTGATTCATTCCCTGACTACCCTACAGTAAAGTGTCCCGATCCATGGTCTTAGAGCATCCCATCAAACTGCTTCACTTTTAAGTAGACTGAGAGGTTTTCTTCCCTCCTGGCACCAAAAACATAGTGT
This sequence comes from Phoca vitulina, assembly GCF_004348235.1. Classification (NCBI taxonomy): domain Eukaryota; kingdom Metazoa; phylum Chordata; class Mammalia; order Carnivora; family Phocidae; genus Phoca; species Phoca vitulina. The sequence continues at coordinate 25,274,259 of NW_022589725.1, forward strand.
CTTTTCCAACACCACTTCCCCAACACTCGACACGAGCTGGGTCAGATAATTCAAGTCAACAATTCAATTCGGTTCTGATACCCTCTATTGGAGTTAGTGTCAGATCCTACACGTTAAAGGGTTCAGTCCCACAAGACTGTCCCACTTTGGGTGCTCATCACAAGTCTCAGGCCATCCGTACTACTGACCCACCAGCTATAAATTGGGGGTTCCCTCAACCCCCTCCTTAGGTTTAATGATTTGCTGGAACAACTCACAGAACTCAAGAAAGCTTTATTTACTATAACCAGTTTACTATAGAGGATATAATTCAGGAACAGCCAGGTGGAAGAGATGCATGGGGCAAGGTGTGGTAGGAGGGTCACAAAGCTTCCACGCCCTCTCCAGGCACCACCTTCCCAGCACCTTCATGTGTTCACCCACCCAGAAGCCCCCTGAACCTTGTGGTTTAGGGGTTTTTATGGAATTTTCATTACATAGACAGAATTGATTAAATCATTGGCCATTGGTGATTCAACTCCATCTCTAAGCCCTCACCTCTCTCCAGAGGTCAGGGGTTGAGCTGAGAGTCCTAACCTTCTAATCATGGCTGGATCTTTCTGGAGACCAGCTACCATCCTGAAGCTATCTAGAAGCCCCTCAACCAAAGGTCATCTCATTAGCATACGAAAGAAACTCTGCTCCATCAGGAGATTCGAAGGGTTTTAGGAGTTCTGTGCTGGGAAAATGGGACAAAGGCCAAATATTTTTTATGCCACATAAACATATCACCAGATATTATGAAAAGTCCCCAACATGAAAGAATAGGAACAAAAATCAAAGGGGGGGGAGGAACAGAATTAATGTAGGAATGAATAAAAGGATTGAAAATATTATTAGTATTCTCAAATACATAAGAAGAGATATTGCATACAAATAAAAACAGTTTGCTAAAGAGGAAAAAAGCTCTTGAAAATGAAAAATATGATTGCAAAAATTTTACTAATTTCATTGACAGTTGACAAAGTTGAGGCAAAGATCAAGGAGATAGAAACAAGGAAAAGAAAGGAAAGCAAATTAGGGGACTGACCCAACATCCACCAACAGGAGTTGTAAGAAGACAGAACAGAAAAAAAATTGAGGAGAGAAATTACCAAGGAAACAATGCAAGACAATTTCCCAGAAGACATTGGTTTCCAGACCAGAAGCGTTCTCTGAGAGCTCTAGACAATAAATGATGAAAAATTCACATTAAGGTGAAGTGAGACATTTCTGAAGAGAAGATAGGGTTAAAGAGAAGATCCTAAAAGCTTCCAGGAATTAGAAACAGATTACATAAAAAAGAATGGGAATCAAAAGGTCATCAGGAAAGAAGACTCCAGCCATAAGATTTCAGATGGCCAGTGAGTCATGTCATGCTTTTGAAATCGTGAGAGAAAATAAGCTTCAACCAGACCAGTGAAGGCATAGAGGGTCCTGAACTCAGAAAGGAGCCTCACACTTGGATTTCATGCTGTGGTCACCATTTTATTTTATTTTATTTTATTTTATTTAAAGATTTTATTTATTTGACAGAGAGAGCACAAGCAAACGGAGAGAGAGGGAGAAGCAGGTTCCCTGCTGAGCAAGGAGCCTGATGTGGGACTCGATCCCAGGACCCTGGGATCATGACCTGGGCCGAAGGCAGCCGCTTAACCGACTGAGCCACCCAGGCGTCCCAGTGGTCACCATTTTAAATAATTTTATCTTTGAATTTGTGTATTGGGAATGAAGTCCCACAGGACAGTGGTGCGTGCCCAGCACTGCCTCCTACCACCCCCTCACCTCCCTGGCATGGGTTCTTGGCCACCTGTTCCCTGACCCCCACCAAGAGGCTACTGTGGCCCCTGAGCCCCCACCCCCCCATGGGCCTGGTGCAGGTACAGGGACAATTGGGGTTGGTTGTGTACACAATTGGTGGCCAGGCTCCGCTCTGGGTGCTTGTGAAGGTCTGCACTCACCCAGCCAGTCTCCCCATGCCTGAGGGAGTGTGACATTAAAATAGCAAATAAAAAAATACCATGGGAGGTTGAGAGAGAGAGGTCACAAAAGAAAGGAAAAAAGCTTTTTTTTCTGCTCTTTGAGAATTTTCAGTGTGTGCTGAGCCCCAAGAACTATGCAGCCATCTCTGGCTTCAGTTTAGAGACTGCCTGAGAAGCGAGAACTTTTGTTTTGTACCTCAAAACCTCAACTGCAAATATCACCAAAGATAAAAAAAGCAAATCCTCCTCATATTGGCTAATTTTATAACGATGTCAGGATCGTTCCAATGTGGACCAAGGATCCCACAGTTGGAAATTCCTGGTTCCAATGTGCCTTTACTGAGCCACACCCTGACTACCGGATTAGGGCGCTGACAAGCAAGCACTAGATTCATATCCACACAACCACAATTTCAGACCCAGAAAGACAGTTTCAGACAGAAATCCCTGAGTAGACTGAGGGGTTTAGTGAGGTTTTTGCCATATGAATAGAGGCACCTGTTTTAGGAGAGTTTCTCCGGGTCTTCTAAGTTCGAGTTAAGGCAAAACCATCTGGAGGAGAATGTGAGACTCTGGAAATGGCTATCGAGAATGAGAGGATTTCCTTCTCTGGGAAATCTTAAGAGGAAAAAAGATTCCTGCTCATCTGGACCAGCACAGATTAGACCAGAGGCCAAGGTGGGGAGACTCAGACTCTCAAGCCCCGCCCCCAACCTCCTGAGTCTCTGATTTTCATTTTCTTAGACACCAAGGTCATTGCCAGTGGTGAGAACAGCCAAGTCCAGACCTTGTTTTTGAAGTAAGTACTGCAACTTGCTTCACACGGGTCCACAGTCTCAGCGCCCTTAATTCTCCCCCCATCTTCCCCCTCGCTGCCACCCCCAGAACCTCAGACCTCAATGGATTTGGTGACCTGACAACTGCCCTTTACATAGGGATTTGTGTCTTAAATTACCCCTAAGAGGCCTCTGAGACACGTCTTCCTCACAAATGTATGCTGTCGTGGTTTTCAGACAGAAACGGGTGTGGACACATGGGCCAGCCTTGCGCTCATCAGACAGGTTCTATGAAGTTAGTCGCCAGGTGGTAACCATACTACTTCATGCTTCTCGGTAACTTTTGTGCACCACAATTACCTTTGACAGTTCTTGAGTGGGACAGCAATTTTCAGCAAATGTTTTCAGTAACCGGAGGCCAGAAGGAAAGGAAACGTGAGTGCGTCAGTTAAGCTTTGAGTGTGGGTCTGATAGCTCTTCAGCACCTCTGTGGTGTTAGAAATAGGAATTCTGTGGAAATTTGGGCACATGGAACTTAACAGAAGGGAGCTAAGCAAGGCCCAGGGGGTTTCCACTGTATTTAAGAAAGAATTTGCCCTTAGGCAGGGTAATAAGTCCTACCATGATGAATTTCTCCCAAGCGCCAGAATAGAGTAGAATTTTCCTTTCGATGGGGTTTCATGTGAGGGATGTTTTGTCCTCCTTTGTCTTAATTCCCTACTGCAGACAATGTGACGGTCACTTCTTGGACTTGCCTAAATGTATAGTGACTTCAGCAGTCCTCAGGGTTATCTAAGGAAGATGTAGATCAATTCACCCTCCATGTACTAGTTTCTGTTTTCAGGAAAAAAAAAATTCTGAGTCATCACAGGTGAGCTGTTCAAAATCTGGTCTTATAGAATGAGAATATGAAAGTCAATCACTTCTCCACAGTCCCCTCACTAGCACCAACACACACTATACACACACACACACACACACAAGTATGAGCACACACGTGTGCAACAGGGACTTTCTAAGAAAATACAAAACAAAGTACCTGGAAGTCTCAAGTCATACATCATAGGAAAAAAAAAAAGAAACTTTAGGTCCCCAAATCACTAGGTGTTAAAAGGACTGATTACACACAATTGATACATCTGCAGAGTTAGGGCTGCTGGAGTTGAACATGAGGTCATGTGGCCACGACCACATCCCAAAGAACGTACAATGATTCATCCTCCTGGCCTGATGCAGAGCAAAACTTTCCTTTGACACACCCAAGAGAAGAGCCTACCCTTTGCTCCAATTTCATTAGCAGTGTTTTACAGGCAAGCTTTCTTTTGATCTCCAGTGACTAGACACATGATATCATCAGCCGTAAATCAAGCCACATTTTCCCCCTTTCCCTAAAACGGGTCTCACTGGTGAGGACAATGCCAGCTAATCTGTAACATGTTGCAGATTGCAACATCTCCTGGTGCCGTCATTTGTCACCTTCTTTATTTGCTTACCAGCCACTTTGTCAATAACAGTTGGTGATTTTTCTCCTAGACTCCGAGACCAGAATTCTGATTTTAAACTTTGCCTGCATACCTCATCCCTACCAAAGTTCGACATTCGACCATTGCCCATTTTGAACTAGTTTCCGTGCATCTCAGGACTCCGTTCTTTTCTTAGATGTGATCCTTTGGTGGAGAACAACAGCCTCGAAAGTAATCTGCAGAGGGTATGATATAGAATAACTCCCCAAAATAACTCTGTTTCCCCAAAGTCACAAGTGGCAGCTTGTCAACCATTTATAAATGGTTGAATATTAATCTTCTGCTTAGTTCGGGAGACCAGAGAAGGAGGCACCACAACCAGGCAACACATGTGTAATTGAGCCATTCTTGAATCATGCTCAACATGAAAACAGTAGGCTGATGTCTTTTATTTCATCAGTTTTAAAATAATAGCCTTTAATCAACATCTTTCTTATTATAAAAAACACAAAATGTGCCTGTTACCAAAATATCAGGAAGTACAAGCAAGCAAAAAGTAAAAAAAAAAAAAAAAAAAAAGGAAAGGAAGGAAGGAAGGGAGGGAGGAAAGAAGGATAGAAGGACGGAAAATACTCCAATTTCCCCTGTAGCATAACTATTGGTTAGTTAGGCCAAGACATTCCCAAGTATTTCCTCACTGGGCTATCTCTGCTATGGAGTCTGACAAAGTCCCTTGTGCACCTTAAGGGCTCATATTTGAACTTTGTCTGTAAAATTAGAATTGCTGATAAAGCCAAGGACATGATGTGTCTATGGGAAGGTTGAGCAAAGAGGCATGACAACCCCCTCTTCTGAAGTCCCTTTCTCTCACCTTTCTCCACCCTTCTCCTGATGATGGACTGAGTTGGTGTATCAGTTAGCTTTTGCTACATAACAAACCACCCCAAAACATACTGGTTTAAAACAATCACCATTTATTATTTTTCAAAATGCTATGGATGCACTGGGTGGTTCTTCTCCTCTGAGCTGACTTGGCAAGCTCTCTCATGTGTCTGTGATCACATGGCGGGGCGGGGAGAGGGTCCGCTGATGGCCGGCTTTACAATGACTACAATCACATGTCCGGTGGCTGAATGGCTGTTGGTGAGGCCACAGGGTGACTAGTCACATGTCTGTCATCCTCCAGCAGGCTAGCTGGGGCTTGTTCACGTGGTGGTCACCAAAGTGAGAGAAAGTGTGCAACACTCCTTGAGGTTCAGACTCAGAACTGACAAATGCTCACTTTTGCCACATTCTCTTAGTCAAAGCAAGTCACAGGCCAGCCCAGGTTCAAGAGGTGAGGAAACAGATTTCACCTCTTGATGGGAGGAGCTTCAAAGTAACAGACAAATTTAGGAAGAATTTGCGGCCATTTTGGCAATCAATTACAATACTCAAACAGTATTCTGGAACCACACACGTGGGCTGGCCTTCCCAAATCTTCGCTGCCCACAAACCCAGACAGAGTTTGTTTTTCCAGTGGGGCACGGATTGCAGGTCTGGATGGGTTGTTTGTTTTTGTATTTGTTTTGACTTTAAGCTATTTCCAGGATGTTTCTTTCAGAGCAAAGAAGGCTCAGTTCTGTCTGCCATGTGTATTAAAGATGAGCTGTGAGAGAGCATTGCTTTGTGGTGAGAGGACCTGGAACCTGGGACAGAGGCAGCAGAGTCCGTGACAGACCCTCGAGGCATGGGAGTCCACCCTTCCAAAATAAGGAGACAGTCTTCTTCCTGCAGTGCTGCCTGGGGCTGCCCGACAGCCAAGATTGTGCAAGTCAAGGGTGTGACCAGTGTTACCCAGCCCTGCCAGGGATGACAAGGCAAGTTTACCTCACCAGCACATAGGGGACACTCCAGCCTGATGAATTTGTGGAATTCCTGGCCCTTGGTTGACAATATCTGGCTCATGCTCTCTCTGCTTTCAAGTTTGGAGATTGCACAAGTGACATGAAAGGTTGCAGAGGGCCTTGGAATGTCCTGTTTGATGAAATCACACACAGGGACAAGGAGGGGTCAAATACTCCTGACAGGGTGTCCCCTGATGACGTGCGCATGTTGGAGGGCGGGTACCCACCTGGCTTGGATCGCTTCTGGCCATCTGGGGCGTAGACAAGGAGAAGCTAGAGGACGTGACTGGCAGAGATGCAGGAAGGAATGTCTCAAGAAGAGTGAAAAATTGCTTTCATGCACTTTGCTGGCAAAGCCTCCAAGAATGGAGCCTTTTCCTGAGGAAATATTGCAACATGCTAAGCTGCTGAAGGGTCAGGGAAGGGTCCTGGCCAATGGGGGTGAATGCCCCTTCACTGGCCTCCCTTACCTCTGGCGAGTCCTGCTTTGTGGCATTCCCATGCGAGTGGGGAAAGTGAGAAATTCCACTTCCAGTCCTTGCCGCCCACACGGAGGTCTTAAATGAGGTCCGGCAGGAGGCCAGTATTAGATATGCCTGGAGGCCCGCATGGGGAAGCCAGAACTTCCACCCAAACAAGCTGTGGCCATGCTCATCTATTGCTCTCCTGGGAGAGCAGAGGCTCAGCGTGCCAGAGGGCGGCCCAGTTTGGCTCTTGGAAAAACGGCCCTGTTGGGCTTCATTCCTCAGGTACTTGCTTTCTGGCTCGAGAGACAATGCTAAATTCAGTGCGCACCCACGTGAACGTTTCTGAGTCCAAAAGTCAAGGAGACTCCCCAGACCACACTTGGACCAGGGGAAAAACAAAAGGAATCCATCTACTTTCTTTTAATGTGTTTCTCCCTATTGGACTAGGGGCAGCAGAACTGGGCCAAGCAACTGTGGTTCCTAGGAAAGTCCTCCTAATCTACAGAAGGCCCAGCCCTGTCCTGAGATGCAGGGCTCCCCTTTCATCTGTGACCCCTGTTTGCAGAGCACCTGCTCAGGTCCCACAACCAATGGTTGCAGCCAACTTGTAGGATGAAAGGCAGCAGGGACCCCAACCCCATTCCTGCAGAATCCAGAACCTGGGAGGGTTCCCAAGGCCAATTGGGCAGCCCTGTTTCCACAGAGCTGCCATAAGAGCCACACCAGCCTTGCCGTTGGTCCCCCTAGCCCACCAGCTTCTGTTTCCATGTGGTTACTCCACTCAGGAATGTTCTCACTTTTAGCCCTTCCGCTTATAGATGTTCTACTCCTCCTTTCTCTATTGCTTCAATCCCAGGCTGATTCCATCTTTCTCTGTTTAGTATTCTCTTTTCTGGTGTTCAGTGGACTTTTGGGTTGTGGGATACTCTCAGTAATCACGTCCTAAAGGGGAGAACCATGATCTATGAAGGCCAAGAAGTACCCTTGGTCTTGATCTCTGGCTCTGGGGGTGTGGTACTGTGATTTATAATAAGAAATATATATTTGGACTTTGTCCCCATTTCTGGCACAGAGCTTCTAAAACCCTTAGAATTTCCTAAGTAATGAGTTGCCTTTTGTTAAGTTAATGAAGTGACTTTTGGACCCCACCTAAGGCTGAGTGCTGGTTGCCAGGAGAACCAACCAGGTAATTAGAGGGCTGGAACTTTCAGTCCCATCCCCCTGACCCATAGGGAAGGGGAGAGGGGCTGGATACTCAGTCAATCACCAATGGCTAATAATTTAATCAATCATGACTATGTAATGAAGCCTCCATCAAAAAAAAAAAAAAAAAGTTAGGATTCGGAGATCTGGGTTGGTGAATACATGGAGATTTGGGAAGAGAGGCACACTCAGTCAGAGAGGGCTTGGAAGCTTCATGCCTTTTCCCCATATATTGCCCTACGAATCTCTCCCATCTATTTCTGAGTTACATAATAATAAAATGGTAATCTAGTGAGTAAACTGTTTTCCTGAGTTCTGTGAGCTACTCTAGAAATTAATTGAACCCAAAGAGGGGGTCATGTGAACCTCTGGTTTATAGCCAGTCAGTAGAAATACAGGTAACAACCTGGACTTGTGATTGGTATATGAAGTTAGGGGAAGTGACAGTGTCGGGGGACTTGGCCTGCGGGATCTGAAGCCATCTCGGGGTAGACAGTGTCAGAATTGAGTTGAATGGCAGGACACCCAGCTGGTGTCAAAGAATTGCTTGCTTCTTTATGGGGAAAGTCCCTACACATTGGCATTGGAATCAGAATCATTGGGGGGGAGGGACAGGTCTTGGGATGCTCTCAAGTTTACAGTGTCTAAAATACACACACACAACACACAACACACACACACACACACACACACACCTGCCCAGACTGGATTTTCAAAGTTTCCTTCAACAAAACATTAGAATCAGATTTTTCAGACCCTGATACATGGGTACAATTAATTTAAGCAACTGGAGGCAAAGGGAAGGGGTAGTTGTCTACATAATGGAATGGGAAGCTGGCACAGAAAAGATCGGGGAGAGATCCTTCATTTAGAATCAGAGATTCTCAGAATTTAAGAAAAAGACCTACCAATAGAGATCTCTGTGTCCAGGGGAGGTTTTCTGGAATGAAGCTTTATTCTCTCAATGGTCTCCTTGCTACACTTGGAAACATCCACCCTCCTGGGAAGTAAAGGTAAGGTTAGACCACTCAGTGAGAGAGGATGTCCCTTAAGGCCAAGTTCTTGAGCATCCATTGTTTTCTTCCCATCTTCCTAGGGCTTTATCTTCTCCATGTACCCCACACCCCTAGCCCACTATGCTGGCCCCTCTCTATCTGTGCTGGCCCTGGGTTCACCCCACTCCAGGCTCATTCAGGGGCGGACATGATTAATGAGCCATGGCAGGCCCAGGAAACAGCCCCAGCGGCCTCCAAGATTTCTTTGGCTTGAGGCATAGCAGAGGCCCTAAGTCTTCCAGGGTTCTACCGTACTAGGTTCCATGTAAGGAGGTCAGACCCCACACAGGTAAGCATGTCCAGTCAGACTGCTCCCACCCACTCCTAATCCACCACCACCTTCCGCAGGCTTGTGCATGTTTATACACATTCGCCAGGCTGGACTCCTGGAAACATGAACCTCCCTGATTCTACCTTTGAAAAATTGGTGAAAATTTTAGAATTGTTTCCTTTCCACTTTTCTTTTTTATTATAAAGACCATATAACCACATTACAAAAAAAATGAAGAAACCCGAGTTAAAATTTTTGTTTTTATTTCTGTTTAGTCTTTACATGTATGCATACAGGCTTTTCTTTTTGTTTTTTTTTTTAAAGCAGTAAGCAGAACGTAGGGAATTCTGTTGGCCAACTTTTTCTCCACTTCAGCTGCATTTTCTGGTCCATGAGGACTTTGGGCACTGGAATCCAGCAATGGTAATGGTGGGGGGCCCACGGTGCCACTCAAGAGGCAACATCAAAGGGCTGACACCACACCCCTTTGTTCTTCCCCAAAAGAATCTAAGGTGTCCTTGACCTCCACAGAGCACCAGTGGAAAAATGAGCTGCCTCCCTGATTGAGCAGCCTTGCATGTATCCAATGGTAGGGCTCTGGCACTGCTCCCGGTGGACCTAGGTTTTACAAGAGGGAGGTCTAGCACGCACCTTTCCCCAGTGGAGTGACGCAAGGCTGCCACCTCACAGAACAGAGCCGTCAGTGTCTCTGGAGGATGGACTTTGGCACTGGGTTCAGAGTGGGTGGAACACTGGGCATTTGTTAGCTGAGCCAACCCCATCAGTTCCACTCTTTCCCCAGACCCAGTGGGTTCTCCTATCTCTGCCAGAGGTTGAAAAGGGCAGCTGGGGATGTGGAGCAGGACCCCAGAGGACTGACCCCCACCACTGCCACAGGCTCCTCAAAGCCTAGTCGGTCTCTTCCCATGAAAACACTCAGTTCCCTCCCAAACCGTAAAAAGCGAATGAAGAGCAGGACTGTTTGGCCAGCACACTGGCTAAGAGAAACCTTGGAGGCGGCTCAAGGGCTACTGCCCGTTCCACGGGGACCATGCTTCCAAACACAAATATTAACCTTGGCCATCTGTCTGTCTCCTGCTTCACAACTTAGACAGCGCTTTTTTGGGGTCATGTTTAAGTTGGGGAAGAGGGAGATGAAGAAAAAAAATATGAAGTCTCCTGGAACAAAGTGAGCTTTTGATTTCTAGACAGTATTTAAATGGTGCTAGTGTTTAAAATCCACCCCTGTTAAAGACTACTTTTCCAGGAACTTCTAGAGCAGAAGGGTGAATCCCAGCAGCTCTTTCTTATGGGGTCCTCAGGCTGAAAACACACAAATGGAAATATCAATGCTGTGATTCTTTGTTGCAAAAGCACTCAAGTGACAACAAATCCCCACAACTCAAGGCTGGAGGCCCAGGGAACCAGCTTCATAAAGCCTGAAGACTAGTCCTGCGCCGTCGTGGTTTATATTTTATGAGACGGTCAGCAGGTGTGGCCACAAGAGGAGACAGAGGAGAGGTTCAAGTAACAACAAAGTTTTATACTCACAGATCCTAGAGACAAGAGGCACGGCACACCTTGCCGGGCCACGTAGGAAAGACACCAGGGTGGTTGGGAGGCAGAAAACGGGAATGAAGGGTGTGCTTTGGCCATAGCCTTTATGGGGGTTTCCTTGGGAAGGGCAAGGCAGGGCAAGGTAAACAGTTTAGGATTGCTAATTTGAAAACTTTGAGGAGGCTCCGGGCTTTAAGAGCGGTCATCAATTGCCTGGCAATAGCACTGGCCCTGGGATGATTGAGGCAGAGGAATATTGCCTCCTGGGATGCACTGGCCAAGTAGAGTAGGTAGGTTACTCTGGATTGGTTAGCTTGCACATGGAGGACAGTTTCCTGGCCCTATCCTTTGCTATCTCTAAGAATTTTATAACCGAGGGAGGGGCTGTGAGAAAGATTTTTCTTTTCTTTTTTTTTTTTTTTTTAAGATTTTATTTATTTATTTGACAGAGAGAGACACAGCAAGAGAGGGAACACAAGCAGGGGGAGTGGGAGAAGCAGGCTTCCCGCGGAGCAGGGAGCCCGATGCAGGGCTCGATCCCAGGACCCTGGGATCATGACCTGAGCTGAAGGCAGACGCTTAAAGACTGAGCCACCCAGGAGCCCCAAAATATTTTTCTAAGATGGCAAAACATCATGGTATACAGAAAATTGAAATTATTTACAATACACATAGCCTTCTCCAGATGGGTCCACAGTCTATGAAAATGCACCTAACCTCATCAGGGATGCCAAATCCAGAAGACAACAGTGGTTCTGTCCACAGCACCGTGCCAGGGGCAAAGTACTATGGTGTGCCAAAAGTTAAGTGGCCCAGGCACAGGAGAGTAGAGTCTTCCCAGGGCCCTGGGAGCTGTTGGCTGCTGGGGGGGGGGGGGGGGGAGCAAAACCCACATCAGAGCTCAAGCCTTTCAAACAGGGAGCCCCAGACTTCAGCAGTCATCTGGGCTTTAGAGAAGGCAGAAAAATATGCAGTGCATCTATTAAATTACCCTTTCTTCATTTATGCCCTAGTTATTTTAGCTCCTCAAGCTTCATATAATTTGGGGCTCCCTTTAAGAAGGGCATTGCGATACACACCATTAAACCAATGATTCCACGTCTAATAATTTGCCCATAGGCAAGAATCAGTGATGAACTGTAGTCTTAATCTCTTAGATGCTTAACTATGTTTATACTAGAAGAAATTTGAAAACAACAACAGTCAAAAGTGAACTGGCTAACTACATTATGTACAAGCAAATAATATGCAGCCATTTCAAATGATGACTTAAATAATTTAATGTGGGTTGATATGGGAACTGAAAAAGGGTTATAAAACAGTACGTACGGTGTGATACTAAAAAGGCCACAAAACACAGTACGAAACAGCCTTTACTCAAAATGTGTATGTGTATCTATATATTCATAGAAAAAAATCTCCATGTGGGGGAGCCCTTCTTGGCATGACCCCCACATTCCTGCCTTGACTCCTAAAGCAGGAACCCCCTCCCACTGTGTGGCTTTCTCAGAGGAGGTTCCCAGCTGTGGAGATGACCCTCCAACCTGGAGAGAGCAACTTATCTTAACTGGCTGTATGGGCAGCAATTAGGGTCATTCTGTCTCAAAACTCAAAAACAGAACCTCTCCCTTTCCTGTCCTCTCAGACCTGCTCTGGCAGAACCCTAGGCTTTTTCTTACCTCAGACAGGTCCAACCAGGCCTCTTCTTTCTGCTTCCAGCTTCTCAGTTTACTTTGGATGAATGAAACCAGTCAGGCCCACTCATGCTCCAGTTGCCTCAAACTGAATAATTGATAAAGTTGATAACTTATAAGTATCATCTAGACTCCTGGTGGGGAAGGGGGATGGATGATAAGATTCAGTCAATAAACCCCACCCTGAACCCAGAATGGCCTAAGGCAGTGAGGGCTTAGGAGACATTTGGCAATGGTCAGGAGGCATTTTTAGTTGTTCCAACACAGATGAGAAATAGGAAGGGAGTTGTTATTGGCATCTAAGGGGTAGTGGGTAAGAGGCCAGAGATCCACTAAACACCCTACAATACACAAGGCAGCCCTCCATAATAAAGATTCATCTGGCCCAAAATGTCAGTAGAGTTGATGTTGAGAAACCTTGATCTGAAGGATATATATAGAAGTGCTGACAGCAGTTTGTCTTCTATTTTCTTAGTAATAAAGAAAAAAATAAAAGTTACTTTAAAATTTAAGACAAAGTGGCTGTACTTCAATTAGGATTTGTCAAATGAAGGGAGGAAGAAAATAACATGGTTTCTAAAAAAAAAAAAAAAAAAGGGTAGCTAAGACTATGAATTTCTTGAGGCAGGAATATTTATATTTTGTACAACTTTGTGTTCTGAGCACCTATATCAGTAGGTGGCAGGCACGTGGTAGGTACTGGGCAATTGTAGATGGATGGATGGATGGATGGGTGGGTGGATGGATGGGTGGGTGGATGGATTGGACCAGCCTCAATATCATCAAGAACACTTAAATGTCTTATGGTAATCATTTTGCAATATACACTTGTATCAAATCATCATGTTGTATACCTTAAACATGTTACATGTCAATTATATCTCAATAAAGCCGGGAAAGAATAGGGAAAAAAGATAAAGTGGCTATAGCTTGTTAAAAGTTCAGGTATGGCCACATGCTGTGAGTATTTATTGAAAAAAATTAAAATCTGGTTCCTACCAACAGCTCCTGGCCCTCTTTGGAAGCCCCTCCAGAAATAGGGCCTAAGAGGTAGAGAGAATGAATTTGGTAGAGTCCGGTCATAGCTGTGCATTACTAGAAAAGAAATTTGGTAAGTCAACCCATCCCTAGGGACCCAATAAATTTCACGTTGGCTTATTTTTTTTCTCTTTTCACTCAAACAATGTAAATTTTTAGCTACTGACACTGCTGTATGTGTGGTGTGATGCATGCCAGAAAGCATGTAGTTCTGTTTCCATAGGTTTATTATGGCTGGTCAGTCTTAATTAAAAGACTGCTTTTGTCTTGTCTTTAGGGCTTCTGGACATGGCGCCTGAGCTTTATTTTTGGCTCTGAGCACCGATGTTGCTTCCTGTTTTGTTGCCAGATTAATGACATACAGCATGTGAACTAAGGCAGCCCGAGAGAAATATTTCTCTCACCTTCCTTCTTATTCCCTGGGACAATTCCGGACCCACAACAGATCAAGTGCATCGTACAGAGCCAGCAACTCTGACGTGCTGAACACCCGTGTCCTGCCACCTCCTGCATGTTGGTATTTTTGACAGTCCTCAATTAGCATGGCACAGTTAACTTCAGCCTGTCATTTGTGTGGGCTAAGCTGTTTGAAAAATCCTGGGGTCAGCAGGGTCAGCCAGTGGTGGGAGGACCATTTTCCTATAAACAAACGATGGAACCTCTATGTCTGGAAGATACCAGCTGTGGTTTGGTGCCAGTGACCTTTTGAGGGGACAGAAATGTCAGCCCCCTTCCTTCTTGGCTCCTTGGGCTGTCTCATTCCTGGGACTGATGCTTTTCCATTCCATTATCAGAAGCCCCTGAGGTCACCAGGATGTCTGGTTCTAGTTTCATGTTCTCATTACTAGTGCTAAAGATGCAACATTTATCCCCAAGTAACTATATGAAATAACTTATTCAACTTATGAAGTTATAAATCCTTGAGAACATCTAGGAAAGTTGGTTTTGGTTTGAAGACTATGTCACCAAAACCACTCTTACCATGAGACCATTTCGCTGAGAGAATATTTATGCTTATGATTAGGGGCATGAGAGGGAAAGCATGTAGATAATCTAAAAGGAATTTCAATCAAAAAGATAGAAATGAAAAAGAAAGGGATCAGAAAACTCAGCTTTCATGGTTCGTCTCCCCCTCCGATTCCCCCCCTTCATTGGGGGGGGGGACTCTGAGAAATGGACTCTGAGAAACAAACTGAGGGTTCTAGAGGGGAGGGGCATGGGGGGATGGGTTAGCACAGTGATGGGAATTAAAGAGGGCATGTATTGAATGGAGCACTGGGTGTTATACACAAACAATGAATCATGGAACACTACATCAAAAACTAATGATGTAATGTATGGTGATTAACATAACATAATAAAATAAAATTTAAAAAAAACTCAGCTTTGTTTTACATGACTTGAAATTTTTATCTGATCCCTCAGTAGAATGTTGCCAAAACCCTGATATTAAAAAGAAGGCTCTGGGGGCACCTGGGTGGCTCAGTCGTTAAGCGTCTGCCTTTGGCTCAGGTCATGATCCCGGGATCCTGGGATCGAGCCCCGCATCGGGCTCCCTGCTCAGCGGGAAGCCTGCTTCTCCCTTTCCCACTCCCCCCTGCTTGTGTTCCCTCTCTTGCTGTCAATCTCTCTGTCAAATAAATAAATAAAATCTTTAAAAAAAAAAAAAAAAAGAAGGCTCTGTCCATCACTTGTAGTATGATAGTATATATTGAAATTTGCAAAGAATCTACAAAAAAAATCTAGAACTAATAAATGAACTTATCAAGGTCACAAGATACAAGGTCAGCATTTACCAACAATCAATCAGGGGTGCCTGGCTGGCTCAGTCGGTAAAGCATTCAACTCTTGATCTCAGGGTCATGAGTTTGAGCCCTACGTTGGGGGAAGAGTTTACTTAAAAATAGTAATGGTAATAATAATATAACAAAATTTAAAAAAATAAAGGAAAAAAAACAATCAATCATACTACTTCATGCTAGCAATCAAAAATTAGAAATCAAAAAAATAAAAAATATGATTTACAATAACTCCAAACTGACATAATTATGTAGAAATCTAAAAAATATGTGCAGACTCTACATGAGAAAAATTACAAAACATTAATGAAAGAAATCAATGAAGATCTAAATACATAGAAAGATACACCACAGGGGTGCCTGGGTGGCTCAGTCAGTTAAGCATTTGACTTCAGCTTGGTCATGATCCCAGTCCTGGGATCCAGCCCTGTGTCAGACTCCCGGCTCAGCAGGGAGTCTGCTTGTACCTCTCCTTCTGCCCCTCCCCCTGCTCGTGTTCTCTCTCTCAAATAAATAAAATCTTAAAAAAAGAGAGAAAGATATACCACATCCATGAATGGGAAGACTCAACATAGTAAGATGTTAATTTTTGCCCCAAATGATCTAAGGATTTGACTAAGTTCCAATCCCAATTCCAGTAGGATTTTCTTTTGTGGATAAAGTAACACTGGCTCTAAAATTCATTTGGAAAAGCAACTAGAACAGCCAAAACCATTTTGAAAAAGAATAATAAATTTGGAGAAATCATGCTATCTAATTTTAAGATTTATTATAAAGCAACAGTAATCAGAACCATCAAAATTTAAAACTTTTGTTCCATAAAAGACACTATTAAAAGAAAGGAAAAAAGAAAGAAAGAAAAGAAGCGTACAGAGAAATACTTGCAAATCATGTATCTGACAGAGAACTTATAACCAGAATATATAAATAACTCTCAAAACTCAACAATATAAAAACAATCTAATTTTAAAATGGGCAAAAAATTTGAATAGGCCTCTCTCCAAGGAAGATATAAAGATGATAAATAAGCAAAACAGAATTAGCCATTAAGGAACTGCAATACCATAAGAGACTACCATATATGTATTTGAATGGCAAAAAAAAAGACAATACCAGTGTTAACAAAGACACAGAGCTCCTGGACCTCTCATACCCTGCTGTTGGAAATGCAATATAGTACAGCCACTCTGGAAAAGTTTGGCAGTTTCTTGTAAAATTAAGCCTATACTTACCATATGACCCAGCAATACTACTGCTGTATATCTACCTTAGAGAAATGAAAACCTATATTCACACAGAAACCTGATCGCAAATGTTTTAGCAGCTTTATTCATAAATTCCAAAATGGAAATGACCAAGATGTCCTTCAGTGGGTGAGTGGATTAACAAACTGTGAAACCACCATATAATGGAACACAATTCAGCACTGAAGACTTAGGTCCATGAAACAAATTGGATACATCTTAAAGGCATTAAGCTGTGTAGAAGAAGCTAGTCTCAAATGGTTACATATTGGGACACCTAGACGGCTCAGTTGGTTAAGTGTCCAACTCTTGATCTCAGCCCAGGTCTTAATCTCAGGGTTGTGAGTTCAAGCACTGTGTTGGAATGGTAAGAGAGTGTGCCTCTAAAGGAGTAGTACGAGGGAATTTGAAGGGTTGTGGAACTGTTCTGTGTCATGATGGTGGTGGTGGTTACTTTAATCTTAAGATTTTTTTTTAAATTTAACAGTAGACTTTGTACAAATATGTAATTATTATGATGTACACCTGAAACTAATATAATGTTAAATATCCATTCTATCTCAATGAAAAAGAATAAGCTTTTCATAACCATAGGACAGTGCTATCTAAGAGAACTTTTGGTAATAAAAATGTTCTGTATCTTGATATGCCGTACTGTAGTCACTTGTCACATGGGACCAGAAGGCACTTGAAATGTGGCTAGTTTGAGACACTGAATTTTTTTATTCTATTTAATTATTTTAACTTTAGATAGTCACATAGGGCCACTAGCTACTGTATAGGGCCGTGCAGCTACAGAACACTTGAATTGCTATGTTGTATTCCAGAGTTTACCTAACTTGTGTAGATACAGAAAACACAGGGATACCTAGAATGGTAAGAAATCCAAAATTCATCACATGTATACTCATTGAGAATGTATGAACTTGGATTTTATAACCCGGTTAAGGTTTTCTGAGATTTGGGTTAAAATAAATTTACATTCGCTCAGCGTACTACATCCAGTGAAGTGATGGGCATGTGGGCTGGGTGGGGGCAGACGGGTGGAGCAGGAGACACACCAGTAGTTTCCTGTGTGACAGCAGAAAGCCAGTCTCTATCCTTTCTTAATTGTTGTGAATAATTCAGATGGAAATCAGTACTTACTGACTTGGACTTGGATCAGCCTCAATGAGTAACCATGCTGCCTCTTGGACTCAGACACTGTACAACCTTTGAACCAGTGTTTTAAATAATACTTATGAAAATACATGGTTCTTTATAACCTAGCCCCTGACCACCCTCCAAACACACAGAGAGGGACTTATAATTTTCCCACCTCACATCTCTGCCCCTTTGCTTTGTCCATCAATCCCATATGGAGTCCCCTTTCTACCCTCTCTTAATGTAATAAAAGGTGTCTTCCTCTTCTTTATTACAGTGTCTCCCAAACATCAATCATTTGAGTACTGCCTTCTTGAGTTTTTGCCTTGTCTCTATCCCTCCCTGTACTATTACTGATCTTAATACTTTGAACATGACACACTCTCATTTACTTGGCTTGTCTTAAGTGATCGTGTCCATGACACCATGGATTTGGTGTGTTAGTTATATTTTGGCCAGCACATACTAGAGCAAATATATTATAAGGAAAAATGTTTGGCATTCGTGCCCTAAAGTCAACTCATGTACCACCAGTGCCACACTCAGCACTTTGGGTAATGTGGCTTCCACAGTAGGTGTGGTATGCACCCCTAGTGCTTCAGCAGTTAGGCATAAGCCTCTGGTAAGAGAATTAGAAGACTCTTCAGTGGGAAGTTGACTGACATTTGGGAGTCCTCCCACAGAGCAACTGGTCAACTGCTTGATTCCACTGTGAAGTCCTTTTTGCATATAAAGCTTCCAGTCATGTCTTAAGTACTTTACTAGAAATAGGAACAGAGAGCCAAAGACCACCAAATATTTGAGGAATGTCTCCTAACATAAAAGACAAAAACCAAAACGAAGAACTACAGAGAAAAGAAACACAAAGGTCGAAGAGATAATGTAGCGATCAGAAGAAAACTATAAAAATCCCACTAAAGTTAATATCCTTAGATTGAAAAGAGATGTTACGGAGCACCTGGGTGGCTCAGTTGGTTAGGCATCTGCCTTCAGCTCAGGTCATGATCCCAGGGTCCTGGGATCAAGCCCCATGTCTTGCTCCCTGCTAAGTGGAGAGCCTGCTTCTCCCTCTCCCCCCTGCTCATGCTCTCTCTTGCGTTATCTTTCTCTCTCTCTCTCAAATAAATAAAATCTTTAAAAAAAGAGAGAGATGCTGCATCCATGAGACAAGAAGAAGAAACTATAAAAAATAATGAATGAAATAATAAGAAAGAACTCATAAATTTAAAATAGGGTGGCTAAAATTTTTAAAAATCAGAAGGCTTGGGAAATAAAGTAGGTGAAACCTCTCAGGAAGTAGAACAAATAGAAAAATATTTTTCATAAAGGTTGATTAGAGTCTTGGGGAATCAATCTAGGAGATCCAAGATCCAAATAATAGTTATTCCAAAGACTTAGAGAATGGAGAGGGAAAGAAATTATTAAGGAAACAATAAAATAAAAATTCCATAATTAAAGGGTTTGTGCCTTGAGATTGAAAGGGCTCACTGAGTGACCAGTACTGTGAGACTCATGGAAATAAAGAGAAGATCCTAAAAACTATCCCAGAGAGAGAGAGAGAGAAGGAAAAAAGACATCACTTACAAAGGATTGGCGATGAAATTTGCATTGGACTAGTCACAGCAATATATGTGCTAGAAGACAGTAAAGCAATTGAGTTTCAACCAGGAATCTATATACAGCCAAATTATAAATTATTGTAAGAGGGATAATAAAGACATTTCAGATGCATTCCTGGACTGAAAAAATAAGTGCCTCCCCTGTGCTCTGTCTTAGGAAACCACTAGAGAAGATGATCCTACAAAAGGAGGGAGTAAGCCAAGAAAGTGGGAGATGTGGGGAACCAAAAACAAGGCAGCCAAAAAGGGAAGTCACAGGGTAATGGTGAAAAAATACTCCAGGATGACAACCATGCAGCAGCCCTAAAGACTGCATCAAAGCAGGAGAACAGAGGGGTTCCGCAGGGAAGACTTCAGAGGAAGAAAGTAGAATAAATTATCTAATATGTTTGAGCTTTTGGCAAAGCTGTCAGTGGGGGTGGGGGATGGGGGGTTGACAGATCTGATAGGAAAAATTAAGGTAGGACCCAGAAAACTCTGCAAGTGGAAAACAACAATAAAATTAAGCATTGGGCAAGAAAGATAATCACAATTCCCTACTTGGTTCTGGGGGAAACCATATTTATGAACCATAACAACATAAATAGTGACAATTGATTTAGCTAAAATACTGTGATATAATTATGAGAATAGGGATAGAGGAAAAGGGAAGGGAGTGTGCAAAGGTACTGTGTCCTTATTTAACAGAGCAGGAAGTCAACACACAGGGCCTAAAATGAATAATCCAGAAAGAGTGTAAGCAAACATAAATACCAAAAAAAAAAAATAGTTGAAAGCAAGTGGGTCTTGGGCAGCAGGACTTGGGCTAGGAAGTGGTAAGGCCCTTGATATTTGGGGGCTTATTTAATTTTTAAATTATGTACATACATTTTATTAAAAAAAAAACAACTTAAAAAGGGAGAGAGGAATTATGGCTGCCAGGCTGCAGATCAGAGAGCAAGATTTAGTTGCTAAGGGGAGCCATAAATTATAGCACAGCCAACTTTCTAAAGGCTCCCTTCTG
Organism: Phoca vitulina; assembly: GCF_004348235.1. Taxonomy (NCBI): domain Eukaryota; kingdom Metazoa; phylum Chordata; class Mammalia; order Carnivora; family Phocidae; genus Phoca; species Phoca vitulina. The sequence continues at coordinate 25,294,477 of NW_022589725.1, forward strand.
CACACACTACCCCCAGATGATGTGACAATATTACACCAGGGAAGAGAAGGAAAGCCATGCCCAAGCTCCACCCTCCCTTTTGGGAAATTCTTGGCTCAGTTCACAATACTGAGTCTTTGTTTCATGGTGTTTGCAGGACTCTGCCCTTTTGGAGGTGAGATGTTTATTTTCCATGGCCAGAAACTTTCCTGCATCCCTACCTCACCATACGTGTGGCTGGGGAGTCGCACAAGCCCTAGCATGCTTCCTCCAACACTGTGCATCAAGCCTTGGCCACAAATTATGTGTAACATGATGGCGATGGTGCCTTTGGAATGTTTTACGGACTGGCTGTGTCTTCCATTTTGACCACGTGAATGGTTCATGATGTAGCTAGGGACCTGATTGGTGGGAAGTGGCAACTTACCTCAGCTACACTTAAATGCCTCTGTGTAACTCTTTCTGCTCTCTTCCTCCTAAGCTCCAGTCCCATTTATCTTGGTTAAGGAGATCTACCATCCCCAAAGAGTCTTATAGAGAGCTCACTGTTCCCCACTTTGCAGCAAAATAGTTATGTTGATACCATGTGCAACCTTGCTCATACCTCAACCACTACTGCTTTCTAAATGTTGAGACCTCATTAGAATCATCTGCTATTAAACTAACATGCTCTTGGTACTTCCTCTCACTCTTCATTCCCATTGGATTCTTGACAGGGAAACTAAAGTTTTGTTTCATAAAGGAATCATAAATCAAAAAATAAAGGAAAGTCAGAGAAAGGACAAAAAGAGAGAAGCCTCACAAATCCATATCTTGTTTCCAGGACTTGCTATTGAAATGTTAGTATTTTATATAATAACAAGTTTTATGGCTTAAATTCAAGAGGTGGGAATGCAGCAGTTAGTATTCCAGTCATGCCTACAGATTTTTCCAGATTTAACAATGAGCAATTGTTGTGAAGCATAGTCTCCTCATTCAGCATATAAAGGTCAGAGAAATAATCTGCCTTTCTATACTTAGTCTTAGGGAACTGGGTTTTGGGAGCTGCCAGCAGCCTCATAACTAACAGAACTAAGCCCACATCAACATGACTTTAGTATTTGTTCCAGGAAATTCTTGTCCAGTAAATAACCTCAGTGTTTGCTCCAGGAGCTTCCTAACATCTACTTATTTTCAAACAATGGACTACTCAACCAGCCCCCTTTTTCAGGCCAACAAGTTGCTCTGTGGGACAGACCTACTTGCTTATCACTGCGTACCTTGCTTCTTAGAACCCTTACCTTTCTATGAACTTTGCCCACTTGGAAGCCCCACATTGAAAGGTCTGCCTTAAACCACTCAAACCCAGATCTAAAACCCTACACATATATGCCTGGATCTTTCCCTTTGAAGCTACTACTAAGACTTTGTCAAGGTGGTGTTCTCCCCTATTGCAGTAAGTAACAAACAGCTTTGCTTGATCAGCAGAGTATAGCTATGGTCTTTTTAGAGAGTTGGCAGTAAACGAATACTTACATTTTAACCATTTTTGTACAGTCACAACTGTTAGCTCGGCAGTCTTGTTCTGTTAGCCTATTTTTCATTTTTTTCATTCATTTGTGCATTCATTAAAAAAAATTTTTTTTGAGTTCTACTGTGAGCCAGGGGAATTAAAGAGGCTTGGTTCCTCGTTTCATGAAGTAAGGAAAAAAGACACTAATCAATGAATTCCACAAATATAAATGACTATAAACTGTGCTAAGTGCTATAAAGGAAGGGGGCGTGGTGCCAAAGAAACATTTAATAGGCCTACTATGGGAAATCTGCAAAGGATTAGTCCACTGGGGCTGAGGTAGGAGGACTGAGTAATCTCCAGGTCTAAAAATGGGGTCCAAATGTAGGCTGAAGGACAATTTTGCAGGCTGAAGGAAAAATTCACCCCTTAGGTTAGGAATTCATTAGTGTTCTCTTCAATTCCTGTATCTTCAGGATCAGATAACCATTTTGTTTCTTCTGGATATTTCTCTTTCACAGAAATGAAAAAGAAAGACAAATGTTTCAAAAGGAAGAGAACCAAAGAGAAAAGACAACATATCCATGTTTTTCATTGTTAAACTCCCTTTTCCCTGGTAAGAAGCAGTCATGGTAAAAATGGAAGATCCTAACCATTCTGAAAAATAGCCTGGCAATTCCTTATACTTATATTCTTTTTAAATGTAAAATACCATATAACCCAGAATTTTCACTCCTAGGTATTTACCCAAGAGAAATGAAAATACATACCTATACAAAGATTTAAATATGAATATCCTCAGCAGCACTATTTTTTTAAGATTTTATTTATTTACTTATTTTAGAGAGAGAGAGAGAGCAAGCAAGGGGAGGAGCAGAGGGAGAGGGACAAACAGACTCCAAGTTGAGCACAGACCCCAACACGGGCTAGATCCCATGACCACAAGATCATGACCTGAGTCAAAATCAAGAGTGGGACGCTTAACTGACTGAGCCACTCAGGCACCCTACAGCACTATTCTTAATAGCCTGGAACTGAAAACAACCTGGTGCTCACCAACAGTATATTAGAGAAATAAACTGTGGTGTATTCATTTAGTGGAATACTATACAGCAGAGAAAATAGGTGACCTACAGCTATATGCAACAATATGGATGCATCTCTCAAACACATTTTAAAGGCTGCACACAAACGAATACATACCAGGTGATTCCATTCATATGAAATTCTATGAAAGGCAAAAAAAAAAAAAAAAAAAAACACTAATCTGTAGTAACAGAAAACAGATCAGTGGTTACTAAGAGCCAAAAGTAGAGGGGGACTAACTGTAAAGGGGCATTAGGGAACTTTTTGGGGTGATAAAAATGTTTTATATCTTGCTTGTGGTAGCAGTTACATAGGAGTATATGTTTGCCAAAAATCATTGAACTGTACGTTTGAAATGGATATATTTTATCATACATAAATTTTAGCTACATGAAATTGACCTTTTTTTTTTTTTTAATGAAATGAAGGGGGAAGAAATTTGTTTCCAAATGAAACTGGTGAACTCTGCTCCAAATGTGATTAAGCGTCAGAGTTTTATGGCAATCTTGTTGCAAGAAAAGAACTATATACATCAGGCTAATCCAAAGACATCCTTTTAGTGGGGAAAAGAAATCATTAGGTAATCATTGTTAGACTAGGATACCAAAAGAAAGAATGTCAGCTGAGAGTCACCTGGGAGGATGAGTAACTGGTTTCTCAGACATGGTATTAATCCCATCAGAATTCATCAGAAAATTGGGGTGCCTGGGTGGCTCAGTCAGTTAAACATCCAAGTCTTGATTTCAGCTCAGGTCATGATCTCAGGGTTGTGAAATCAAGCCCTGCATCGGGCTCCGTGCTGGGCATGGAGCCTGCTTAATTAAGATTCTCTCTCTCCCTTTCCCTCTGACCCTTGTTCCTCTCCCTCTCCCTCTCAAAAAAACAGAGAAGAAAAGGGAAGGAAAAGGAAGGGAAGGGAAGGGAAGGGAAGGGAAGGGAAGGGAAGGGAAGGGAAGGGAAGG
>NW_022589725.1:25298005-25639675 GCF_004348235.1 Phoca vitulina
GGGAAGGGAAGGGAAGGGAAGGGAAGGGAAGGGAAGGGAAGGGAAGGAAGGGAATGGAAGGGAAGGGAAGGAAGGGAATGGAAGGGAAGGGAAGGGAAGGGAAGAGAAGAAAAAAAATTCATCAGAAAGGTGCTTCTGCATTTATCAGGAAGGCCAATTTCTTCCTAAGAGGAGGTTTGTGTATATTAATTCACAAAAAAGGTCCAATTCCATACAAAATGTGGTACAATTTTTTTTTTTCTTCCAAATATAAATTCACTAAAAAGGAGATGGAAGGAAAACATCTTAAAGTGTTAAGGGTTGTGATTATTTCTCAGTGATGGGGTTGTAAAGGAATTTAATTTTCTTCCTCATCTGATTTTTTAAAAAATTTTTCTAGTATATCAAGTGTATCACTTTTGTAGTTCCAATAATAAGAAAGAAATGTTTTTCACCATCATTTCAATAAAGAATTCCATTTCTTCATTATAACATGTTTGACTATGAAAAATGAAGTAAGAAATATGAAAGTGCTGGCCTGGGATCTGTGGAGGGAGGACAAGCCATGTTTCTCAATAGCACTAAGCTAAGGAGTGAAGCAAGGTTAGGAAGGGAAGAAATTCCTTAGAGAAGGAAAGATGCCAGGAGATGGAGATAAATGGTGCTATGGCTGTTGGGGGAGGGGCAGGTGCTGATTTGGTCTTGTCAGGTCTCCCAACCTTTGTGCCTGTAGTGACCAAAGATGGACAGATAACAAAGGTCCATCCGACACACAGCAGCTTACCCTGTGCTACTGTCCATGGGCTTACGAGCTGGACTGAGACTCCTAATTTTGTAAACAAAGACCCAGGACTTGAAGTCTACATATCTGACCCCTGAGATGGGCCAAACTGGTATCTCCACTGAAATACCTGTGCCCATTGAAAGAAAAAAATAATTTGAAGTGACCTGGAGTAGTTTGCTGTTCATTAAGTGCCCTACCTACTGCATCTTCCAAGACCGGATTAGAAGGCATCCTTCTGAGTCAGCCAGCTCCTCATGCTGCAGCTCAGGATGTGTGTGGTGCAGATGAGGAAAGAACTCAAAGGCAACTTGTACATGAGCCAATGAGTAAGCGAGAACATCAGTTGAAATGGTGAATTCTGGGGAAGGAGCAGGCTTGTGGGATCAGGGGATGGGGAGATAGAAACTGAGGGCTCTGTGTTAGACATATTATGAAATGCTTTATTAGGTGTCACAGTGGATATACTGAGTCAGTAGTTTGCAGTTTAGGTGCAGTTCAGGCTAGAGATTTGGAAGGCACAATACTTAAAGCCATCAGACTAGATAAAATCATCTATGGAGACAAGAGGGCTGAGAACCAAGCTCTGGGACCACCAATGTTCAGCAGGAGAGAAGAGAAACCATAAAAGGATACTGAAAAGGAGAAACCAGGGAGGTATGAGGAAAACCAGAAACATTAAGTGTCTCAGAATCCAAGTGAAGAGTATCTTTAATTCTAAATCTTCAACAACTCCAGCTTATTTTTAAACAATCCTTTAAGCAATGGCTGCACTATTTCAGCCCAGTGACCTACCACTCCCAGACTTACTGAAAAGATATTCACTATGATCAAGTCTTTGGACATGGCCCAACATCCTCCCAGTCACCTATGTGGTTGATTTTTCCTCTCCCAGGGAAAGGTCAGCCAAAAACAAGTCCCCTGCATAAGAGATTCATTCTCTGGCCTTTATGATATAAAGTGAGCCTTCCCCCATTTATCCCAGCATTGCCTGCCCTGACCTGTTCTGCCAATGAAAAATGGCTCCAAAGAGCACTCTTCTGGTGTGTACCAAAAAGCATTTCCTCTTTCCTTGCAGACTCTACTGGTCTTGGTACCAAGAGGGTATTGCCTTACTTGGCTACACACACACACACACACACACACACACACACACACACACACACACACAATCCAACTCAGCCCAGGGATTCAAAACACTGAGCAACTCAGGAATTGGTTTGGGGAGCGGAAGTACCAAAGTCACCACCACCTAGCTCTTGCTAAGCCTTAGGCGTTGTAGCTAATCAGTTAGTAACATTGAAAGACTCCTTTTATGGAGGCTTCCCCACCATCAACGAACTCATTTTATATAAATATTTAGCCAGGCAATAAACTGGACAGCCTATATTACTCAACATCAGCCTCAAAAGACCCTCCCGATTTATATACACAGCATCTTGGTGGAGCAATACATTTTACACGCATGACATGGTCAGCGATAAATATACCAGGGTAGGTCAAACCCTATTTGGTTCTCTGCTTTTAACTGTCTTGGGCTTTGTGTGTTTCTTTAATCAGTTGGATGATTTAGATAAACAATGTGTATTAGTCTTTGTAAGTATAACATGCCTTGAACTTTTTCCAGATCTTCATTCCCATTCATCATCATAATAGTTGCTCCCCCTTGGCCATCATTAAGATTAGAAATGTCCTTGAACCATTTAATGATATTCCACAAGACTGGACAGACTTTTCATGCCTTGATGAATTGTGATCACTCAGCTTAGACCAATGAAATTGGATATCCTTTAATGTGCCTGATGACTTTAAGGAGTTTAGGGAAAGCAGTGCTCAGGAATCAAAATGGCTTCACAGAATAACCATTCATTTGGGGGAAGATGCATGATTTAAGTAAAAATTGACTAATGAGTTAATATTTAATCTGATAGCTAACTGCAGTAGATATTATTTCTTTGTTCATACTGCTGAATATGGTTTTATCTGCAAGTGTCCATTTATTATAGAACTCATTAGAATTCTTAAGGGAGATATGACATAATTTTTTTAAAGCATAAGTTAAAATGTTAAACAAGGTTTCGTTTAACACATATAAAAGTGACTTTTATATGTTCACACCACTGATGAGGAAAACTATAAAAACAAGGCTGGGCTAGAATGTGTTTAACTACCTTGGAGTGAAAAAAGACTAGTTGTCTCTATTTTATGGGGCCCTGGAGCTCCAGATGGTCACCATGGGAAGGATGTGACCCCTAAATATCTGTGTGATACAAACAAGCAGACTTGGCCATTTGTCCCATAAATATCTTTAATATTCTCACAGATCTTTCTATTCCACCAACTCTGAAACCATTGACATCACTATGGTTTAGAGCTGGCTAATGATATTGACATATTTAAGTCATCTTTAAGTTCCTCTGCAAACCATGATCTGAGACAGCAGGGTTAAGAACAGGAAGTGAATGTGTAGTGGAGAGAGCATTGTGCTTGGAGTCAAAAGACCAAGCCCTGACTCTTTCATTGGTAATTTGATAAAAATTACTTACAGGAACCTCAGTTTCTTCTTTTATTCATCAATTATTTGTTAAACATCTATAATGTGCCACGTGTATTCTCGGGATACACAAGAGAATGTAACAGAACATGGGGCTCACGTTCCATTGCTGGCCCTGACCAAAAAAACTCTGTCCTTTCCAGAATTGTCATATGGGTCAAATAAGATATCATAAGTAAAAACACTTTATAAGGTGCTTTCCTCCCAGCAGCAAATCCTGAGATAAGAATCTGAGTGCAAGGGCTTTATTTGGAAGGTACAGGAAACACTGATGGTGGGCCTAGGAGATGAAGGAGAGGAAGGCAGCCAATAAAGGATGCATTAGCAAGGCAGTCACCACTGTGGAAAACTGGAAACACCAAAGGGAAATTCTGGGAAGTAGTGCAAACACAAGCCCCAGTGATATCCCATGCCGGAGGTGAATGAGTTGGGATATTTGTACACCAGCTCCTGCGAATCATGAGTTGAGGGCTGCTCCAGGCTGTGTTAATGTCCTGGCACTTCTGGCATGCCATGGACAGAGTAGTCTTCTGTGATTTTGGAAAGAACTCCCAGGCACAGAAATGCAGAGTATGGTAATTGCAGAGTACGGCAATTGGAAATTAGCTGGATCACACTGGAATTGGTAGTGTCTAGGAATATGGAGGGGGACTATCAGTGAATGAATGGTACAGATGAGTAAAGAATGAACCTATTATCATCATTACTCTACCGGTCAGATGGTTCCTGTCTGTCCCCAACCATGTTTTGCAAGTCCAGATAGATGGAGCCTCCAGAACCCATGAATTCAATGAATTTTGCAATTTAAGAATTTTTCATTTTGATGACAAATTAAAATGAATGAATACAAACATATTCAGGGTCAACTTGCAACTAATTCATGCCAGGCAATTTCATTTAGCATTTCTATTTGTGATTGTAGTAATGTTGATGCCAAGCGACTATTACAGGTAGCTGGAAAGAGTAAGTGAGACAATTGAGTCATGATCAGTAATAAGGTATGCTGAATGTAAAATAACATTTTTGGTCTTATCTTTATGTTCAGGGTTGAGCGGAGGGGGCTTCGTGGATCAATCTATGTATGTACCAACCTTCGTCAGCAGTAAATGTAGTGGTAAACCCTCAACTAGGAATTTTTCATGAAATGGCTACATTGCAATTTCCCAGGGTATCTATTAAGTGGATTGGCTAGAAAAATAATGGATAGATAGTTAAAGACAAGTTTATTGTCAATAAGGAAGTATAATGCATGTTAGCAACTCAAATGATGGCTGTCAAGTTCAAAATCAAAAGAATCAGGTCAACTAATGAAATATTCAGCTTCCAAATAAAGGCTTCTATAAAAAAAAAAAATCAGGACTTCTGCTTCTGGAAAGATGGAGTAGAGGCACTTCCCTTATTCCTTCCACTAAGTACAGCTAAAAACATGGGGCATTATATATAAAACAAACATGAGAAAAGTTGGAAAGGTGGAGAAAATAAGGCAAGCCAGTTCAGGATCGTGAGTCTTGAGGAACATGGTGATGAATTCCCTGAGTTTTTGTTTGGCCTCATCTATCCCAGACTGGATACTGGAGAAGCCAGCAACCCAGGAATACCAATGGACACAGACAGAGGAGCCCCAGGAAAAGTCTTCTCTCTCAGGCCAACAGACCAGGAAAGGGGCAGGCTAGCAGAACAGAAAACTTTTAGACAAGAATGGCTCTACTTCCAGCCAAACACCATGAGAAATAAAAAGGCTGCAACCACACCCCCACCCCTTCCAGTGAAGGTCATGGGGAGAACCTAGACTTCCATTCTCTTTAGGCTGCTACAGGCATCTCAACACCCCCTCTACCAAGTGGAGTCATAGAAAGCCCAGGGGAAAGGAGACTTTCATCACCTCTTGAGTAATAAAAAGCCCCTTCCCCTCCCAGTAGGCAGGATGCCAGGAAAAGTTCTAGTGGGAGCCTGAACTCTCACCTCCATCAGGGGATAACAAGGAACCACTCCCCTATAGGGGTCAAAGGAGCTGAGTGGAGAACCCAGACTTTTCCACTTCCATCTGGTAAGTAACAAGGGAGCACCCCACTTCTCCCACCAAAGTGGCATCAGAGGAGACCTGATTTAAAGCAACCATTATAAAAATGCTTTGACAAGCAATTATGAACATGCTTGAAACAAATGAATAAAAAGTAGGAAGTCTCAGCAAAGAAATTTAAGGTACAAAGAAAAATCACATGGAAATTTTAGGACTGAAAAATGCAATAACCAAAATAAAATCAAACAATGATTTAAGGTAAAACAATAACAAAGACAGTGTAATATAACCATTATATCATTGTTAACATAAACTTTGCTTTTAGATTTTGCTGTACTCACTTGGAAATCTCCTTGGATTTATAATTGTAAACAAGCTATACATGTGAGAAGTTTATACTTAGTTTTATGTTTATACACTTTAAAGTGGCAATAGTTTGAAGTGATTTATACTGACACTAGGAAACAATGGGGTTTTTTTCCTCTGTGAGGGTCCCTCATTCAAACAAGAAAATATATTTTTTTAAGATTTTATTTATTTATTTGAGAGAGAGAGCACGCGTGCACAAGCAGGGTGAAGGGCAGAGGGAGAAGCAGACTCCCTGCTCAGTGGGGAACCCAATGTGGGGCTCGATCCCAGGACTCCGGGATCATGACCTGAGCTGAAGGCAGATGCTTAACTGATTGAACCACCCAGGTGCCCTAAGAAAATATGTACAATGGAATATTACTCAGCCATCAGAAAGGATGAATACCCAACTTTTACATCAACATGGATGGGACTGGAGGAGATTATGCTCAGTGAAATAAGTCAAGCAGAGAAAGTCAATTATCATATGGTTTCACTTATCTGTGGAACATAGGAATAGCATGGAGGACATTAGGAGAAGGAAGGGAAAAATGAGGGGGGGTGGGGAATTGGAGGGAGAGATGAACCATGAGAGACTATGGACTCTGAGAAACAAACAGGGTTTTAGAGGGGAGGGGAGAGGGGGGATTGGTTAGCCCGATGATGAGTATTAAGGAGGGCATGTAGTGCATGGAGCACTGGGTGTTATACGAAAACAATGGATCGTGGATCACCACATCAAAAACTAATGATGTATTGTATGGTGACTAACATAACATAATAAAATTAAAATAAATAAATAAATAAATAAATGACATTTACAATGTCTTATGGGTGAATTGTGCCTCCCCCACCAAATTTCATATGTTGAAGTCTTAACCTCCAGCACCTCAGAATGTGACTGTTTTTGGAGATAGGGCCTTTAAAGAGGCAATTAAGGTAAAATGAGATCATATGAGTGGGCCTTAATCCAATATGACTGGTGTCCTTATAAGAAGAAGAGCTTAGGACACAGACATGCACAGAGGAAAGACAATGTCCAAACAGAACAGATAGGGATGGCCATCTACAAGCCAGGGAGGGAGGCCTCAGAAGAAATCAACCCCATCAACACCTGGATCTCAGACTTAGAGCTTCCAAAACTGTGAGGAAAACAAAAGTCAGCCAGGCTGGGGTACTTTGTTATGGCTGACCAAGCACAAACTACTACACAATGCAATTGGAAATCTGATCATTTAATAGAGTTTTAACAATATGGAAGAATTATTGTAAAATGTTTTAGATGTAATAATATGGCCAAGTTATTGTGGTTATGTTAAAAACACCTTAATTTGGAGGGCACCTGGGTGGCTCAGTTGGTTAAACTGAACCTTCGGCTCAGGTCATGATCTCGGGGTCCTGAGATTGAGCCCTGCATTGGGCTCCCTGTTCCACGGGGAGCCTGTTTCTTCCTTTCCCTCTGCTCCCTCCCACCCCTACTTGTGCTCCTCTCTCTCAAATAAATAAACAAAATATTTTTTAAAAAATAAAAAATTAAGTTAATTATACATGTGAAAAATGTTTGGAAAAACCAGAAATGATCAACCAGGAAAATGAAGAATTTGATATGGCATGGTATTCTTTACCAATATTTATTCCTGAATTATATCCTATTTTTTTCTGTTTTTTAACAACTTACTGAGATATAACTTACATTATCATTCATTCACCCATTTAAAAAAGTATACAATTCAATGGCTTTTATTATATTCACAAAGTTGTGCATTCGGCATCATAATTAATTTAAGCACATCATTAATTAATCCTAGAAGAAACCCCACACTCCTTATTTATCACCACTTAACATTCCCCATCCCCCATCCCTCCCAGCCCTAGGAAGCTACTAGTCTATAGATTCTGTTTCTATAAATTTACTGATACTGGGCATTTCCAATAAATGGGATCATACAATATGTGGTCCTTTGTGACTGGCTTCTTTTGTGCAGCATAATGCTTTCAAAGTTCATTCATGTTGTAGTATTTATCAGTATTTTATTGTTTTTTATTGCCAAATAATATTCCATTATATGGATATATACTACATTTTGTTTATTTATCAGTTGGTGAACATTAGGATTATTTTCACTTTGTGACTATTATAAACAATGCTGCTATGAACATTCATGTCCACGTTTTTATGTGACATGTTTTCATTTCTCTTGGGTATACATATACCGAGGAGGGGAAAAACTCAGTGTTTAACTATTTGAGGAGAGCTGCCTGACTGAGTGGCTGCACCTCATAGAATAAGTGGAGATGTGTCCCCTCCTCTTCTGTTTTTTGGAAAAGTTTGTGTAGAATTGGGATTAATTCTTTTTTTTATTTTTTATTTTTTTTAAAATTTATTTGACAGAGAGAGACACAGCAACAGAGGGAACACAAGCAGACGGAGTGGGAGAGGGAGAAGCAGACTCCCGGCCGAGCAGGGAGCCCGAGGCAGGGCTCAATCCCAGGACCTCAGGATCATGACCCGAGCTGAAGGCAGACGCTTAATGACTGAGCCACCCAGGTGCCCCTGGGATTAATTCTTTAAATGTTTGGTAGAATTAACCAGTATAGCCATCTAGTCCTGGACTTTCTGGGAAGATTTTTGCTTCCTAATTTAAACTCTTTACTTGTTATAGGTCTATTTGGATTTTCTATTTCTTTTTGAGTCAGTTGTGGTAGTGTGTATCTTTCTAGGAATTTGTCAATTTTATCTAAGTTATGTGACTTGTTGGTATTTAGTTGTTTGACACTCCCTTTATATTCTATTTCTTTCAGTTATATAACACTATCTCTCTTTCATTTATGATTTTATTAATCTGAGTCTTCTCTCTTTTTTCTTGGTCTGTATAGCTAACGATTTGTCAGTTTTGCTGATCTTTTTGAAGAACCAACTTTGGCTTTATTGATTTTCTCTGTTGTCTTTCTAGTCTCTATTTAATTAATCCTCATTATTTCCTCCTTCTACTTGCTTTGGGATGAGTTTGCTCTTCTTTTTCTCATGTCTCAAAGTGGAATGTTTGGTTGTTGATTTGAGATCTTTCTTCTTTTTTAATGTAGGCACTTACAGCTATAAATTTCCCTCTAAGAACTGCTTTAGCTGAATCCCATAAGTTTTTTGTATGTTATGTCTTGAACTCATTTCAAAGTATTTTCTATTTTCCCTGTATGTTTTTTTTAAGATTTTATTTTTAAGTAATCTCTATACCCAATGTGGGGCTCAAACTCACAAACCCAAGATCAAGAGTCGTACACTCCACCAACTGAGCCAACCAGGCATCCCTACCTTTCCTGTGTTTTATTTTTGGCTCACTGATTATTTAGTAGCACCCTGTCTAACTTCCACATATTGCTGAATTTGCTCGGTTTCTTTCAGTTAGTAATTTCTAGTTTTATTCTATTGTGATCAGAGAACATGGTTAGTATGATTGCAATCCTTTTAAACTTATTGAGGTTTGTGTTATGGCCTAGTCTAAGGTCCATCCTGAAGAATGCTTCATGTGCACCCTAGAAAAATGTGTACTGTTGTTGTTGGGTAGTGTGTTCTGTAGGTGTCTGTCAGGTGAGCTTTGTGTATAGTGTTGTACAAGTCTTTTACTTCCTTATTGATCTCTTGCCTAGTTCTATCCAATATAGAGTGAGGTATTGAAGTCTCCATTATTGCTGACTTCTCTAGTCCTCCCCTCAGCTGCATCAGGCTTTGCTTCATGTACTTTGGGGCTGTGCTGTTACATGCATATATGTTTATTATTGTTATGAATTCCTCATGGATTGATCCTTTTATCATTGTAAAATGCACCTCTTATCTCTAGCAATACATATTTTGTTTAAGTCTATTTTGTCTGATACTAGTATAGCCACTCCATATTTCTTATGGTTGCTGTTTGCATGATATATTTTCCATTCTTTTACTTTCAACCTATTTGTATAATTTAAGTCTAATGTGTCCTATAGACAGCATATAATTGAAATTTGTTTTTTAATCCATTCTGGCAATCTCGGCCTTTTGGTTGGATTGTTTAATTCATTCACATTGGTAATGGTTGACTTTATGTGTCAATTTAGTGGGTGTTTGGGGATGAGATTAACATTTAAATTAGTGAACACAGAGTAAAGTAGATGGCCCACCATAATGTGGGTGGACCTCATCCAATAAGTTGAAATCCTGAATGAATCCCTGAGCAAGAGGGAGTTCTCCAAGAGACTTCCTTCAGACTTCCACTGCACCATTGACTCTCCAGGGTCTCCAAACTGCTGGCTTTCATGCTGGCACTGCACCACTGGGGCTCCTGGGGCTGAAGCCTGCTGGCCCACACTGCAGATTTGGCTTTGCCAGGCTCCATAATTGTACAGTCCAATTCCTTATGAAAAATCATTTATATACACGCACACATACACATCCTATTGGTTCTATTTCTCTGGAGAACACTGACTAATACAACATCTAATGTTATTACAGTTAGATTAATTTTTTGCTTTCTACATGTCTCCTATCTTGTTCCATCTCTATTTTGTTCCTATTCCTTTACTGATTATTTGGCATTAGTGATTATTTGTAGTGTAATTTGATTCCTTTAATAATTTTTCTACTATTTATTTAGTTATTTTCTTGGTGGTTGCTCTAGGGCTTCCCATATGTATCATTTATCAGAATCCACTTTAGATTTATATTAACACAATTCCTGCAAGAAGTAGTAATGTTACTCCTATATAGCCCTACTCACGATTTTTCTTTTTGTGCTATTATTGTCACACATTTTACATCTATAGATGTTACAAATGCAACAATACATCATTATAATTATTACTTAATATAATTTTACATCAAAGAAGTCGAGATAAGAAAGAGCAAGCATATATTTGTAGGTTTGTTACATTTACTTTCTTCAGCCAACAGCCAGCAAGGAAATGGGGATCTCATTCTTACAACCTCATGGAACTAAATTCTGCCAACAACCTGCATGAGCTGGAAACGAATCATCCCCTAGTGCCTCCCAGAAGGAATGCAGCCCTGCCAACACCTTGATTTTAGCCTTTTAGGTGCTGGAGCAGAGAAACCAGCTGAAGGCTTCTGACTTACAGAATTGTGAGATAATCCATACTTGTTGTTCTAAGCTGCTAAATTTATAACAATTTGTTATGGCAGCAATAGAAAACTAATACACTGTTCCACACTGCCTCTCCATGTCACCATGAGGAATCCTCATTTATTTATTTATTTTTTAATTTTATTTTAGTATGTTATGTTAGTCACCATACAGTACATCATTAGTTTTTGATGTGGTGTTCCATGATTCATTGCTTGCGTATAACACCCAGTGCTCCATACAATACCTGCCCTCCTTAATACCCATCACTGTGCTAACCCATCCCCCCACCCCCCTCTCCTCTAAAACCCTCAGTTTGTTTCTCCAAGTCCATAGTCTCTCATGGTTCGTCTCCCCCTCTGATATCCCCCCTTCATTTTTCCCTTCCTTCTCCTAATGTCCTCCATGCTATTCCTTATGTTCTACAAATTAGTGAAACCATATGATAATTGACTTTCTCCGCTTGACTTATTTCACTGAGCATAATCTCCTCCAGTCCCATCCATGTTGATGTGAAAGTTGGGTATTCATCCTTTCTGATGGCTGAGTAATATTCCATTGTATATATGAACCACATCTTCTTTATCCATTTGCCTGTTGAAGGTCATCTTGGCTCGTTCCACAGTTTGGCTATTGTGGACATTGTTGCTATGAACATTGGGGTAATATGGCCCTTCTTTTCACTACATCTGTGTCTTTGGGTAAATACCCAGTAGTGCAATTGCTGGGTCATAGGGTAGCTCTATTTTTAATTTTTTGAGGATCCTCCACACTGTTTTCCAAAGTGGCTGTACCAACTTACATTCCCACCAACAGTGTAAGAGGGTTCCCCTTTCTCCACAACTTCTCCAACATTTGTTGTTTCTTGCCTTGTCAATTTTTGCCATTCTAATTGGTGGAAGGTGGTATCTCAATGTGGTTTTAATTTGAATTTTCCTGATGGCTAATGATGATGAACATTTTTTCATGTGTCTGTTAGCCATTTGTATGTCTTCTTTGGAGAAGTGTCTATTCATGTCTTCTTCCCATTTATTGACTTGATTATTTGTTTTTTCGGTGTTGAGTTTGAGAAGTTCTTTATAGATCTTGGATATCAGCCCTTTGTCTGTAGTATCATTTGCAAATATCTTCTCCCATTCCATGGGTTGCCTCTTTGTTTTGTTGACTGTTTCCTTTGCTGTGCAAAAGCTTTTTATCTTGATGAAGTCCCAAAAGTTCATTTTTGCTTTTGTTTCCCTTGCCTTTGGGGATATGTCTTGAAAGAATTTGCTGTGGCCAATGTCAAAGAGGTTATTGCCTATGTTCTCCTCTAGGATTTTGATGGATTCCTGTCTCACATTGAGGTCTTTCATCCATTTTGAGTTTATCTTTGTGTATGGTGTAAGAGAATGGTTGAGTTTCATTCTTCTGTATATAGCTGTCCAATTTTCCCAGCACCATTTATTGAAGAGACTGTCTTTTTTCCATTGCATATTTTTTCCTGCTTTGTTGAAGATTATTTGACCATAGAGTTGAGGGTCCATATCTGGGCTCTCTATTCTGTTCCATTGGTCTATGTATCTGTTTTTGTGCCAGTACCATGCTGTCTTGGTGATCAAGCTTTGTAATGTAGCTTGAAATCAGGCAACATGATGCCCCCAGCTTTTTTTTTTCTTTTTCAATATTTCCTTGGCAATTCAGGTTTTTTTCTGATTCCATACAAATTTTAGGATTGTTTGCTTTAGCAATTTGAAAAATGCCATTGGAATTTTGATCAGGATGGCATTGAAGGTATAGATTGCTCTGGGCAGCATAGACATTTTAACAATGTTTATTCTTCCGATCCATGAGCATGGAATGTTTTCCCATCTTTTTGTGTCTTCTTCAATTTCTTTCATGAGTGTTCTGTAGTTCCTAGAGTATAGATCCTTTACCCCTATTCCGAGGTAGCTTATGGTTTTTGGTGCTATTATAAAGGAATCGGTTCTCCAAATTCTCTTTCTACAGTTGCATTGTTAGTGTATAAGAAAGCAACTGATTCTGTGCATTGATTTTGTATCCTGCCACATTACTGAATTGCTGTATGAATTCTAGTAATTTGGGGGTGGAGTCTTTTGGATTTTCCATATAAAGTATCATGTCATCTGTGAAGAGAGAGAGTTTGACTTCTTCTTTGCCAATTTGAATACCTTTTATTTCTTTTTGTTGTCTGATTGCTGTTGCTAGGACTTCTAGTACTATGTTGAATAACAGTGGCGAGAGTGGGCATCCTTGTCATGTTCCTGATCTTAAGGGAAAGGCTCTCAGCTTTTCCCCATTGAGGATGATATTCGCTGTGGGTTTTTCATAGATGGATTTTATAAAATTGAGGAATGTTCCCTCTATCCCTATACTCTGAAGAGTTTTAATCAGGAAAGGATGCTGTATTTTGTCAAATGCTTTTTCTGCATCAATTGAGAGGACCATATGGTTCTTCTCTCTCCTCTTATTAATCTGTTCTATCACATTGATTGATTTATGAATGTTGAACCACCCTTGCATCCTGGGAACAAATCACACTTGGTCGTGGTGGATGATCCTTTTAATGTACTGTTGGATCCTATTAGCTAGGATTTTGTTGAGAATTTTGGCATCCATATTCATCAGGGATATCAGTCTGAAATTCTCCTTTTTGATGGGGTCTTTGCCTGATTTGGGGATCAAGGTAATCCTGGCCTCATAGAATGAGTGTGGAAGTTTTCCTTCTGTTTCTATTTTTTGAAACAGCTTCAGGAGAATAGGCATTATTTCTTCTTTGAATGTTTGGTAGAATTCCCCAGGGAATTCATCAGGCTCTGGACTCTTGTTTTTTGGGAGGTTTTTGATCACTGCTTCAATCTCGTTACTGGTTATGGGTCTATTCAGGTTGTCTATTTCTTCCTGTTTTGGTCTTGGTAGTTTATAGGTTTCCAGGAAGGCACCCATTTCTTCCAGATTGCTTAATTTATTGGCATATAGTTGTTGATGATAATTTCTAATAATTGTTTCTATTTCCTTGGTGTTAGTTGTGATCTCTCCCCTTTCATTCATAATTTTATTAATTTGGGTCCTTTCTCTTTTCTTTTGGATAAGTCTGGCCAGTAGTTTATCGATCTTATTAATTCTTTCAAAGAACCAGCTTCTAGTTTCGTTGATCTGCTCTACTGTATTTCTGGTTTCTAATTCATTGAACTCTGCTCTAACCTTATTTCTTTTCTAATGAGTGGCTTAGGCATCATTTGTTGTTTCTTTAAGGTGTAAAGATAGTTGGTGAATTCAGGATTTTTCTATTTTTCTATTTTCTATTTATTCTATTTCTATATATTCTATTTTCTATTTTTTTTGAGTGATGGCTATATATTTCTCCCTTAGGACCACCTTTGCAATATCCCATAGGTTTTGGACCAATGTGTTTTAGTTCTCATTGGTTTCCAAGAATTGTTTAAGTTCTTCTTTGATTTCCTGGTTGACCCAAACATTCTTGAGCAGAGTGGTCTTTAGCTTCCAAGTGTTTGAATTTCTTCCAAATTTTTTCTTGTGATTGAGTTCCAGTTTTAAAGGGTCTGAGAATATGCAGGGAATAATCTCAATCTTTTGGTATCGATTGAGACCTGATTTGTGACCCAGTATGTGGTCTATTCTGGAGAAAGTTCCATGTGTGCTCGAGAAGAATGAGTATTCTGTTGTTTTAGGGTGGAATGTTCTTATATATCTATGAGGTCCATCTGGTCCAGTGTGTCATTAAAGCTCTAGTTTCTTTGTTGATTTTCTGCTTAGATGATCTGTCTATTGCTGAGAATGGACTATTGAGGTCTCCTACAATTAACGTATTATTATCAATATGACTCTTTATTTTGGTTAACAGTTGGCTTATGTAGTTGGCTGCTCTCATGTTGGGGACATAGATATTTACAACTGTTAGATCTTTCTGTTGGATAGACCCTTTAAGAATGATATAGTGTCCTTCTGTGTCTCTAACTACAGTCTTTAGCTTAAAATCTAATTTGTCTGATATGAGAATTGCTACCCCAGCTTTCTTTTGAGGTCCATTGGCATGGAAGATGGATCTCCAAACATTCACTTTCAGTCTGGATGTATCTTTAGATGTGAAATGAGTCTCTTGTAGACAGCATATGGATGGGTCCTGACTTTTTATCCAATCTGCAACCCTGTGCCATTTTATGGGAGCATTTAGGCCATTCACATTGAGAGTGATTATTGAAAGATATGAATTTATTTTGATCATGTTGCCTGTGAAGTCCTTGTTTCTATAGATTGTCTCTGTAAATTTCTGTTGTATATCACTCTTGGGGTCTTTCTCCTTTTATAGAACCCCCCTTAATATTTCTTGAAGGGCTGGCTTAGTGGTCACATATTCTTTCAGTTTCTGCTGGTCTTGGAAGCTCTGCATCTCTCCATCCATTCTAAATGACAGCCTTGATGGATAAAGTATTCTTGGCTGCATGTTCTGGAACCCTCATTTATTCACTCAACAAATATTTAGTGAGAACCTATGATGTGCCAGGCACTGTCCTCAGTGCTGGAAGTATAGTATGAATGACAGAAAAATCCCTGTTTTCAGGGAGCTTACCTGCATATCGAGGGAGATACATAAACCAAACCAATGTGTCAGTGATATGGTAGATTGGAAAGGGTGAGTGCCAGAAGGAAAAAATAAAGCAGAAAGGGGACAGGACACAGAGTGGTGAGAGGAGTGTGGTGAGAAGGGTGCTCACTGAGAAGGTAACATTTAGGGACACCTGGGTGGCTCAGTCAGTTAAGCATCTGCCTTCAGCTCAGGTCATGATCCCAGGGTCCTGGGATCGAGTCCCACATCGGGCTCCTTGCTCAGTGGGGAGCCTGCTTCTCCCCCTTCCTGCTGCTCCCCCTGTTTGTGTGCGTGCTCTCTCTCTCTGACAAATAAATAAATAAATAAATAAATAAATAAATAAATAAATAATAAATAAAATCTTTAAAAAAGAGAGAGACAGTAACATTTAAACAAAGAGTTGAAGGAGATGAGGGAGGAGCAAGCCATGTGGATCCCTCTGGAAAGGAGAGTAAAGGCACATGCAGTGGCTCTGAGATGGGAGGTGGTCTGGGCTGCTGAAACAGCAAGGAGGCCAGGATGGCTGGAGCAGAATGAGTGAAGGTTATAATAGGAAGTGGGTCAGAGAATGACAGGGAGCAGATTCCAGGGTATTGTAAGGACTCTGGGGCAAGGTGTACTCTAAGGTTTTGAGCAGAGGTGCATCATGATCAGACTTCTCCTGGCTGCCAAGTGGACAAGTAACTGTGGATGCGGGGAGGCCAGTGAGGACCCTGTTGTAATAACCCAGGGAAGTAGTGGTGGAGAGGGGGAGAAGTGGTTGAATTCAGAACGATAGCATTTAGTAATGGATTGGTTCTAAAATAGGAGAAAAAGCAGATTCAAGGATTTCAGGTTGATGGCCCCCAAAGAGCCTTGTCTCTGTATTAATACCCTAATGCAGTCCCCTCTTGAAACTGGGCTGAACCCGGTGACTTGATTTGAGCAATACATGTGGCAAAAGTAAGGCTGGGACAGTTCTGACCCAAACCTTAAAAGGTCCTGGTAGCTTTTGCTTTCATGCTCCTGGGAACCTTGAGTTGTCATGTCTTACAGGAGAAGCAGCATGAAAAGACCATGGAGGGTGGCCATGAGCAGAGGAAAAGACCCTGAGCCTGCATGGAAAAAGAAGGAAGCTCATCAGCTCAGCCCCCAGCTCACACTCCAGCTGAATACAGCATACCCGTGACTACCGGCAAGAGTCACAGAAAACCCACTGGGTAAAGCCAAGCTTAGTTGACACAACTGTGAGAAAACAAAATAGTTGTTGTTTAAATTACTAAGATTTAGGGAGGTTTGTTATACAACAACAGATACATAAAAGAAAAAAAAAATGATCCCAAGAATTTGGGCCTGAGCACCCAGAAGGATGGACTTACCATTAACTAGATGGAAAAGGCTGCTAGTGAACAGGTTAGGGGAAAAAACTTGGGTGGACAGATTAAAATCTTACTACTTATAAATGAAGAAGAACATATTTTTCTTAACATATTAGAAGAACACAATCTTCTGGGGCGCCTGGGTGGCTTAGTTGTTAAGCGTCTGCCTTCGGCTCAGGTCATGATCCCAGAGTCCTGGGATCAAGCCCCATATCGGGCTCCCTGCTCCACGGGAGGCCTGCTTCTCCCTCTCCCACTCCCCCTGCTTGTGTTCCCTCTCTCTCTCTCTCTGTTTGTCTCTGTCAAATAAATAAATAAAATCTTAAAAAAACAAATAAACAAACCCACGATCGTCTATCTTTTAAGCATTGCTGGATTTTCCAAGGCCAGGAAAGGCCATTTGAGGAGCAAACTTTTGGACCTCCGGCATAATGGCAACAGCAGTGATTAAAGGAATTTAGATTTTTTTTTCTATCCAGGTTCTGAAGCTCTGCTGACAATCAGTGAAATCCCCATCAGGGCCGAGAAACCTTAGCCCAGTGTTTCCAGCTTCGCCACTGTGGTTTCAGGCTTTGGTGACTCGACCACGTAAAGGAGAAACCACCGTGCTTGCTTTCCCTGCCGCTTTCCGCAACTGGTCACAATGAACCACCCTGGGCTTGGCTGATGGGCTTCTGGAAGCTGAGTGCACAGCCTCAGAGGGAGGCCCTTGCCAGTTTTAGATTTAATCCTTCCTGTGGCCATACACTTCAGAGACAGCAGTATGTGGGCACAGAAAAACTGCCTGGTCACTTTGGTCAGCCTGTTGGTCTCCGATGATAGGCATCTGGACTAATAAACTTGAACCCAAATTAAGTGTTGGGGAAAAGCAGTGTATTCCTTAAGAATTCTTAATGCCCCATAGCAAATATTAATGTAAAAGGATTACTTTTATGGTGTCAGCCTCCCGCTCATTCACTCTCAACCTATATAGCCTACTGCATTTACCCACCCACATCTCCTTCCCCTGCTTAATCAGGATTTGGGAACGGTTTAGGATATAGCTAAAGTAAAACAAATTAATCATATTCACGGGGGCTTATATCTTCTGGGCTCAACCTTTCCTTGGGCTTGTGTTCCTGGGTTGGAGGAGTAGCTTCCATGCATAGTCCCCTTTTGGTTCTCCACACCACGACTCACCACTGGAACCTTAAGTTGGATGGGAGACTGGGCTTCGTGGCACAGAGGAATTCACAACGTTGAACAATTGTAGGGTTTATGTCAGAAAAAAGTGGATGTGCTTGACTCAATAAACATTTTGTTTTCAGAAAAATGTTGGGAGGCATTTTTTAAAAAAATTAACCATAAAATTACATTGGTGATATCCAGGCTTGAGAAATGACATTCCGAAAGTGGGTGTCATATTGGTTGTTACAGTGTGGTCATCATGGAGATGTGTTCATGACGTGGGGACACTGGCTACCACTGTTTGGGTCTTTTCAAATCTCTTAAAGTCATCACACACCTTTGGCTATGGTTTCTTCCGAGTACCAGTAACACGATTCTAGATTCTTTCCCTTGAGGAGTTCCTCACTCCTTGATGGACTGCTGCTTTTCAGCTTGTTTTTCCCCACCTCCTTAAAAGTATGCGCCTGTCTCCAGCTGTCTGGTGCCTGCCATTACTGACCAAGCTGTGAACTTCCTTCCACTTCTGTGGCACATCCAGCCTTATCACTTGGACAATGTTCAATCAGATATGACGGATGAAGATGTTTCATCAGGAGCACAAGGCAGGAAGAGACTCCAGTGCAGGGCCCAAACAGACTGGTGAGTCCACCCTCTCAGCAGAAGAGGGTATAAAGGCCCATCAAGGCCTCCTGGCCAAGGAGAATGGAATGTTTCTTAGTTTCAAGTCCCCAAGAAGCAACCCTGGGACAAGGTGGCAAATGCAAGTAGTTCATCTGGGAGATGACCCCAGGACACACAAATAGGGGAGCAAAGAAGGGTACAGGGAAGGGAAGAAGGCCAACATGAGGTGTATTCGTAAGTCAACTACCACAGAGGGCAACTGAAGCTTAATTTCTGTGGGAAATCTCAAAAATAGTGTGAAACATGTACCCCAGACTTACACCAACCAAGAAGCAAGGCAGTGAGTATATTTATACAACGTCTGTTCATCACTGGTTGAGAGCTGCTCTTGGGGCATGCTGATTCCCAGGCATTTCTGGTCTGCTGTGTGCAGGTGCAGCTTTCTATAGTTCCCGAACAAGTCCTCAGGCGTAGAGGTGCAGACGCAAGCCTCTAAATGTTGTCCGGGGCACTCTGAACTGGAGAATCAACGGGCAATGACAGTGGTCTGCTCCAGACCCTTGCTCAGCTGGCTTTCACTGGCAAATCAGACCTTGCCACGGTGCTCACTGTGTGGACCTGTGGCCGGAGAAAGCAGATGCTGACTGTACCGTTAGGACTGGGGATGGGTTTCTACAGAACTCTTAGGATAGAATATAGGTACTGAACAGCACTAGCTGAACCAATAATAAATGAGGTAATTCTTGTAAGTCTGGACATCCTTCTATGATATTCTTAAGTGAAAACAGCAGGTGATGTAAACCCATTTCGGTGTTAAAAACTTAGAAAATTCATGCATAAAAAGTCTATAAGGATACAAGATAAAGTGTTATTAACTGTTGTCTCTAGGGAAATGGGGTTATGAGTTAATCTTTGTTTTTGTTTTTTTTTCTTTCTGATGTTTTGTAACGAGCATGAATTGCTTTTATAATAACAATGACCAGATTTTTTTTTTTTTTTAATGCCACAATAATACAATCTCAAGATTCAAGAATAATTTCAGGACTTTTCTAAATGTTCCCTTCTTCAAACCCTCCTTTCCTCCCTCCCCCCTCTTACCTGTGCTTCAAAACAGAATTACAACGCTGCTTATTTGCAGGTGACTGCAATGTACCATCACCACTCTCAAACATGGGACAAAGTGAGCAATTAGGCAAAAAAGACTTTTGAGCAGCCAAAGAGAAGTCCCCACAGCCGCAAGCTAAAAGTCATCCATTTTGCTCACAGACAAGTGCCACAGACTAGCATTTAGGACTT
Source organism: Phoca vitulina (assembly GCF_004348235.1). Taxonomy (NCBI): domain Eukaryota; kingdom Metazoa; phylum Chordata; class Mammalia; order Carnivora; family Phocidae; genus Phoca; species Phoca vitulina. Next base: position 25,317,847 of record NW_022589725.1, read on the forward strand.
ACTTACGCGTACTTTGTACACAGTTCTAACAGACACTGCTCTCAGACTTCAACTTCACAGTTCGAAGAAGCAGGGAAAAAGGGAGGAAGGGCCTGCCCTCATCAGACACACAGAAGGCAGTGAGAGGAGGCGGAGCTGCCAAGTGAGGAGGATGGGCCTAGACGAGGCCTTCGGGCCTCAGCACGGGCATGCGCGCTGCGGGTGCCGTGCCTTCCATCTCCTCGCCACTTCCAGAAAACTCCCGTTTCCAAACCCAGAGCAGAATCACCGGGATGACCTTGAGGAATCCAGACCAGGCTTACTTATACTCAAGAGAACCAAGCATCCAATGATCAGGGCTTGAAAAGAAGCAGAAGATAGGCATACAGTAAAGATCATCCATGTTAAAATACTGCTTCAGCATCTTGGTGATATAAGCCAGACTAGGGAATGAGGTTACTTTCTTATCTCTTTTGACCCTTTCTACTTTTGTGTGAAATGAGGTTGATTATCCTCTGGTTCCAGGATCTGCTCTTTAATATCTGATCTGATCACTAAGGAACTTATACCACCCATTATGTTTTTGCCTCCATGATTCTGAGTATCACTTTTTTTTTTTTTTTTTTTTTTTCTTTCCTTCTTTTTTAACACTATTCCTTAAATTAAAAAAAAAAAAATAGGAATTGGAGAATAAAGTCTTAACAAACTGTTCTTGGAGGGGCTGTGTTCTTTTACACTGACCAGTTTTTAAACTCTTCATAAAAGGGGTTTTTAACAAGCCCAAACTTTTAAATATGAGTAGAATAAAGTCAAAACAAGATGAAAAGAAATGGCATTCCTGGTGAAGTAGGTCAGATGATTTTCAGACTCCAAAGTGTCCTGATAGTTTTATGTGATCCAGTCCAGTTCCTCAAAAAACCCTGCCAACAGGTAACAGGTCTTTGAAAGCTTTTGAAGCCAAAGGCTCCCCACCAGCCAGCCCATCGCTTACTAAGTTCTCAGCCTCATTAAGAATGAGAAACAGATACCACGGCACCAACCTGTCTACGGGAACACAGCGAGACAAATGTAATTGCCTGTACAAGGAATATAAATCAGCAACTCCCAAATCATTCATATTTACACTCACTCCATTTTGGTTGTCTTTCCTTTATAATTTGGCCATACATCGATGTCAAGTGTATAATTTCATCTGGGGCTTTATCAGTTACCGCCCAGAGCCATGATTATATGGTGCAGGGAACTTCCTCTCCCTGAGCAAGGCTATCTTTAGTATCTTCTTGATAGCCACTTCTTACACAAAAAATCAAAAGAAAAGTCTTGGTTTCCTTATGTGGCTCCAGAATCACTAAATATAACATTTAGAAGCAATTTATCAACTGAAACCCTTGGGTTTTCAGCTGCCACTACAATTTTCCAAAGCGGAGTGTTCTTATTCCTTCCCTTTGTTATTTTTTTATCAACCTGCAATAAAAATTTTAGGGATCTTGATACTGACCATTCAATCATGAACAAAGTTCAACTTTCATCTTGTTAGTGTCCAGCCTAACTGCACAAAGACTGGTTTTGAACTAGCAGAATCATAGCAAAAAAGATAAAGGCATGATTTCTGGAAGAAGTAACTTTTTACAAAACAAAATAAAAAATGGCTCTCCAATCTAGGATTCAAAAGATAATTTATTAGTCTGAGAAGAGGAGTCACACACTATACCCAGTAATATGCTTCTTTTATTTTTGTGCCTTTATCTTAAAAATATATTTAAACAACAAACAAAGATAATATTGAATTTTCCCATAAATTTTGCTTTCTTATTTACAGTGTTACATTGTAAATAACATTCCATTATACACAAATTAAGGACTGTGCATTCCTGTATGTTCTCTTTACATATTCTCTCATTATATAGTACATATAGCTTGAAGATATGCAGTATTTAAGCTTAGAAAAGCTTGAGGAAAGAAGTACAAACTTTATCAATAAGACTATTATTTAAAAAGGTTCTGACCTTAATTCTCTGCTAGATTGTTTCACTGAAACCATTCTTTGTTAAAGAAAAATGCCCCATATGAGGGATGAGAATAACAGTTTAAGTTACCACAGGATCCACTTAAACTGGTTAACAAATAAAAACACTTTATCACTTAGTACTGTTATTAAATGGAGCACTACCACTGTCAAATCATTTAAACATGTAGATTTACTCTTCAGTTCAGACACATCACATCAACGACAGCTGGTACCTCTGTATGAAATCAAAAATGTTTCCTTTGCAACTTTAGGTTTCACTTGTAAACAGTAAAGCACACATTTTGTAAAGATGATTTAATCATTCCTGGTCATAAGTTACACAATAAGGAGCTCGTATTTCATCGAGAGAGAAGCAGGCACGCGCACACTCAGTCCCGCGCACCCGCCGAACACCCGCACGGCACTAAGCGCTAACTGCAGCAGCGAGCCGTGCACGAGGCTGCAAAGAGGAATTATAAAACGGCGAAGATAAAACATCCAACTTCAGTTAAAATCCCCGAAACGCTCAGGCTCTGAAATGCCTCTCGGACGCTTCATGCTCAGCCTGAAGGGTCAGTTCACCGGGCTCTCCAGGCGGCAAACCCCGCCTTCGATTGCCACGGACTGTCCCGCCACCGCACCGGGAGGGAGTCTTGAAATGTGAGTCTGCAGAGAGGGAGACAGGAGAGCGTTAGAAGTGCCAGCGGTGTCCTCCCATAAGCGACAAGGGCGGAGGAAATACCAGAATGCCACAGCCTCTCTTTGCTTCTCAGGATCTACAGACCCTGATGGTAACCTTTAAGTGCAGAGAGATCCTGTTTGGTCAAATCTTGCAGGGGATGTTTACTGAGCATCTACTATGTGCTAAGCACAGCACTGGCAATGGCAAGTACAGAATGAACAAGATAGCTAAGGCTCCTGAGAGCCCAGAACTTATAATTTAGTCATGAATTCAGAACAGTAATTAATTGTTTTAAGGCCAACTTTATCAAGCATATTCTAGTTCTCTGAAAACTAATAATTTATACACATTTTGTCTTCCAAAGCAACTGAGAATACCTGATTCACGTTTACATTTTATTCCCTAAGGGATTTGAATAGCTTGCAAAAATTCAGATAATTCAACAGCCTAAAAAGTGAGGCAATGAGACTGAAAGAAAAATAGAAGCTTACAAAATAAGGTAAAGACAGGCATGAGATTAACACACAAAATCTCGCCTGAGTTCTGTACCCATGCTAGAGGCAGCCTGCTGCCCCATCTCTCAGCTTCCTCATTCCATGACCAGAGAGTTGGTTCATGTGTGTCCAGGATCACAACAAACCAACTGCTCAGAAGGGAATAACAGTTCCTTGTACAAGGCCTGGGAACTCTCTCTCTTACGGGGCTTCATACACAGTAGGTACCACGTTTAGTGGGTGAGTGAAGACATCAGTTGTACCAAGAGGAATTTTGTAGGGCTGAGGGTTAACTTTACTCAAAGGACGCTGCCCTGATGGAAGATCATAAAAGCTGTTCCATAAGGGGTCAGGATGATGTCAGCCAGGAATTCCTCTTTTTGATGATCCGGCTTAATCCTGGGATAGATAAATGTCGGGAGCTTCTAAGAAGAACAGAAGGACTGCATATCCCTTAGGTAATCCTCTCTAATTCTGCTACTCTAAACAAGTTTTTCCTAAGGACCAAACAGAAGTGAGTTCGAGCCCCGGGTGAGGCTGTTTGGACGCAGCCAGCGAAGTGACCAAGCCTAGAGTGGGAATGATGTCCTCTCATGCAACCAAATATGAAACAAGCCTATGTTTTAGATGGAATGACAGCTAAGCTAACTGATTTGTAGTTGGAGGGTAGACAGTATTCTTGAATCTCACTGTGCAAGTCCTATTAGAGGAGCTAACATAAGTCAACAATTTGGAAAGTTCTAGAGAATAGGAACTGTTCTCTAGGCACTGAGTTTTTCTGTGTGCAAGGCAGGAAGCAACCTGTAACCTACAAGGGTGAGGTCTGTTGCCTCAGGTAGAGAGCTGGGTGAGGTAGTCTCTGTGGTATCTCCTGGGACACAAGTATCAGTGAGTTCACTCACTAGGCTCATGCTTCTGGGAACCGTGTCCCAGAATCTGGGCTCATTATTACATCTGAGGGCCAAACTTGGATCTCACCATATGGATACACTGTACCTGAGGAGTCCATAGTGGGAAAGCTTGTGGCTCTATTGTTTCTTTATTCCTCATTTAACCTAGCAGGAGTTAGAACAGGGTGCTTTGTCAAAAACAGACACATAGATCAATGGAACAGAATAGAGAGCCCAGAAATGGATCCTCAACTATATGGTCAGCTAATCTTTGACAAAGCAGGAAAGAATGTCCAATGGAAAAAAGGCAGTCTCTTCAACAAATGGTGTTGGGAAAATTGGACAGCCACATGCAGAAGAATGAAACTGGACCATTTCCTTACACCACACACAAAAATAGACTCCAAATGGTTGAAAGACCTCAATGTGAGACAGGAGTCCATCAAAATCCTAAAGGAGAACACAGGCAGCAACCTCTTCGACCTCAGCCGCAGCAACTTCTTCCTAGAAACATCGCCAAAGGCAAGGGAAGCAAGGGCAAAAATGAACTATTGGGACTTCATCAAGATAAAAAGCTTTTGCAAAGCAAAGGAAACAGTCAACAAAACCAAAGACAACTGACAGAATGGGAGAAGATATTTGCAAATGACATATCAGATAAAGGGCTGGTATCCAAAATCTATAAAGAACTCATCAAACTCAACACCAAAAGAACAAAGAATCCAATCAAGAAATGGGCAGAAGACATGAACAGACATTTTTCCAAAGAAGACATCCAAATGGCCAACAGACACATGAAAAAGTGTTCAATATCGCTCGGCATCAGGGAAATCCAAATCAAAACCTCAATGAGATACCACCTCACACCAGTCAGAATGGCTAAAATTAACAAGTCAGGAAATGACAGATGTTGGCGGGGATGCAGAGAGAGGGAAACCCTCCTACACTGTTGGTGGGAATGCAAGCTGGTGCAGCCACTCTGGAAAACAGTATGGAGGTTCCTCAAAAAGTTGAAAATAGAGCTACCATATGATCCAGCAATTGCACTCCTGGGTATTTACCCCAAAGATACAAAAGTAGGGACCCAAAAGGCTACATGCACCCCGATGTTTATAGTAGCAATGTCCACAATAGCCAAACTGTGGAAAGAGCCAAGATGTCCATCAACAGATGAATGGATAAAGAAGATGTGGTATATATATACAATGGAATATTATGCAGCCATCAAAAGGAGTAAGATCTTGCCATTTGCAATGACGTGGATGGAACTGGAGGGTATTATGCTGAGCGAAATAAGTCAAACAGAGAAAGACATGTATCATATGACCTCACTGATATGAGGAATTCTTAATCTCAGGAAACAAACTGAGGGTTGCTGGAGTGGGGGGTGGGGTGGGAGGGATGGGGTGACTGGGTGATGGACACTGGGGAGGGTATGTGTTCTGGTAAGCGCTGTGAATTGTGCAAGACTGTTGAATCTCAGATCTGTACCTCTGAAACAAATAATGCAATATATGTTAAGAAAGAAAAAAAGAAGAAGAAGAATGTAGCAGGAGGGGAAGAATGAAGGGGGGGAAATCGGAGGGGGAGAAGAACCATGAGAGACAATGGACTCTGAAAAACAAACTGAGGGTTCTAGAGGGGAGGGGGTTGGGAGGATGGGTTAGCCTGGTGATGGGTATTGAGGAGGGCACGTTCTGCATGGAGCACTGGGTGTTATGCACAAACAATGAATCATGGAACACTATATCTAAAACTAATGATGTAATGTATGGGGATTAACATAACAAAAAAAAAATTAAAAAAAAAAGAAACATCAATAAAAATGATAATAAAAAATAAAAATAAATAAAAATAAAAAAAGAACAGGGTGCTTTGTTTAATTCTGCTACCCAGCAGTCTTTGTCACACCAGGCACAAAAATCTCAATTCTCACAATTCTCAGGGTTCAATATTGATGGGGCTACTTTTATTCCTCCAGGAATTCCTTAACATGAGGTGAAAGAGAATTTTTTTCCCTAGGTATCATTCTTTTTTTTTTTTTTTAAGGTTCTTCTAAACAAAACAAAACAAAACAAAACAAATCCCTGAAAGAGTAGAAGTCCCTTGGTCAATTTCATCCCTAATCTCACCCTTTCCAGTCATGAATACAGTCATGCAGCTATGACAGGGATCAAGAATGAGGCAGAACCCCAGTGGAAAACAGTATGGGGATTCCTCAAAGAATTAAACATAAAATTACCATATGATCCCACAATTCCACTTATGGATATATACCCCCAAACAAGTGAAAGCAGGGACCCAAGAGCTAAAAGGTGGAAACAACCCAAGAGTTCATAAACAAAATGTGACATATAGTATATACATGCAATGGACTATTATTCAGCCCTAAAAAGGAAGGAAGTTCTGACACATGCTACAACATGGATGAACTTTGAAGATATTATGCTAAGTGAAATAAACCAGATATAAGATAACAAATATTGTAAGATTCCACTTATATGAGACATCTATTAGTCCAGTTCATAGAGACAGGAAATAGGATGGTGGTTGCCAAGGGTTGGGGGAGGGGGAATGGGCAGTCACTGTTTAGTGGGTACAAATTTTCAGTTTGAGAAGATGAAAAAGTTCTGGAGATGGATGGTAGTGACGGTTACACAACAACATGAATGTACTAAATGCCACTGAACTGTGCATTCAAAAATGGTGAAAATGGTAAATTTTGTTATGTATATTCTACCATAATAATAATAAAGAAAAGAATAAAGCAGAAATGACAATTTCCTACCTGGTCGAGAATAATATTCCACATGATAGCATTAAGAAAAGAGGCTAGCTAGGAATGAATCTACAGTGCAGACCCCCATAGAAGAAGCATCAACACCATCAGGTTCTGTTCACAAATAGATTGGAATTCTCCAGTCAGGTCTGTTAAAATATCTGTCCCCTAAGAGAGAAGCTCACAGGAAAATCTGTCTTCATGTTTCCCAGAGATCCAGGGAGAGTCCAGTAGGACCTCCTGGCAGGCCTGGCCATCCAGGCATCAGAGAATAAATTAATTGTTTAAAGATCAAAGAGTGAACATATGTCCAAGCAGATGGCCTGCAACTTGACCAGGGGGATCCTGGTCTTAAAGAAACTGATTTCCTGCTGACCAAGTTAAAGACCAGAGCTAGAAGGAAGAAATTCTTGCCCTATGGACCAGAGGACTTGATAGCAATCCCTTGAGATTTACAAATACACAGAGGGCCAATTCAAACTTATCTCTGACACTGCCCCAATCAGGTTTATGATAGAAGAACATCTAAATAAACTGAGCTAAACTACAAAGCATCAAGGAGAGTTAGGAAGGAAAAGAAAAAGGATTGGAAAAGATGACAGTCGTCTTGAGACAATCTGTTAACAGTACATGGACAAAATGCTTCAAAAACACATTGAGGTTTGTATAAATTTTGCTGTTTACATAAGACAGAAATGCTCAACTAGACAAGCTAGTTAAGATTAACTTCTCAGGATTATCCCCTCCCCAAATCATCATCTAGTCAAGAGGGATTTTGTGATTATAAAACACATTGGTGTGATCTTGGTTTTGAGAGCAATAAAATGGTTAACCATCTGTCCGAATGACAGTACTTCCCCAGCTTCATCCATCAACATGATCTTCTGACTCATCAGAAAATAACTGCCCTTGGTCTGAAAACATTTGAGCCAAGATGTATTTGAAGCTTTCTGTGGAAATTTCAATGGAGCATCAAATCACATTATGAACAGTGGGAGCTGTTTAAGAGAATGTTTTATATGAGTATTCATCTTGAAATGCTCTTTTAGAGAAGTGGGTTGGAATTCCTCTTGTGGCTAAAAAGAGACCATTTTCTACAATGAACTTATATGTCAGCATTGAAAAGTGCAATAAAGTATTTTACATTGTCTAAGGACTGTGTAGACTCTCGGGTACCCTACAAGCATTAAGAATTTAACAAGGTGTCTTTAAAACCATTTAAATACCAATGTACTTTTATGAAAATTAAGAACTAATGATAAATAGCACATAAAAATCGTATATGAAAAAGCAGCAGATGAGTTCATTTTGGGTTGTTTTCCTCCACTTCTTGTTGCTTGCTCTACTCATATACCTGTCTAACCATGATTCCATGTCTCCAATGTCCTTTTCTGGGTCTTTCTCAAGTAAAGACTTCCTTGACTGGATCCCCAACTCAATCTAGAAGCTCTTCTTCTAGCTCTTGTGGCACCCATCTGAGCATTTCTTGTCCTGTTATGTAACTGCCTTGGTTCTTGGTCTGCTTTGAATTTTTAGCTTCTGTAAGTGAAAGTCAATAGGAGTCAGGAGCTGGTCTTACACAGGCCTCTGTATTCCTTGCACCTGTCAAAGTGCTTGACCCAGAAGGCACACTCTGGAAATGCTTACTGAGTGAAGTGACTAAAATACACCCTCAAGGGGCTATACTTATGAATGCATAAAGAATCTCAAGTGTTTTAACTAGTATGACCAGCCAGTTTGATTAAAAAGTCAAACTAGTTTGTCATAGCAAATTCTTTAAAATAGATTTTTTTTTTAGACTGACTAAACTTTTCCATTTTCCAAGTGATTGTGTTGTTAGAACAGAGATGGAGCTTTAGATTTCTCAGATGCTAACAGCTCCATACCAGTGGAACCCACTGGCTTTACACTTAAAATTCTCTGCTTTCTTGCTAATTCCCTGACCGACACACAAAGATCCTTGAGGTTAACATTCCTTGAAGAATTATCCACTTATAAATTAAACTAATTCAAAGCCAATATTCTTATGCCTATATCTTGTTACAAAATCAAACACTGTATAATAACAAATTTAGTCTAAGATTTTAAAATGAGAAAGTTAAAGAAAAAAATATAGAAATTATATAATCCCTTGATGTCTTAATCACAATCTAAGTAGTAGTTGGGACTTCCTATCATTCATATTCATGTCTTTAAATCTCTTAAGACCACCTTAGTGACTGTTCTTTTGTGGTTTCTAGGAAAATTCAAAGCACACGATTTAACTTTAAAAGTCTCAAAGCCTTTATTTAGCAGTTATATTTTAATCCATCTTTCCAGTCTTAGGAAAATTGTTGAGATCTACCACAAGAGTCAAGGGAAGAGACTCTTAAACAAGTTATTATCCTCCTTTGGTGGGATCAGGAAAATAAAATCTGGACAGACACGGTCCAAAAAAAGCCTTGGAAATATTTTATTCATTGGTTTCATAATTCTGAGGGTTTGGTTTTCTGTTTTTTAAAAATAGAGCTTGAAGCAAGATAGTACTGTCAAAGCAATACGGGTATTTACAAATAGAATAAATGACACGGAGAAAACATTACACACAGAGAGACTTAAGAAACAGTATTTCAAAACACATAGGTATTTTCATCCACCAAAAGCTTAAAAAGTACATGTAATATATAACATATCATGTCCAATTCTGAAGTTAAGTCTACAGAGCCAGTTTATCATGATAGCTATGTGCATGGGTTACAGAATCAGAGCATCTTGGGTGCTGGGGCATTTCCTCTTCTTCCTGGACACACTGAGGGACGACATTTCCCAGCTTCCTTTCAGTTAGGTGTGGCTACGTGACTGAATCAGGCCAGTGGACTAGAGTGCTATGTGCCACTAACAGGCCTGGCAGAAAATCTTCTTATGCACCATTCTCCATACTCTTTCTCTGATGATCTTGAGGCCCACGTGCTATAAGGAGCCTGAGACTCTGGTTCACAACTTGGAGGAGAGCCTGCTACTAATCACAATCCCCAATTTGAATTTTATGGGAATAAGAAACATACTTCTTATTGTGTTTGAGCAACTATACATTTTGGGGTTTCCTTCTTAGAGCAGCTGGTGCTATCTTAACCAGTAATGGTTCAATACAGACCTCTGCACTTTCTAGCTGTGTAACCTCTGCTGGCTATGTAACTTCTCAGGGCCCCATCTCTAAAATGAATATAATAGTAGCATTTATGATCAGGTTGATAAGGACTACATGAGATATTGCATGCAATGAAAATATGTGTCAATTGATGTAAGATTATCATTATTCAAACAAACATGTAGCCATAGAATAAAACATCACACAGCAAAATCTCTATTGTAGATTACTGGATATCCAAGAATTGGAGAATTCAATTTTAAAAGTTTGATAGTCTGCAAAAATAGAATGAGGTATTTTGAAGAAAAATTAGCTGCATGCTAAAAGGTAAGGTTCAAGAAAATGGACATTTTTAGGTCAGTATTTTTGATGGTGCTATTTTGCTGCTACAGATAAAATAATTAACAATTGCTGAGTACTTAGTAACTGCTAAAGATTTGTATATATCTGCTTGCTATATTCTAAGTCTCAAAAACAGTGGACATATTTGGGTGCTACAGAGAAAACCAAAATGGTAGAATACTGGTGAAATGCCTTCTAAGAACATGTGGCATTGAGGGAAGACAAGTACAGCCATATAAAATGATTAGAAAACTATTAACAAAAGCACATAACCATGTACTAGAAGGGTAGAATACTCCAAAGTGTGTTTTCTAACACCAGTAAGCAATTAAGTCTATACTGCCAATATTGATCGGGGGTCCTACAGCTGAACTCAGTGCTGACACTGTTTACCAGGAGATAGTGTCCGATCCTATAGGTTAAGGGCTCAGTCCCACAAGCCTGTTCCTCCTTCCCAATCCAGACACCAATCGCAAATCCAGATTGATGGACCTACCCACAATAAATGGCAGGTTCCCACGACCTCTCTTCAAGTTTGCTAATTTGCTAGAGTGGCTCACAGAACTCAAGAAAACAGTTTACTTACTAAATTACTGGTTTATTGTAAAAGTATATAATTCAGGAGCAGCCAGATGGACGAGATGCATAGAGCAAGGCAGCTGGGAAGCAGCTCAGAGCTTCCATGCCTTCCCCAAACATGCCACTGTCCCGGCATCTCCATGTGTTCACCATCTCCATCTTACGGGTTTTTTCTGGAGGCTTTATTACATAGGCATGACTGACTAAATCACTGGCTATTAGTGACTGAGCTCAATCTTCAGCCCTTCACCTCTCCCTGGACACTGGGGGATCTGGCTGGAAGTTCCAACTCTTAATCACATGGTTGACTCCCCTGGCAACCAACACCCATCCTTAGGTTACCTTGGGGTTTTCCAAAAGTTGCCTCATTAACATAAGCTCAGGTGTGGTTGAAAGTGGCTTGTCATGAGTAACGAGACACCCATTTCACCTTTATGGATGTAACTCGATTTTAGGAACTGAAGACAAAAGACCAAATATTATAACAAAATATGATCCCACTGCTCTTAATGTTTACGATATTCCAAGGGTTTTGAAAGCTGTGAGTCAGGAACCATGAAGGAAGATCAAATATACATTTCTTATGATAAATCTCAGTATCACAGATACCCAACCATAAATGTCATAGGAAGTCATGAGTGAGAAAATGGATGTGGATCACAGAATTGAGGAAGACATTCCAGAGGCCCTGGCACTGGAAGGCAAGTAGAACAGGAGCGCAGAGGGACAGAAAAATGATATGTTGGACCTTAGTAAGGGAGAGCTGACAAGTTTATTTGGTTTGAGCCACACAGTTTTTCCAACTTTTAAAAATAGAAAATATTTTTAAATTCAGAAGTTGTATAAAAGCATCTTGATTTCTAGCTTCTCTTGAAAAATTTGGCAACCCTTGATTCCTTAACTGGGGTGAAGTAGTAGCTACCTTCTTAAAGTACACTTTTGGCAAGAATTTTCTACAGGTGGGGCTGTTCTTCCTGCAGAGTGTGTTCAGAAGGCACCCAATATCTAGTGATCCTCTTTCTGTGGGTTTGATCCACTGGGTTCAGGTAGTGGCAGCCTGATCCTTCCATAGGAAATTCCCCCAACCTTTTGCCCAACGGTTTTAGTGGCCACTGATAATCATTGCTTAGACCCCTTATTTCATGAGGGAGTTCCCAAAGGATGGTTTCCTGTCATTCTCACTACATTCTTCTATGAAGAACTTTCTCTCATCAACTTTTTGCTATTCTAAAACAAAGTTTATGTAAGAAAGGAAGGATAAATATTTGATTTTCCACAGCCTTTTCAGGGTGCAAATAATAAACTTCCAAAAGCAGCCAATCACTCCCCCCCAACATTTTTTGTGGTGTTAAGAAATCAGTTTGTTTTTTTTTAAGATTTTTTATTTATTTTTATTTGACACAGAGATAGTGAGAGAGAGAGCATAAATAAGCCGGGGGAGCGACAGGCAGGCAGAGGAAGAGGGAGAAGCAGGCTTCCTGCTGAGCAGGGAGCCCGATGTGGGGCTCGATCCCAGGACCCTGGGATCATGACCTGAGTCGAAGGCAGCCGCTTAACTGACTGAGCCACCCAGGCACCCCAAGAAATCAGTTTCGTTAGAAGAAAGATGGTAAGAGATTAAAGAGGGAACATGGCTGGTGGGGTAGGGATAGAAAGAGAAGGTACAGCATTTTACCTCTTCATTCCAGCTAAAGACCAATTCTTCTACATTTTATTAAAAAAAAAAGAGACAGAGAGAGAGACAGAAACAAAAGAATTATAAGAGCTACTTCCAAACTGCCAATGCAAAAGAAACCGCATATCTGGCTGGACTGGCTTGCTAGCTCTGTTCTGGATGACCTATCTGTACACTCATCTCTTTTAAGTCAAATACAGTACCTTATAGAATGAATTAGCTTCTTCTGGACTGACATAAAATAAGTGTTGCTGTCAGTTAATATTGTAAAGTTTGTTCAAGATCAATTTGACTATTTAGCAGAAAGTTCTTTCATCAAAGTGAACTGGGTGTTAAGATAGTATATGAGTCTGCTTAAGGCTTCCCTAACAAAATACCTCAGGCTGGGTGCCTTAAACAACATCAGCTTATTTCCTCACAGATCAAGATATCAATAGGTTTGGTTTTTCTGAGGCCTCTCTCCTTGGCTTACAGGTGGTCTTTTCTCTATCACAGCATCCCTAGTGTCTCTTCCTCTTCTGATAAGGACCCTGAGTCCTACTGAATTAGGGTCACACCCTTATGTTCATTTACCTTAATCACCTCATTAAAGGCCCTACCTCCACATATAGTGACATTCAGGGTTAAGGCTTCAAGACATGAATTTGGGCGCTGGGGTGGGAACACAATTCAGTCCATAATAGGACCAGTCCATAATAGATACTGATCTTAAAATGATACGGAGTAAAATCCAACAATGCCCCATATGTTCTGTTCTCCATTAGTTCTCTGAGCTGAACTCCTCCTGCTCTCCCCACTTTGCTTGGTCCTCTCTCTCTCCACTTGCCTCCCTGCTGTTACGCAACCACACAGCACACCCCAACTTGAAGGCCATCATGAATGCTGTTCTCACTGCACAGAAAGCTCTTCCACCCAATGTCCCTGTGGCTCGCTTGCTCAACCCTGCCAGATCTGTACTCCAAAGCCGCCTATTCAGGAAGGGTTACACCGGCCCCTGGCCCTGAATCTCACTACATCACCCTCCCTGTTTCAAGGGTTCCTATGTCCTTACTACTATCTAACCAGCCATTTACTTTGCTCCTTTAACTTATTCATTGCTTGTCTCCCCCACTGGGACATAAACTCCATGAGGGCAGGGAGTTTATCTCCTTGTTCATTGCTTTTTCCTTAGTTCCTAAAGGATACTCTGGTATATGGGAGAGGTTCAGTATATTTGGTAAATGAATAAAGGCCTTTTTTTTTTTTTTTAATGAGGGTTGGGAAACAAGAGTACAAACTGCAAATTAGACATTTTATATTTCTTAATTTTATATTTTATAGTTTTTAATTATAGTTTGTTATAAATTTTTAATGATATTTATGGAAATGAAACAATCAAAATGATATTGAAGTTGTGGACCTTAAAAAAGTCTGAAAATAAAAGCCTGCAGATTTCCCAAGACTGACACAGTATGGTCCAACAGATTCTGTTCATTCATTTATACCAGAATTGCATTGTCAGCACACATATCCTCTTCTTTTAGAGAGAGATGAACACAGACATCAGCTACCTAAACAGTGGTCAAGTGGGGGCTGTGTGCCTTGTGTGTCTCTTATGTTAGGCCACATTAATAACATTTTGATGAAGTCAGAATGAGGAGGAATATGGAAAACACTACAGCAACCTTGTTTGCATGAGCATTTTCCCTTCTGGAAAGCAGGACTCTAGCCTAGTGAGACATCAGTGCCTCCTGCTCAATCTTTACCAGGAGCATTTGAGGAGACAGATAGTCTTTTTCCCTACCATTTTCCTTTCTCCTGTTAATTCTGACTTACTTTTCAAACTGTTGAGTCCTCGGTAATATATTTTTCCATCTACTAATGGTGTCACATGAACTTTCTTAATATACTATGGAATAATGTGTGTATTTCATAGAATAAAGACCCATTTAGCTACAGGCTAGGTTTGTCTTCTTTATCACTGTGCTACTCAGGGCATGGAAATTTAGTACTGTGAGGTGGCTCTGTTGGCTGAATATATCTTATGTCCTTACATAAGGACATTCTTACCTGATGTGATAATAGTCACTCTGTGCTTTCTTTTACTGGCACAAATGTGATAGACCTTAAATGACCGATTCCAGGGAGAAGGGCAGGGGAAGTGTGTCTGGTTGGCTTTTATTGCTTTGTGTCTATTATGGGCATTTCTCCCCGCTTAATGAGTGAGTCAGGAGACACCACCACCCCCATCCTTTTCCCAGAAGTTCCCTGCCCACTGCTTTCAAGAGCTGTCTTTCAAGGAGATATAACTTGCGAATAAGTATATTCTGAGCATTCTTTGTGTGTGGCATTAAACCTCGGAATGTAGTTTACTGTTCCAAAAATAGTTTGGTCTTTAGATTTCATCCTTAAAGCAGATGTCCTCAAGTAGTTGATGGTGTCACATGAACCTGCTTAATACAGTCCAGAATAACGTTTATATTTTATAGAGCAAAAACCGATTTACCTATAGGTCATAAGATCTGCTGCTCACTTCCTAAGCCTCTGTGATAGTGGGAAAGTCAGTGAAGTCTCTGAGTTATAAAATGAGGACTTTGGGTTAGATTATCTCTAGAATAGCCCCTCAAGTTGTTTTTTTTTTTTTTTAATTTTATTTTGTTATGTTAGTCACCATACAATACATCATTAGTTTTTGATGTGGTGATCCACGATTCATTGTTTTCGTATAACACCCAGTGCTCCATGCAGTACATGCCCTCCTTAATACCCATCACCAGGCTAATCCATCCCCCCACCCCACCCCCTCTAAAACCCTCAGTTTGTTTCTCAGAGTCCATAGTCTCTCATGGTTCGTCTCTCCCTCCGATTTCCCCCCCTTCATTTTTCCCTTCCTTCTCCTAATGTCCTCCATGCTATTCCTTATGTTCCACAGATAAGTGAAACCATATGATAATTGACTTTCTCTGCTTGACTTATTTGACTTAGCATAATCTCCTCCAGTCCCATCCATGTTGATGTAAAAGTTGGGTATTCATCCTTTCTGATGGCTGAGTAATATTCCATTGTATATATGGACCACATCTTCTTTATCCATTTGTTTGTTGAAGGGCATCTCGGCTCTTTCCACAGTTTGGCTATTGTGGACATTGCTGCTATGACCATTGGGGTGCATATGACCCTTCTTTTCACTACATCTGTGTCTTTGGGGTAAATACCCAGTAGTGCAATTGCTGGGTCATAGGGTAGCTCTATTTTTAATTTTTTGAGGAACCTCCACACTGTTTGCATTCCCACCAACAGTGTAAGAGGGTTCCCCTTTCTCCACAACCTCTCCAACATTTGTTGTTTCTTGCCCTGTCAATTTTTGCCATTCTAACTGGTGTAAGGTGGTATCTCAATGTGGTTTTAATTTGAATTCCCCTGATGGCTAATGATGATGATGAACATTTTTTATGTGTCTGTTAGCCATTTGTATGTCTTCTTCAGAGAAGTGTCTGTTCATGTCTTCTGTCCATTTTTTGACTTGATTATTTGCAAATGAATCAATGTGATAGAACACATTAATAAGAGGAGAGATATGAACCATATGGTCCTCTCAATTGATGCAGAAAAAGCACTTGACAAAATACAGCATCCTTTCCTGATTAAAACTCTTCAGAGTATAGGGAATGTCCCTCTGGAACATTCCTCAAGTTCATAAAATCCATCTATGAAAAACCCACAGTGAATATCATCCTCATGGGGAAAAGCTGAGAGCCTTTCCCTTAAGATCAGGAACACGTCAAGGATGCCCACTCTCGCCACTACGGTTCAACATAGTACTAGAAGTCCTAGCAACAGCAATCGACAACAAAAAGAAATAAAAGGTATTCAAATTGGCAAAGAAGAAGTCAAACTCTCTCTTTTCGCAGATGACATGATACTTTATGTGGAAAACCCAAAAGACTCCACCCCCAAATTACTAGAACTCATACAGCAATTCAGTAACGTGGCAGGATACAAAATCAATGCACAGAAATCAGATGCTTTCTTATACCCTAACAATGCATCTGTAGAAAGAGAAATGAGAGAAACGATTCCATTTACAATAGCACCAAAAACCATAAGATACCTCGGAATAAACCTAACCAAAGAGGTAAAGGATCTATACTCTAGGAACTACAGAACACTCATGAAAGAAATTGAAGAAGACAAGAAAAGATGGGAAAACATTCCATGCTCATGGATCGGAAGAATAAACGTTAAAATGTCTATGCTACCCAGAGCAGTCTATACCTTCAATGCCATCCCGATCAAAATTCCAATGACATTTTTCAAAGTGTTGGGACAAACAATCTTAAAATTTGTATGGAATCAGAAAAGACCCCGAATCGCCAAGGAAATGTTGAAAAAGAAAAACAAAGCTGGGGGCATCAGGTTGCCCGATTTCAAGCTATATTACAAAGCAGTGATCACCAACACAGCATGGTACTGGCACAAAAACAGACATATAGACCAACGGAACAGAATAGTGAGCCCAGAAATGGACCCTCAACTCTATGGTCAAATAATCTTTGACAAAGCAGGAAAAAATATGCAATGGAAAAAAGACAGTCTCTTCAATAAATGGTGCTGGGAAAATTGGACAGCCACATGCAGAAGAATGAAACTCAACCATTCTCTAACACCATTCACAAAGATAAACTCAAAGTGGATGAAAGACCTCAATGTGAAACAGGAATCCATCAAAATCCTAGAGGAGAACATAGGCAATAACCTCTTCAACATTGGCCACAGCAACTTCTTTCAAGATACATCTCCAAAAGCTAGTGAAACAAAAGCAAAAATGAACTTTTGGCACTTCATCAAGATAAAAAGCTTTTGCACAGCAAAGGAAACAGTCAAGAAAACAAGGAGGCAACCCACAGAATGGGAGAAGATATTTGCAAATGACACTACAGATAAAGGGCTGGTATCCAAGATCTATAAAGAACTTCTCAAACTCAACACCCAAATAGCCCCTCAAGTTTTAACATTCTCTGACGCTGACTTCATTTAGCTTGTGTATACATTGTTAATGAATCCAAAAACAAGTGTTTTACTTCTATTCCATCATTGTCTTGCACTAAAAGTAATAAATAGGCCAGAGCAATTTCAAGATCTAATTCCTAAGTTCAAGCTAACAAATCAGAAATATCAACAGTATGAGGAATGAATGCCATATGTTAGTCATTTTACTGTATGTCACCCTACCTAGTTTTCCACATTTAAAACAAGGATACCATAAAAGATCCAATGGTGAATGTGGACAAAACAAAAACAGCATTATAGTGAATTTCATTGTTAGTACTGAAACAAGGCTACAAAGAAGAAAAATTTCTATTGTTCTCACATATAAATATCATGTCCAAGGAGCCTTAAAATGCTGTCTGATGAGAACAGCATGTTGTTCCAGTCTCAAGGCAACTTTTGTTACTTCTTTTACCATGCAGAGGACACCACACTTGACAGGCAACATCAGACAAGACTGCCCTCCTATTTTTAACTTAAAAGCCCTGTGAAGGCATCCACATAAACATAGCAGGTCCCACAGTACCTATTTATCATCACTCACATGGAGAATTATCATGAGTATTCTATTTTGCTAAAGGTGATAAAAGCTCTCCACTATTTAGCAAATATTTATTCTGTGCTTATTATGAGAGAACAGAAGAATGAAACACACATGGATCTTGCTCTGAAGGCAATTATGTCTTTGTAGGATGCAGAAACTAGTTCTTTGTGATCCTAGTTCCTTATGATATCTTAATAAAAATACCAAGTCCCTATATTTACATAATACTTTAATTTCCATAGTGCTTTTGCATCCAGATGTATACTATACCTGTATTTCAGTTGAAAAAAAGCAAGGCCCAGAATGGTTATGTGGTCTGTTACTGTCACAGAGGAAGTGGAAAAACTGAGACTTGAATGAAAGCTTGTGGACTCCAAATTTAGGGTTCTCTTTATTCCCACAAAGCCTTACCATGAAGGATTCTAAATCTAGCTCTGTTAAGAGACACACCTCTCACGGCAGGAGGCTTATGACTGTATAGTCTCCCAGGGTGACATAGCATTTGCTCAGAAAAGTTATTGCCACAAATTTTACCAACATGTTTTAGGATGATTCTGGGATTCAGAGAACTAGGTCTGAGCCTTAACTCTGCTGCTGACAAACTAGATAAGTCTCAGGACTGAGAGGTCACTGGCTCTCTGGGCTTCAGCCTCTTTGTCAGTAAAGATGAAAAATTTAATTCAATTATATTCAGGGTTCTTTCTGATTCTAACATTCTACATAGTTTTGTATTAGGAAGGCCCTCTAAATGTTTGAATAAGTATTTTTCCAAAAAATCCATGTCTAAATTTTCCTAAAATTTAGGTTACAGATTTTTTAATAGCTCCTCTAAGAACTAATTAAAATCCCAATTGGTCCTGGGACTTTGTATCACCTTCTCCTTAGACCCAGCCTAATATTGAGAGGTATTCTTAGAGGGTAGTTTTATGACTACCTACTGAGACCCACTACATCAGAGTATCTGAGGTTGGGGCCCAGGAGGCTAGATTTTCACCCCACCCCTATCTCTGCAGGAGCAAAACCTGTCCCTAAGCTACCTCTTGGATAGTAGGTGGTCAGGCAGGAAGAAAGGTCAGTGGATAAGTCATGCAGACTAAATGTAACTACATATCTGATACCATAATGTTAATGCATACCTACCTCAGGTTGTAGAGGCCTTTCATACTCTCTACTCTGATTTTTATTTTTATTTATTTATTTATTATTATTTTTTTAAATTTTATTATGTTATGTTAGTCACCATACAATACATCATTGGTTTTTGATGTGGTGATCCACGATCCATCGTTTTTGTATAACACCCAGTGCTCCATGCACTACGTGCCCTCCTTAATACCCATCACTGGGCTAACCCATCCCCCCTCCCCCCTCCCCTCTAAAACCCTGTTTGTTTCTCAGAGTCCATAGTCTCTCATGGTTCATCTCCCCCCCCCCTTCCCCCCCCCCCCCCATTTTTCCCTTCCTTCTCCTAATGTCCACTCTGATTTTTAAAATTTTCTTTACTCTTCTTTATCAAATGTTTTAAGAGGAACATGTACTATTTTTATATTAAAAACTGATTTTAAAAGAATAAATTAGTATGTGCCATTCCATGTATTCCACATAATCACAATTGTGTGTAAAAAAAAAAAAAAAATCACAGTTGCAAAAACAGAAGGAAATGTACCAAAATGTTAACAGCAGTTAATGTGGGGTAGCTTGCTGCATTCCAGAAGGATTCACTCAGGGCCAGGGCTGAATTTTTTTTTCTTCCCATTATTTTCCTGTACCTTCTTAATTATGTAGTATGGTGATTTAGTGAGTGTCCAATGCAGCAACACAATCTATAAATTAATCCATGTCCTTTTATTAGTGTTCTAGATTCATTTTGGAAGGTGGGACTGTGTCCCCACTCTATTTCCTAGCATTGCTGAAAAGGAATGAATGAAATAACTGTAATGTCCACACAGGACCCAGCAATGGCACCCGGATGAACCGATCACTCCGTTCTCCTCGGAACACCTTTTTCCCTTGGCTTTAAAAGGACACCATTTCACCTGGTTCTCCTCAACCTCTACAGCCACAACTTTTCAGTCTCCCTGGCAGGTTCCTTCTCCTGTCACCAACTTATACACACAGAGTTCCCCGGAGTTAGGCCTCCTTTCTTCTGTCTGTGTTCACTCCCTTGGTAATCTCAACTGGTCTTAGAGTTTTAAAAAAGCATTCATATGCTGAGACTCGCAAATATACATCTCCAGCCTAGGCCTCGCCAGACGACTAAGTGGCTAGAAGATTGGTTCTGGAGTTCAGACTGTCCAGCCTGAATCTTAGCTCTACCTCTTTGTAGCTGTGTGACCTTAGGTACATAACATGGTGTCTCAGATATTTCTTCTCTGAGGGGCTAATGGTGGCATGAGGTGCTGAGCTAAGAGGAGAGGATCTAGCTGAGTCCTGCAGGCCCAGGTGTAAGGGGTTTACCTTCAATTCTGTAGGGGGAGGCTCTGGGCCACCAATTCCTTGGTAAAGACAGCCCAGTGGCCTCTTCTTAGAGAACCTGGTACAGAAGTCTAAACATCCTGATGATTTATACTGGGTGAAAATCCAAAATGTCAGTTACAATCTTCTGCTTGGTAAGCTGCCAGATAACATAGATTTTTACCATCACTTGAAAAGAGCATCTTGCATTTGAAAAGAAATGAAAGGCTAATGTTTAAACTATTATAAAGAGTGAAACTACCATTTGTGTAATGGACTATTTCCTGAGAATATCAGTTGATCTGTCAGTGAGGAATTTGGGAGGGGTAAAAATGAAAACCACTAACAAACCCTTTGAAGAAAGTTCTCCTTGTCAAAACCATCTGCTTCCTGACTTCTTATTGATCTGACCCATGAAATGCCAAAGAACTAACTGCTAAGGCATTGAGACCTAGACAGCAGTATGTCCCAAGCTGAACTCCTGCTGCATCCTGGGAAATGCTCTCTGAAAAAAAGGTGCACAGTTAAATGTCAGGGAAATGGTATAAACTTATTACTCAACCCAGCCCACTCTTCTTAGAGCAAGATAGGCATGTGAGCATTTAATGGTTTAGACATCCTTCTAAGGGGGAGCAAAATACATGACCCCAAAATATGCCACTTCGGCATGTGGATTATTTTGAGCTGAGGGCAATTGAGACCCAGCAGAATCAAGAAAATTTTGAGACCTTTAACCACTCAAAAGAACTTAGATAGGAGGCCTGGCCAGAAAGAGAGCCATTACCGGGGATAATTTTGTATCTGAAAGGCCTATCTATAGGGCAGGGCAAACATCTAATTACCAAACATCTGCTCTTCTTACTGTGAATTACCCTCCTCCCCTTGCAATTCCCAGGCCCCTATTCCATTCCTTAGCTCAGGATGGCATACAAGCCTCAACTGACTCACTTGTCCTTGTGTCTCAGTGGTTTTTATAGGACTCCTATATGTACATAATTAAATTTGCTTTTCTCCTGTTAATCTGTTTTATGTCAATTTAATTAACAGACCTGCTAAAAGAACCTAGAAGGACAGAGAAAAAATTTTCCTCCCCTACATTTCAATAAAGAATTCTGTGTGACTTTTTAAGCCAACTCATCCCAAATGTTAATGCCTTCCTTTAATTCCAGCCACATTCAAACTACTATAAAGAGTGTCCTCTTATTTTACTTTAATGCTGAAGCCTCAGCTCCTTTTGCTGGTTCTTCCTCACCGCACTAACAACTAAATGTTGGGGAACTTCACGGCTCAATAGTTAGACAACTTTTCCTCCGCTCATTTTATAGAAATGTATCTGTGAAATGTTTTGGACATAAGTGAAGCATCTGACTGCACTGGAGAAAGAGGAAAGAATAATAACTCTCCAGACCTACTCCTCTAACAGTTACCATTCCATTTCTTTACTTCCATTTACAGCAAAGTTCCTCAAAAGACTTGTCTGTACTTGTTACCTCAATGTTTTTTCCTTCTGTTCTCTCTGTAAATGCTCTACAATCAAGTTTTTGCTTTGGCCACTCCAGTGAAACAGTTCTTACCAAGGTAAGCAATGCCTTCCAATCCTAAATCCAATGTTCTGTCCTCAGACCTAATTTCATGGTACTAGACTACTGCATCTGATAAAATTGGTCACCCTCTTCTCTTTGAAATACTTTCTTTCCTTGATTTCTAAAACACGACATTCATGTTGTTCTCCACCAACCTCTATGGCCACTTCACAGTCTTCTTTGCTGGCTCCTCATTTCCCAAACTTGTAAACACGAGAGATCCTCAGGACTCTTTTCTCCTGTCTGTGTTCACTCATTTGGTGATCTCATTCAGCCTTCTAGTTTTAAAAAGCATTTATATGCTGAGATCCCAAGTATGCATCTCTAGCTTAGTCCTCTCTCCTGACATATACATCCAACTATCTACTGGGCATCTCCATTCAATGCTTTACAGGCATCTCAATATTAACATACCCCAATTGAGCTCTTTCTACGTCTCCTCATTCTTCTCAAGCCTAGTAAATGGCAACTCCACTTTTCCAACTGTTCAGGCCAAACTCTTAGAAGTCATCATTGCCTTCCCTATTCCCCTCATCCATCAGCAATCCATCAGCAAATCCCATTGGTTCTACCTTAAAACACAAAGAAGCAACTGATTCTCACCATCTGCAGAGCTAACACTCTAGCCAAGTCATTACTGTCATTTATATGAGTGGCAACAACCTTTCACTCAGTCTCCCCTTCATAGCTGGAGTCACTTCTTATAATGTTAAGTCAGATCATGTCACAAATGGGTTAGTGAGTGACATTATGCTAGTGAGTTTCCAATGGCTCCCATCTCAGAAAAAAGCCCAAATCCTGACAATGACCAATATGAACTTACACTATCTGGTCCCTCACTGCATACTGACCCACTAAAACTGGCCTTCTCACTGACCCTCTAACATACTAAGAATACTCCTACTTGAGGGCCTTTGTACTTGCTGTTCTCTATGCCTGGAATGTTCTTGCCTTGCTCCCATAAATCTTCCAAGACTTCACTCAAATGTCACCTCCTCAGTGAGACCTACCTAACATCGGAACCTTCGTACTTCCTTAAATCCCTCCCAGCTTCATGTCTCTTTTTAGCACTTACCACAAATATAGTATATGCCTTACTTATCTAGTATATGCCTTACTTATCTTGTTTATTATTTCCCCCACTAGCATGTAAGCCCACAAGTACAGGGATTCTTGGCTTCTTTGCTTATTCTTATATCCCTAGGGAAGTACCTGAATATAAAGGGTACTCCATACTATTTGTTTAATAAATACTTCATTTTAAAAGATGAAGTTTCTTTGTTTTATCAAAACTCTATTCCTGAGTTTTTTAAATAGCTAAAATCTCAAAGTCAAAGAATTAGGGCTTCCTTCCTAGTCAATCATTGTTAGTCACTATAATAAATCCTTGAGTAGCTCTAAAACTGGTTAACTGAGGTTAAGAAAAATATATTTTTGTCATCTTTGATGATGAAGATCTTCTAAATTGTACTTATTTCTTTTTTTGTACCAAATATGGTTACTTAACAAAAACATTGAAAAAAAAACATAAGCAAAAGTGCTAGATTCAGGAACTTGTTGTATCTAAGAGGATTCATATTATAGACTGGGTCTTCCTATCTAACCATATGGCATTGGAAACGTGTAGAAATTTCGATGAAAGTATGTTCTATTAAGGGATTATTGGGACTTACTACTAACTGCCTATTAAGAGCTTGTTTTGCCAAGATCTTCCATTTTTATCCTTAAAATACACATTATAAACATTTCTAATGGAGCAGTGTAGTTGGCAGTTCTAACTATTCAAAATTTTACCATACTATCCATAGAACTATCAGTGGAAGAAATCAGGGGGTTATTTGGTTTTTCATCTGTTACAGGAGAGACATTTAAAACAATATTAATTTTCTATTTCAAGTGAAGAAAAAGCTGTTTCCAAGTACTTTGAGCATCTCCTAATGGCAAATTGTTAATATAATCTTCATCCTAAATTAAGTTTCTTTTTACCCCTTCAACACTACAGCAGACAGTGTAGGCCAAACATGTATAGCACAGTGATAACAGCTCAAGAGCATAAAAGTCCATCATCAGTACCTACCACTTACTGCATCCAGAAGTATTTGAAAGGAATGTAAACAGAGAGAATAGCTCAACCATATCCAAATGTCTCAATTAGTTATTACCAAAATGTTAAGTTTTCACCAATTTACAGCACTGCTTTACTTATAGGACATAAAAGTCATACATTGCAACTATCATAAAAGAATTTTAATCCTAGGATTACATAGATTGGACACCCCAAGATAAAGGTTTTAAAAAGACAGAAACTATATTTTATGAATGCATGGTATTGAAATGAAAATGTATTCTAGCAGATAGACTTTGCTTAGGGTTCAAAAGCTACAACATGGATCAATCTCAAACACCTGTGAGTGAAGCAGGCCAGGTGGAGGACTGCCAAAGTGGAGTGGCAGGCCCCACCAATAGGGTGGCTACCAGTGTTGTCAAATCTGCTCTTAGAGGATAAAACAAATCAGAAGGGGGAAAAAATCATATTTTTATGTAATATTTAAAATGTTTAAATCCTGTACAAAAATGTTATGTGAAATTTGTATTTTGTGTAAATTAAATTTTTTACGTAAAAATTTCAATTTTTTAAAAAAGCTGATCTGCTGATGAATCCAGCTTTTAATCTCAAATCTGAGGTTACTGGGAAGGAGAGACAGTGGGGACAAAATGTATCCAAACAACAGTCTAGGCTCAAAGTTCTACCCTAAGCCTTGACATGGAATCACTCACTAAAGATGCAACTATGGAAAGTCTATACATGCTAAGTCTTGGGTGGTCATCAGCACCTCCCATATACTATATGCTTGGGAGATCCAGCTCCTGTCACTCACCAATTTAATGAAATAATGTAATGAAAGTTCTTATACAATCAATGGGTGATACTGAATATTTATAATCATAGAAACCAATACTTTGTTTTGAGTTGGGAAGTTAACATGAAATAAGAATGATGCCTCAAGACACAAGAAAAATCTCAAATAAACAATCTAACTCTAACACCTAAAGGAACTAGAAAAAGAAGAACAAACAAGGCCCAAAGTTAGTAAAAAGAGGGAAATAATAAAGATCAGAGCAGAAATAAATAAAACAAAGACAAAAAAGAAAAAAAAAGAAAACATCAATGAGAACAAGAGCTGGTTCTTTGAAAAGATAAACAAAATTGATAAACCTTTAGCCAGACTCACCAAAAAGAGAGGGAGAGAACTCTCAAATAAGAAAATCAGAAAAGGAGACGTTATGGCTAATACCACACAAATACAAAAAATTATAAGAGATTACTATATAAAGCTATATGCCAAAAAATTGGACAACCTAGAAGAAATGGATAAATTCCTAGAAACTTACAATCTTCTGGGACTGAATCAGGAAGAAACAGAAAATTTGAACAGATGAATTACTAGTAACAAAACTGAATCAGTAACCATAAATTCCCAATAAATGAAAGTCCAAGACAAGATGGCTTCACAAGTGAATTCTACCAGACATTTAAACAAGAGTTAATACCTATTCTTTTCAAACTATTCCAAAAAATAGAAGAGGAAGGAATGCTTCCAAATTCATTCTGAGGCCAGTCTTACTCCTATACCAAAACCAGACAAAGACACCAAAAAAAAAAAAAAAAAAAAAAAAAAGGAAGAAAATTATAGGCCAATATACCTGATGAACATAGACATAAAAATCCTCAACAAAATATTAGCAAACCAAATTCAAAAATATTCATCAAAATCAAGTGGGATTTATTCCATGGATGCAAGGATAGCTCAGTATATGCAAATCAAACAATGTAATACATCACATCAACAAAATGAAGGCTAAAAATCATATGATCATGTCAATAGATACAGAAAAAGCATTTGACAAAATTCAACATCCATTCATGATAAAAATTCTCAACAAACTGGGTACAGAAGGAACATACCTTGACATAATAAAGGCCATACATGACAAATCCACAGCTAACATCATACTCAACAGTGAAAAGCTAAAAGCTTTTCCCCTAAGATCATGAACAAGACAAGGATGTGACTCCCACCAAATTTTATTCAACATAGTACTGGAACTCCTAGTCATAGCAATCAGACAAGAAAAAAAGAAATGAAAGGCACCCAAATTGGTAAGGAAGAAGCAATACTGTCACTATTTGCAGATGACATACTATATATAGAAAATCCTAAAGACTCCACCAAAAAACTATTAGATCTAATAAATGAATTGAGTAAAATTTCAGGATACAAAATCAATATACAAACATCTTTTGCTTTTCCATACACTAGTAACAAAATAGTAGAAAGGGAAATAAAGAAAACAACCCCATTTACAACTGAATTAGAATAAAAACTAGGAATAAATTTAACCAAAGAAGTGAAAGACTTCTGTAGTAGTCAAAAGTGATAACATCAGAAAACTTCCCTTCTGGTTAAAATAGTCATTATCAAATATAGTCAACAATATTGTAATAGCATTGTTTAGTGACAGATGATAGCTACACTTGTGGGGAACATAGCATAATGTATAGAGAAACTAAATCACTATGTTATACACCTGGAACTATTGTAACATTGTGTGTCAACTATACTCAAATAAAAAAGTTTTTTTAATAAAAAAAATAGTGAAAGACCTAAACTCTGAAAACTATAAGACACTGATGAAAGAAATCAAAGGTGACACAAATAAATGGAAAGATATACCATGCTCATGGATGGAAAGAGCTAATATTGTTAAAATGTCCATACTATTCAAAGCAATCTATGGATTCAATGCACTCCCTATCAGGGTACCAACAGTGTTTTTCACAGAACTAGAGCAAAAAAATCCTAAAATTGTATGGAACCACAAAAGACCCCAAATAACCAAACCAATCTTAAGAAAGAACAAAGCTGGAGGTATCGTAATCCCAGATTTCAAGATTTACTACAAAACTATAATAATCAAAACAGTATAGTACAGGCAGAAAAACAGACACACAGAATGCACACATATAGGGTCAATTAATCTATGACAAAGAAGGCAAGAATACAATGGAGGAAAGACAGTTTCTTCAACAAATGGTGCTGGGAAAACTAAACAGCTACATGCAAAAGAATGAATATGGACCACTTTCTTACACCATACTAAAAACAAACTCAAAGTGGATTAAAGACCTAAATGAAACCACAGTACTCCTAAAAGAAAACACAGGCAGTAATCTTTTGGACATCAAGCTTAGCAATATTCTTCTGGATGTATATCCTCAAGCAAGGGAAACAAAAGCAAAATATACAATCGAGACCTGACATCAAACTAAAAAACTTTTAGCACAGTGAAGGAAACCATCAACAAGACAAAAAGGCAACCTAATGAATGGGAGAGAATATTTGCAAATGATACATACAATAATGAGTTAATATCCAAACTATATAAAGAACTCGGGGTGCCTGGATGGCTCAGTCAGGTTAAGCGTCTGACTCTTGGTTTCAGCTCAGGTCATAACTTCACAGTCATGGGATCGAGCCCCATGTCAGGCTCTGTGCTCAGCATGGAGTCTGCTTCAGATTCTCTCTCCCTCTCACTCTCTCAAATAAATCTATCTGTCTATCTATCTATCTATCTATCTATCTATCTATCTATCTATCTATCCATCCATCTATCATCTATCTAAAGGATATAACTCAACACTAAAAATAATCCAATCAAAAAATGAGAAGACCTGAATAGACATTTTTCTAAAGAAGACATTCAAATGGCCAGCAGACACATGAAAAGATGCTCAACATTACTAATCATTAGGGAAATTCAAATCAAAACCACAATGAGATATCACCTCTCAGAATGGCTGATAACAAAAAGACAAGAAATAACAAGTCTTGATGAGCATGTGGAGAAAAGAGAACCCTCATGTACTGTTGGTGAGATTATAAATTGGTACAGTCAATATGAAAAAACAGCATGGAGGTTTCTCAAAAAACTAAAAATAGAAGTACCATACTATCTAGTAATTCCACTTCTGGATCTTTATCCAAAGGAAACAAAAACACCCTTTGTTTATTGCAGTGTTATTTATAACAGCCAAGATATGGAAGCAACCTAAGTGTTCATCAATAGATGAATGGATAAAGAAGATGTGGTGTATATATACCCAATGGAATATTATTTAGCCACAAAAAAGAATGAAGTTTTGCTATTCACAACAACGTGGATGGACCTAGAGGGTATTATGGGTATTATGCCAAGTGAAATAAGCCAGGCAAATATCACATGATTTCACTTACATGTGGAGTCTAAAAAACAAAACAAATGAACAAGTAAACAACAATGACAAAAAGAGAGAAACAGACTCATAAGTAGAATAACTCATAAATAGAATAAACAGACTCATAAATAGAATAAACTGGTGGTTGCTAAAAGAGAAGGAGTTGGGGGAGGGGCAAAATGGGTGAAGAGAATTAAGAGGTACAGACTTCCAGTTACAAAATAAATGTCATGGGGATGAAAAGGACAACATGGAGAGTATAGTCAATAATACCGTAATGCACTTACGGTAACCATTTCACAATACACATAATTGTTGAATCACTGTATTATACACCTAAAACTAATTTAATATCATACATCAACTACACTGCAATTAAAAATTTTATAAATTTTCAAAAAACAAGAAAAGATTCCTTTCATTTGACCGCTGCTTTATAACCAAAAGAAAGAAAACAGCATTCTGTAACCATTACTCACTCACTGTGGGTAATGAGGGCAATCATTCTCAAGGACACTTGTCTCAGTTACATGCCATGATTAAGTGTCTTGTAGGCAAACAGTCTGCCTTGGGAAGGTACATATTTACCTAAAATGTTGGGTACTAAAAGGTAACAAGATAACACTCTAATGTTCAACTCACACCTGATGTGAAGTATGTGGACTGATGACTATGTAACTATGTAGAAGTAGGGAAAGTAATGTTTCATTCTTTTTCATGTTGCTATAACAACAACAGCAGCAACAACAACAAAAAGGCTTATTCACTTCACCTCAATTAACATCCAGTGTTTACAAGTCCAGGTGATAGACATGTTTATCTTTGCAAAGATCTAACCCTACACCATGATTAAAATGAGATTTATGTGGATAAATATGGCTAATACCTTTGAGAAGATTTATGCTCTTGCCAACATGGTGAATTCTCTCCTGTTTATTCTCTTTACTGCTTTGAAGCAATGCCAATGAATCATTTGGAAGAAATTGATGGAATAAGACTTATTAGGCAAAAATAAAATTACTGATTGCTCTTAGAAATAAACTGGAGGCTGAGGAGACCTCTGTCTCAAAGTTTGTTTTTCACACATTCAGTTTTAGACAGTCTTCTCCTGTTTGTCTAAAGGACTTTCTAAATAGACCTAAAGGGATCTTCCTGGCAGTCCTAACAGCATGGAAAAGAAATGCAATTTTCTATATCTGAAATTCTGGGCAAGCTTGAAAGGTACAAATAAAATCACTGATTAGCCACTTTTCTTTGTGTTCTGTAAGTGCATCTGGCAAATTTAGCGTCTGGGATGTTTGCTTAATACACAGCTTACTGGTGGTGCCCAACCTACCACCCCGAGGCAGCTGGCTTCCTGCCAGGGATCAGGTTCCTTCAGTTATCAGGCTCCTTCAATATGGGGACTAGATTGCCAAAAGCAGTTAAAATTTGGTTTAGACTAAGGCCAACTTGTATCTAGGTGATCTTCATAAATCTAACATATGGTCCAATAAATCCAGTGACTGAATTCCACTGGGTACCATCATGGAGCTCTTTTAAGGAATTCATGGGCAATATACCCCTAGGTGTTCCACCGTCTAGTGCTCAATAGAATCTAAGAAGGCTGCCTGTATGTTCAAGGGTCACACAAGAGAAATTCAGCAGTAGCTAGTAGCAACATTTTTCCCTCCTTTAAAAGAAAAATTATTCAGTGAGGTGAGCTTAACAGAAAAGCTGCAGGCAAATCTTAGAGTAAATAAAAAACTGAAGTTTGTGATGCTATCAAGCTGGTAGACCTCTAGTCAGACAGCTTTTTGAAAGGGCATTACTGTCAAATGAGCCTGAACTGCAGGGTTGGAGGGTGTGTGTGTGTGTATTATTGTAACTTCAAACAATTATTTTGTTTTTCTGGGATTTCTGAATTCACTTGTTTTTTCTGGGGTTTCTGAATTCACTTGGCAGTTGGTTTATATTTATGAGTTAGAGTTATATTTTGTCAAATGGAATAACCGCCACCATCTCCACCAGAGACGCAGGATGAAAATTCAGGCGGTACTACTCTTGTCACAGACAATGTAAATGGCACCTTTGGGAGTAGAATTACAGTGTAAAGAAGGCTTTGGAGCCGTGGAAGCCATGAAAGCCTTGAGAAAGTCACTACAACTTCTACCACCACCATCATCCCCCATCATCATTCATGTAGCTCTAATATATATATGCACTTCAGCTATATTATTCAATTAATTTTCAGGATGCTATGACAGCATCACTAGTATTCTCACTTTAAATATGAAGAAACTGGGATGCCTGGGTGGCTCAGTCAGTTAAGCATCTGCCTTTGGCTCAAGTCAGGATCCTGGGATCCTGGGATCAAGTCCCGCATTGGGCTCCTTGCTCAGCAGGGAGCCTACTTCTCTCTCTGCCTGCCACTCTCCCGGCTTGTGCTCTCTCTCTCTCTAACAAATAAATAAATAAAATTTAAAAAAAAAAAAATATGAGGAAACGAAGGGTCAGAGTTGTAACCTGCCCCAGGTTATAAACAAGCAGGAGCTACAGGATGGAAATCCAAGTCTGGCTAACTCCAAAGCCCATTCTCTTCATCATTACACCACACTGCTACTTAAAGACAGGCCTGATAATACCTTTCCTTAGACTTTTAAAAACAGAGGGTTGATTCAGATATGATAAAATGTCGAGATGTTAAGTAAAGCATTATCACTTTTGACCATTCGTATAACCATGAAACCGAAACCAAAACCTATGCAGAAAATTTTCTTTTTTAAAATAGTTTTTTTTTTTAAGATTTTATTTATTTGTCAGAGAGAGAAAGAGAGAGAGAGAGCACATGGGCGCACAAGCAGGGGGAGGGGCAGGCAGAGGGAGAAGCAGACTCCCCACTGAGCAAGGAGCCTGATGGGAGACTCGATCCCAGGACCCTGGGATCATGACCTGAGCTGAAGACAGAGGCTTAACTGACCGAGCCACCCAGGTGTTCCAATACAGAAAATTTTCATACAAAATATATTTCTATTACATTCCAAATTCCCTCGTGCTTCTTTTCTTGAAGCAACTACTTTTGGATTTCTTTCATCTAGCATACCTTATATAAACGGAATAATCACAAAGTAGTCTTTTGTGTCTGGCTGTATTCACTCAATGTAATGTTTTTAATTTATTTTTTTTAAAGGTATAGAAAAAAATTTATTTAGCTTGTGAGGATTTACTTTCACAGTGGCACAAATTCTTGGCATAGAAGACCCTAAAGCTTTATAAATTGCTTTAATTAGGTAAATATCTAGGTTGATATTATGAGGCTGTCAAACATTGTTAGAAAAAGTTAATGGTCACTAGGATTTGCATACATAATCACATAATGGCAAAATAAACCAAAGAACAAGACTTTTTAATACCTCTCAAAACATAATAAATTAAAATTTTTCATCAAACATTTATTCCTAGGCTATAGCCATCTGGGTCTCTGAATTTATTTTCCATTTTACACTTTCTGACATTTTCTCTGAATACGGGCTATAAATAATCTTCCTCATTCCCTCTCCAGCCTCAACACCCCAAAGTCACCCGTTTTACTTAGGTTATACTATTATTTTTTAGAGAAGATACACTTACATAGCACGTTATACTTATGAATGAAAAAATGTTAAAGGATTACAAATAATAAGGTAATTATTTCATTGATCCTCATCCAATTTCAGAAAGATCATTTTCCTAAAGCACCAATTCCACCTAATACAATTCTTTCCATCTCTAAACACACTGAAAAAAAGTGAAATTATAGAAAACTTATGATAGGTTACTAGACATTGTGTGCTTTTAACAGTTCAACTGGCAATACTTGATGATCAGGAGTAAATTCATAGACTTAATATTTTAAAATGTATACTTTAATAAATATAAAGTATATAAACACTTAGGTAAGCTTGTTGAAGAAGTCGACCAAGATAAATTAGAAGATACTGGTATCCATCTAGATTTTTTTTCATTTTTTTCAGTCTATTTTATTAAAGTTGTTGAATGTATACTTTCTTATTTGTCATTCTGGAAGTCCTTTACTGTAAAGACAATTCTTTTATCTGATAACCATAACAGCAGCCACATTGCTAGTGATTATTCCAGATCTCCATGTTGGATACATTCAATTTCTTCTTGAGACACAAGTTTCCATCTGAATTTCTGAGGCAATGTTTTTATAAATCCTGCAGTGTCGTCTTATGAACCCTGTTATATCCACAAATCTGGTGATTTATTCCTTTAGAATGTTGTGAAATTGCAGAAGGGAGAGTGGTATTCCTACTGATCTCAAAGCTTCTGATATTACTGGGTTTAGGATTGTCTCTTTCACCAGAGGACACTGCCTTTATTATAGTAACTTTATGGGGAGTCTCAAAATCAGTTAAGTCCTCTAACTTTGGTCTTTTTTAAAGTTGATTTTTACAATTCTAGGTCCTTTGCATTTCCATAGAAATTTTGAAATCAGCTTGTCAATTTCTTATTTAAAAAACTACTAAAATTTTTATTGGGATTGCTTTGAATCTATGGATGAATTTGGAAAGAATGGCTATCTTAACATTATTGAGTTCAATCCGTGAACATGCATATTTTTCCATTTCATTATGTTTTCTTTTATTTCTCTCATCAAGGCTTTGTAGTTTTCAGAGGACAGGTCTTGCACATCGTTTTTTAGAATCATTCCACGTCATCTAAGAATAACTACAGTTTTTACTTCTTTTCCAACTTTTGTCTTTTATTTCTTTTACTTGCTTTATTGTACTGGTTAGGAATTCCGGTAAAATACTAGATAGAAGTAATGAGTGGACCTCCTGTTTCTCTGTTCTCAATGTTAGAAAGAAAGTGTACAGGATTTCACCAATTTGTATGCTTTTAACTGTAGGTTTTTGGTAGATGCCTTTTATCAAATTGAGGTATTTATCAGATTTCTGGTATTGTAAGGATTTTTATCATGAATGGAAGTTGAAATGAGGATATGATATCTAGATGATCATATGGTTTTTCTCATTTATTTTGGTTAATACAGTAAATTACACTGTTTGATATTTTTAATAGATTTTTTGGGATATTTTAACAGATTTGTTCACATCCCATAAAACTCACCCTTTAAGTGTTCAGTTTAGTACTTTCAATACATTTGCAAAGTTGTGCACCTCCAATTCCAGAACACTTTTATCACCTCAAAAAGAAACTCTGTACCCATTAGCACTCACTCTCACACTCTCCTCCCCCAGCAACCCTGGCAACCACTAATCTACATTCCGTCACATTTCGTTTATCCATTCACCAGTTGATGGGTATTTGTAGCTATTATGAATAATGCTGCTATAATATATCTGTGCACAAGTTTTTGTGTGGTCATAGTTTCAATTCTCTTGGCTCTATATCTAGGAGTGGAAATGCTGAGTTATATAGTAACTCTAAGTTTAATTTTTTTTACTGCTTCTATAAGCAGAAAATACTGAATTTTGTATCTTTATTTTCTACTTGCTCTTCCTAAATTCATAATTCTGAGTTGAACTCCTTGGATTTTCTAGGTCTATATCATATCACAAAGATATTGGTGCCTTTTTGTCTGTTCCTTTCTTTTCAGAAGTTATACCTCTTTTCTTTCTTTCCTTTTTTTTTTTTTAAAGATTAACATATTAAAGGGGCGCCTGATGGCTCAGTTGGTTAAGTGTCTGCCTTCGGCTCAGGTCACAATCTCAGGGTCCTAGTATTGAGCCCCACGTCTGGCTCCCTGCTCAGTGGAGAGTCAGTGGGGAGTCTGCTTATCCCTCTCCCTCTGCCTCTCTCTCTACTCGTGCTCTCTCTAGCTCTCTCTCTCTCTCCAATAAATAAAATCTTGGGCGCCTGGGTGGCTCAGTCGGTTAAGCGTCTGCCTTCGGCTCAGGTCATGATCCCGGAGTCCCAGGATCGAGTCCCATGTCAGTCCCATGTCAGGCTCTCTACTCAGCGGAGAGTCCGCTTCTCCTTCTGCCCTTCACCCAGCTTGTGCGCTCTCTCTCTCTCTCAAACAAATAAATAAATCTTTTTAAAAAATAAATAAATAAAATCTTTTTTTAAACCTTCTTTTTTTTTATTATGTTATGTTAGTCACCATACAGTATATCATTAATTTTTAATGTACACTACATAAATAAAATCTTTTTTAAAAAATAATTAACTTATTAAGAATTCCTGCACCTATGTTTAGGAGGGGTATTGGTCTGTAGTTTTCCTTGTAACATGTTTGTCAAATTTGGATACTGAGGTTACCCTCACATCATAAAATGGGTTGGAAAGCATTCCCCCTGCCTTGTTTTCCCAAGATAATTGTTGAAAGATTGTATTATTTCTTCCTTAAATGTCTGATGTAACATACCAGTGAAACCATCTGGGGATGAAGTTTTCTTTGTAGAAGATTTTGATTATAAATTCAATTTCTTAATTATGTATATGCTTATTTCCAACTTTCTCTGTTAGATTTCATAAGTTGGGTTTTTTCAAAGAATTTATGAATTTCACCTAAGTTACTGAATGTAATAAAGTTGTTCATTTTATCACCTTATTATCCATTTAATGTCTGTAGGATCTACGATTCTGTACTAATATTCCCCTTTCATTCTTGATATTGGTAATTTGTATTATTTTCTGTTTTCTGACCCTTCTTTCTAAGGTTATTTCAATTTTATTAACTTTTTTCAAAGAACCAATTTATGGCTTTGTTGATTTTTCTCTATTTTTAATTTTCTATGTTACCTTTTTTTACTTTTATTTTGATTATTTTGTATTTATTCTCCTTAAAGCTTAAGATGGAAATTTAACATTTATTTAAATTTTCTCAAAAAAAAATAAAATAAATTTTCTCCTCTACTATAAGCATTTAAAGATATACTTTTTCTTTTAATGTTCTCATTGTATCCTATAAATTCTGACATGTTGTTTCCATTATCATTCCATTTGAAATAATTTCTAATTTCTTTTGGTGAGTATTCCTTATGAACTTGAAAAGAGTAACTTGTTGAGTGTGGTATCTGTAAATATCACTTAGGTCAAGTTGGATCATAGTGTTGTTCATACACTCACTAATTTTTATTCTACTTAATACTGAGAGAGGGATGTTAAAATTTCCAACTATATTGTAGATTTGTCTGTTCCTCCCCTATAGTTTTCTCAATTTTTGCTTCCTTTACTAGGTACATACACCATTAGAATTTTTATGTCTTCTTGATGAATTGGCCATATTATCAATGTCCTGCTTTATCTTATAATGTTTCCTATGTCTGACATTAATATAGCCACACCAACTTTCTTATGTTTAGTGTTTGCACATACATTTTTTCCATACTTTTACTATCAATTTTATCTGAGTCTCTTTAATGTGCATCTCTTATAAACACTATATAGTTGGGTCTTCTGAGATTGTTTTCAATATGAAAATCTCTGCCTTTTAAATTGAGTGTTTAGTTTATTCACATTTAATGTAACTATTGATAAAATGGAGTTTAAGTCTTTCAGTATTTGTTTTCTACTTGTCTCATATGTTCTTTGTTTTTCTGTTCCTCTTTTCTGACCTATTTTTTGGTTGAGTATTTTGTAGTATACTTTCTTATATGTCCTGTACTGATTTTTTTTGTTATGTTTAAATTTCTTATCCTAGAAATTAAAAAGCAACCTTAACTTATCTCAAACTACATCCAAATACTAACATCCTGTCTTATAAACAATGTAAGAACTTTACAGCTATATAATTCCAAATGCACGTATCTTAGACCAGTTGTTATAGTTCCATAGGTCAGACACACTCTTCAGTTTCTTAAATTCATTTTCCATTTTGTGCTTAAGTTTGGACAATTTATACTGACTGGTTCTCAAGTTCACTAATCATATTTTCCACCCCAATCTCCTGTTAAGCCCATCAAATAAGTTCTTTGTTTCTGATACTGTATTTTTCAGTCATTCCATTTCCATTTTGTTATTTCTTTTTATAGTTATCATAACTATTTTATAATCCTCCTCCACTAATTCCAACATCCAGGTTATCTGTGGGGATAAGCTTCCATTGACTGATTTTATTCTGCTCCTTCAGAGGACTCAAATTTTTTTTAATTTTTTAAGATTTATTAATGTATTTATTTTAGAGAGAGAAAGGGTAGGGGGAGGGGCAGAGGGAGAGAGAGACTCCTAAAGCAGACTCCCTGCTGAGTGGGGACCCTAATGCAGAGTCAGTCCCAGGACCCTGAGATCATGACCTGAGTGAAATCAAGAGTTGGCTGTTGGGGCACCTGGGTGGCTCAGGCGTTAAGCATCTGCCTTCGGCTCAGGTCATGATCCCAGTATCCTGGGATTGAGCCCTGCATCGGGCTCCCTGCTCAGCGGGAAAGCCTGCTTCTCCCTTTCCCACTCCCCCTGCTTGTGTTTCCTCTCTCACTGTTTCTCTCTCTGTCAAATAAATAAATAAATAAAATCTTTAAAAAAAAAAAAGAGTTGGCTGCGTAACTGACTGAGCCACCGAGGTGCTCCAGAGGACTCATAATTTTTATTGTATGACAGACACTGCATGTAAAAGAACAGTAAATTATATTCAAAATAGGTAATATTTATCCTAAGAAAATGGCAAACTCCCTCCCTCTACGTTAGGACTCTGAGTCAGTCTAATCTCTAGGTGAGCTGGTTCTGGGCTTTGTGGTAGTTTTAGATTTAGTTCACTATTGGCTAATATTCTGAGGTCTGGATCAGGAATTTCCCTTAAGCAAGGTCTGGGATCTGAGCCCTGATGAGATTCTGAAGACTACTCTATGTCTTATAATCCAGCTGCCCGTGTTCTAATCATGGGAGATTTCTCTTTGTATAGCCGAGCCACCAGATTTCTGGGTTGCTTAGGTTTCTCTTTGCTCTTGATAACCTCCCCCAGCTTTCCATGCCATGGCATATTTCTTCACCCTGTTGCCCAGGCACTAGCCTTCAACAGTATGCTGCCTTGCCCTTGAAGGTCCTGTATACATACCTTGTAGGAATAAGGGAGGTTTCTTCTCATTTCTTTTCTTTATCCCAGCCTTCTCTTGCAACTGCCTTGTATTTGATAAAGGGCCACTATACCTCAGGGAGATGTCTCTCAGTTCTCCTGCTCTACCTCCAGTCTTTCTTTGGCTACTGCCATGTACTTGGTGCAAATCCTACACACCTTGATGAATCACTCTGAGTTCTTTGCCATGTTCCAAGCTCTTGGTGTGCTCATTTGGTGAAGGCTTCATAGGGAAGAACTGGTGGTGGGTGCAAGACTCATCCTGTGACTGGGGCTTCTTAGGATTTTAATCTCTCACACCACTCACATGAGGCTATAAATAGTTCATTGAAAGTTTGGCTAGTTTCTCTTTATATTCTTCTACATCAGTTTTACTCCTCTTCCCACTGTTCTGCCAGAAATAAATCTGTCAAGAGGTTTTTTCTGTCCTAAAAGTCTTTCTGGGCCTTAGTTCACTTAGGTTTTTCTAGCATATTCAGTTTTTTGGATGATTTTTTAAATTTATGATTTTATAGTTTATCCAGCTCATTCTCATTGTTAGGAGTAGGAGCAAAAGTGTCTTCATCTTAACTGGGAGTGGAAATCTCTTTCTCAATTCCTTTGATAACTCCTTCTTGTTTACCTCCCATTTTATATTTGTCTTCCTCTTATGATTTTATTTGAGAGGTACATTAAGCCTAACAAAAAACTCTCAGAAATCCCATCTGTCCTAACCCTTCTAAATAGATGTTTATCGAGATTTTTTTAAAGCCTCAGAAACTATCTTCAAAAAAAACAAAACATGGTAAATACACTACATTGGGATTGCAAAAATTCTACTGAAAATTGAATAGCAATATATCTGCTTATGTAATCTGGAATGTAGAATTTAGAATTTGCAGATTGGAGGCAAGTATCTAGGGCCATAATATATACAAATATCTATAATATATAGAATATATCCATAATACATCAAGGACTAAATAGAATCTAGTCATCCATATTCAGAGAGACAGATTTTATTTCTTTGTTGTTATCGTACTTTATCCCAGAAAGGACTTAAGGCATAGTAAGGTATTCTTATTCTCATTTTACAGATGAGGACTCTTGAGTTCCCAAGAGGCAGAGTGATCACACTAAATAAACAGAGTTGGGGGAGAACCCAGGCTCCAATTGCCTGGCACTGCACTCATTCCAATACTTATTCATTTCAAAACTAATCAAATGTGCCATAATATCCAAGGGTGATATATTTTTAAAAATTTCTATGCAAAAATAATTTCAAAATTACAGAATAGTTCAAGGAACATCCATACATCCTTTACCCAGGTTTACCTATTGATAACATTTTGCTCCATTACTTTGCTATCTATCCATTCATCCATCTATCCATATATTTTTTCTGGACCATTAAGAAGATATTGTATATATTATGGCCCTCTATCCCTAAATACTTCAGTGTGTATTTTCTAAGAGTGAAAATATTTCTTTATATACCACAGTACAGTTATAACAAACAAATTTAAGAATGATACAACACTTTTTACTATCTATAATATTTCAATTTTGTAAATTGACCTAATAATGCATTTATAGCATTTTCCCCTCCCCTGTAGGATCTAGTCTAGGATCAAGTATTGCATTTAGTTGCCAAGACTCTAGTATTATTTAATCTGGAGCATTTCCCTCAGCCTTTGTCTTTTATGACACTGACATTTTTTAAGAATATAATCCCTTTTTTCTTTCTTCATAGAATGTTCCTCATTTTAGATTTGTCTGATGTTTCTTTGTGATTAGATTCAGGTTATGCACTTCCAGATGGAATACTACAAAAGCAATGTTGTGTCTTTCTCAGGTTATCACATCCAGAGGCACATGATGTCCATCTGTCCCTCACCAGTCACATTAATTTTGATCACAAGGTCAAGTTGTTGCCTGGTTTCCTCATTATATATATATTATTTTTTCTGCAACTAATAAGAAATCTGTGGGGAGACACTTTAACACCATAAAACAGCCTGCTCTTCCTCAAGAATGAATTTTTATAACAGTATTTTCACTACTGTTATAGAAAGTTATAAAATAGTAAAAGAAACCTAGGTTTCACTTAATACACTTCAATAAGTTCCATGCCAGTTTTAACATCTGTTTTTATTACAGTAGTCCATGCACACTGGGTGTTTATTAAAAATTGTTCATTAACTACTATCTGGGCAGGATATAGGCAATCTGATTTTTAAATCCAACTGGTATCAATGCCCTAATTTTGGTTTAATAAAAAAAAGAAAATCTCTAACTTATGCTACAGAAGGTTTAGAAATTAAATTAAATGATATAATTAAAAGAATGTTCTATAAAAAAGAGAAGAAAAGAAAAGAAAGAAATTTGTAAAAGAACCTACCTCTATTTATTCAAATTGTATACAGATTCTGGTTACAATAATATTTATTATCCAGCCTTTTTAAAGCACTATGATTTTGAGGTGAGCTTTAATTCAAGACCTTAACTTAGAGTGAACATAGCTAGCTTATATAAAATGTTCGAATGGCCAGGTGGCTTTAGTTTCTGAGTTTGGTAACAAGAAGTCCAAATTAAAAAAAAAAGAAAAGAAAAGAAAAAAACTTTTTAGAAATAGATTTTAAATTTAAAAAATGTGTGTGCTTTGTTGTTGTTTGGTTTTGGGTTT
This sequence comes from Phoca vitulina, assembly GCF_004348235.1. Classification (NCBI taxonomy): domain Eukaryota; kingdom Metazoa; phylum Chordata; class Mammalia; order Carnivora; family Phocidae; genus Phoca; species Phoca vitulina. The sequence continues at coordinate 25,357,969 of NW_022589725.1, forward strand.
TGTTTTGTTTTAGTTTTAGTTTTTAAAGATGCCTTCTTTCTCATTTGCTACCATGGATCTCAACATTATGTGAGAGCATGTTTCACAAACCAGTCATCATGCTGAACAGGCATGCCATTAATTCAACAACTTTTTCATAGAAGTCAGGAAACCAGAGGGGTAGGCCAAAAGCTTACTTTCTTATAAGGAATACAAACTTTGCTATAGCTGCTTTCTCTTTTGAGCCCAGCTTCTCATTTATAACATTGTCTTACTTGCAATACAATAAAATTCCAGCCTTTATGACAGAAGAGATGGGTTTTTTTGATCAATAGAATTCAGCAGCCAAAGCATTAGTGTTTGGGTTTTTTCTTCTTTCTGGAAAGCATTTGTAGCCACAGGCTCAAAGGAGGAAGAAAGAGAGAGGGATTAACTCTCTGCAAGGAAGGTCAAAAACATAATTTACAAGTGAGGCAAGAGGAGCAGCTGTATCTGTAGGCCCAATCAAGACTACCAGCTGGAGAATTTACCAGCAATATGAAAACCACGTCCACCAGATGTCAAGCAATGCAACTAGAGGCCAAACATCTTTGGGCTCAATGCAGGACTCTCCACTCTCTTTACTACCCATATTTCATATTAAATAGTAAGGTGTCTTCCACAGGCCACCAGCAGGGATAACTAGAACATTTCCGCTCAAGGGACTTAATAACATCATGGTACCTCCATCAGACTGGCTTCAGTACTAAAGTCTACCTCATATATGTTCTTTTATTAAAAAGCAATTTTAGCTCAGAGTCAATAGGTAAGGGGTGAGAGAAACTTAAATGGCTGCAAGCCATTACTGTGGCTTCTCAGGCTTATTTTATATTTGGGAATGGTTTTGTCATTGGGAAGAAAAGAATGTTCTGAAAATACTTTTTTGAATAACCATTTTTCCACTCATTCTTTAAGCCTGTGCTGTTCAATACAGTAGCCATTTCACCATATGTGGCTATCTAAATTAAAAATAAGTAATTTAAGTTAAATTTAAACTAATTTAAAACGCTGTTCCTCAGGCATACTAGCCATATTTCAGGTGCTCAGTAGCCACACGTGACTAGTGGCTAACCTACTGGACAACACAATATAAATATAAAACATTTCAGTCATCACAGAACATTCTATTAGGCAATGTTACTCTAAACTCGAAAATCATCTTTATTTTCTATTTGTTTATTTATTTATTTATCTATTTATTCTTTAGAGAGAGAGAGAACAAGTGGGGGAGGGGAGGAGCAGAGGCAGAGGGAGAGAATCTTAAGCACACTCCATTCCAGCACAGAGCCCGAACACAGGGCTTGAACTCACAAACCTGAGTTCATGACCTGAGCTGAAATCAAGAGTTGAATGCTTAAGAGACTGAGCCACCCAGGCACCTCTCAAAAGTCACCTTTAAAACGAGCAGCTATAATTTCCTTCTGTATATGCTATGAAACAAGGCAATCTCTGTGCAGTCTCTTATGAAGTAAGTCTACTAGTATATGAATATTGTATTAGGTGAGGGTAAGACAAGAGGAGAGCTCAGTAACATTGTTACAGATATAAGCCAATCTTTGTCTGATGAAATGCTCTTGATGCTACTGGCTTGCTGGATAATATGCAGAGGCCAGACTGGATGGCTTAGTTAAATAACAAATCAGCAATAAACTGACATGTACCTTAATTTGTTACATGTATCCTTAATTTGTTAATGATTCAATCTATATCAGACATTTATATCAGAAGTTTCCTTACTTATATTTCCAAATGTGCAAAATAAATTATGTCCTTTAAAAAAGAGGCTGCCCAACTTCACAGCTTTGCAATTGAGGTACTTAATACCAAGTAAACATCATATGCCACAGCTGTTTCTAAAAATTTTATGAAGAAGAACATGAGTCCAGTATAAACTAAAATCCATAGATTATATTTCTTATATAGACTCACCCATCATGGATGCAGGGAAACCAAGCAATGCATGAGTAGCTGTGTATGTCTATGTGATTGTTGTGACTCACTGAGGGATGCATGCCACAGGCACGTGTCACACAGGGCACAGACCTTTGACTCTGCTCACGAGGACACCATGCCAGGGCATGCCAGGACACAGCAGAGCACTAGACAAGTCATATGTGCAAGCACCTCAGCCACCTCCACCCTTGCACGTGCAGGGTGATGTCTAGGCACTCAGCCTTCTTTACCTCAGTTTCCTTGATCTATTCCAACACTCCCTGTAAAATCACTCAGCCCTGTCAGCCCATCAGCTCGACTCCCATTTTCTCTTCCCAATCCCCAGTTTCTTCTTTTCCAGTTATTCACAATGGCTGAGGAAGAACAAGATGAAAATAAAGGGGGTGGGGATAGTGTTTCCTAATCTCCCCTGCTCTGTCATCAAAAGCTAAAAAGATCTGCTGTTTCTCTTTGGGATCATTAACTGTTCTTAATCAGATTCTCATAAAGATCACGGAGCTACTGCCCAATAGAGGCTGAAAAAAATACATTTTTATCAACTTCACTGGTTAGAGGTTCATGCAACAGCTGCAAGGTTTTCAGGTTATGCCCCAGTTTTCCCGCTTACCTTGGCTTTCCCATCCTGGGCTGACATATATCCAACACACATGCTCTCTGTCGTGTGGCTCCAAAGAAATTCCACTGCCGTGGAAGAGAACACAAATAGGCACATTCAGATCACAGATGGAAAATAAATCTTTGCTTTTTAATAGAACAGTTAAAGATGGCTTTATATTTTAACACACTCAGTTCCCTACTTTCCATTTGGTCCTTCATAAATGTCAAGATGATTTAGTACTCAAAACTGTGTAATGCCATTTACTATGAAATGAAAAATGTATTTCTTTCTTGTCAAAACTTATGATTATTACATGTAAAATAAATGCTCTTCTGTTTGAAACTTGTAGCCTTAAAAACACACATGCACCACATACTCATACACACAGTACACAATGATTTAGCATATGTAATATTCCATAACGTAGTTTCCATAGTTTCCTTTAACACTAACACACACACACACACACACACACAGTCTTGGTTTCTAAATACCATTCTCCATAAAAAGGAACCAAGATTCTTTGGAGAATGTTCATTCCAGGGCTGGGGCAGAGAAAATATAAAATGAATCTGGAACATCTTATTGTGCCAGAAAGTAAGGAAGTGCTCAAAGAATGATGACAACTTCTCAAAATGACCCAGACATCAGCCTGAAGGGGCTCCCACTGGCCAAATCAGTGTCAAACTAAGTATCAAAATAAATAGTAATGAATTATCACCACTGAATAAAATAAGAACCAATGAGCCCATACTAATGCAAATAAATAAATGAATAAATAAATGGGGGAGAAGAGAAAGCTCTTCCTTGTAGCAGAATGCCAACTAACAAATACAGAAGAAATAACAGTTAGAAAACCATCATGGTTGCTAAAATGGGTGACAATTTGAAGAGGAGCAAACTATTTACATAGTCTCCAAGTATCTCTCCATGAAGTCCTTACTAAATGGAACGAGGGAAAGTTTAAGTTCACTGTGGAGAAACTAGTGAAGCCCCCCTAATCAAATGATCGAAACTCACATCACCAATTAAGGGAAAATCAACACCACATGCCTTCTGGTGAGACACTGTGGGACACACCACCACTTCTGCGGTACTTCTGCCAAAACTGCAGAACCCAGACTGCATGAGGAAACACCACACAAATCTGATACAGGAACACTACTAAATAACTGGTTTGAACTCTTCGGAAATGTCAAAGTCAATTGATACAAAGGAAGTTGAGATAAAGGAGATATGATAACTAAATGCAATGTGTTATCCTACATTGGTCTGTGGGGAGATGTCATAGGGACATTATTGAGACAATTGATGAAATTTAAGAAGGGACTACGGATTAGGTAATAATGCTGTATCAATATTAAATTTTATTATTTCGATAACTGTATTGTGATTATTTAGAAGAATGGCCTGTCCTTAAGAAATATACACTGAAGTGTTAAGAGTAAAGACAGCAGACATCCACCTTGACTTCAAATAGTTCAGAAAAAAAAAAAATACGTTTCAGTGTGTGTGTGTGTGTGTGTGTGTGTGTGTGTGTGTGTGTGTGTAGAGGGAAGAGAGGAGAAGGAAGGAGTGAGGGTGGAAAAACAAATGGGGGGAATAAAAACAATGGGTGAATCTGGGTAAATGAATAGTGGGTGTCCCTTGTACTATTCTTGCAACTTTTTTGTAAGTTTGAAATTATATCTAAATAAAAAGTTACAAAAAGAAAAATCCACAAACATACAGAGATACACACAAAACCCTGTCACCTTCAAGTATATATACTTTCAAAATTCTAAATTTTTTTTTAAAGGCATTTTTTAAGTTTTGACATACTTCTCCAACAAAAATTTCAAAACTCCCTGATAATAAAACAGCATTGCTCAAGACAAATCCTCTGGGTCCCAGGCCATCCATCTGTTTATATCTCTGAGCTAATTAAGCCTGAAGACAAGTGTTTGAGTTGAGATACAACTGTGGGATCAGTGATCCTAGACTCTGAAGGCTTTGCCAGACATGTGGGGAAGAAAGAAGCAGTAAGGGGCAAAACTGAGTTCCTCAGATACGTGGCTCATTCCCTCATCATTAATTAATTATCAAACCTGCCAACCTGCTCAACAGACGCTCCAGTGAAGAGTGCAGGAAAACAGTGTCACGCAATGAAGCAAGTTCTCTTCAACAGATGTTTTTTCTTCCTCACACATCTGCTTTGAACTTCAAAAATCTTGAAGTCCAGAGCAAGGTCTGGGATATTCTAAATTGCCTAATAGAGCAAAGGCATTCAAGTCTTACTGAATTTCCTTAGAGTGGTGACAAAGTAATTGTATTTAAATACAAAGTTAAGGCATTTCTAAAATTGTGACTTCTCCTTATTCTCCAAATGTTAAGGTGGCTCATGAACTAGCCATGGAAAGAAAAATATATGGAAATATAGTTGATCTAATTATGAAAGGATAAAAACATTACACTTTATTTTTTAAGATACAATTGTGCTTATTTTAAATGCATTATTCTCTCTAAAAATGTAGCCTGCTTTAAGGAAATGTAATATATAAAAAAATTCAGAATTATGAAACAGGATAAATTGGGTACAATGACTGACTTCATTAAACAATAGTTTTATATTGAAGGGTTGCCAGTGAAGTTTCTAGACATAGTTTAGGAGTTCTTAAAGAAAGTAACTCAGTGTCTAGAAATTCAATCTTCATTTATTCTTTCCACAAACATTTATTACCAAAAAATGTATTTTTGCAATGTGCATTGTACTGACACACTATTTTTAACACCTACAATTCAAATATGGATGTATGAGTTACTAGTTCAGGCTAACTTGAGAAACTCAACAGTAATCATTTATAATTTAAATTATAGAATGCTTTTGAAAAGAAATCCTGTTTATTTAAAAGTGTATGTCTTTTTTTTTTTTTTTTTTAAAGATTTTATTTATTTATTTGTCAGAGAGAGAGACAGAACACAAGCAGGGGGAGAGGCAGGCAGAGGGAGAAGCAGGCTCCCTGCCGAGCAAGGAGCCCGATGTGGGACTCGATCCCAGGACCCTGGGATCGTGACCTGAGCCGAAGGCAGACGCTTAACCGACTGAGCCACCCAGGCGTCCCTAAAAGTGTATGTCTTAACTCAAGTTAATTTAACAAAATATTTCTTGATCAAGGGCTTTAGGGAAGCAGGAGAGAGAGAAACTAACAATGAGAATCCATCATATGCCAGGCACTGTCTTTTGTAATAGAACACAGTAAGGCCTGGATGGGGAACCTGAGGCTAAGAGCAGGTAAGTAACATGGCTTAGGTCATTTTAGTAAGTGCACAAACTACAATTCAAACAGGACTTTGGATTCCAAAACCTGGTGACCTTCCATTGTTCTATTGCTTTGAAATTTACACTGCTTAGAAGATTTATAATTAGTGTTATATATTGTGAGGATTAAATTCATTAAAAACACCAAAGGACCAACAAAACATTAAACACAACTCTTAGATATCTCTTAAGAAAAGCTTTTATTTTTATTTATTTTTTTAGAATATTTTTTTAATTTTTATTTTTATTTAAATTTTAGTTAACATACAGTGCAATATTGGTTTCTGGAGTAGAATTCAGCAATTCATTATTTACAAACAACACCCAGTGCTCATCACAACAAGTGCCCTCTTTAATACCCATCACCCATGTAGCCCACCCCCACCCACATCCCTCCATCAACCCTGTTTGTTCTTAACAATAGAGTTTGTTCTCTATTGTTAAGAGTCTCCTATGGTTGGTTTCCCTTTCTCCTATTTTCCCCCCTTCTCATATGTTCATCTGTTTTGTTTCTTAAATTCCACATATGAGTGGAATCATATGGTATTTGTCTTTCTCTGAATGACTTATTTCACCTGGCATAATACGCTCCAGTTCCATCCATGTCATTGCAAATGGCAAGATTTCATTCTTTTTGATGGCTAAGTAATATTCCACTGTGTATATTTACCACCTCTTCTTTATCCATTTATCAGTCGATGGACATTTGGGCTCTCTCCATAGTTTGGCTATTGTTGATAATGCTGCTATAAACACTGGGATGCATGTACCCCTTCAAATCTGTATTTTTGTATCCTTTGGGTAAATACCCAGTAGTGCAATTGATGGGTCGTAGGATAGCTCTATTTTTAACTTTTTGAGGAACCTCCATACTGTTTTCCAGAGTGGCTGCACCAGCTTGTATTCCCACCAACAGTGCAGGAGGGTTCCCCTTTCTCTGCATTCTTGCTAACATTTGTTTCTGTGTTGTTAATTTTTGCCATTCTGACAGGTGTGAGGAGGTATCTTATTGTGGTTTTGATTTGTATTTCCCTGATGATGAGTGATATTGAGTATCTTTTCATGTCTGTTAGCCAACTGGATGTCTTCTTGGGAAAAGTGTCTATTCATGTCTTCTGCCCATTTATTAACTGGGTTATTTGTTCTTTGGGTGTTGAGACTGGTAAGTTCTTTATAGATTTTGGATATTAACTCTTAAAACTGTAACAAAACCCAGAGGCTACAAAAGACAAGATCAATACATTTGACTACATTAAAAATGTTTACGATATTTCCTTTTGCCATATGGGGAAAAAAGGTCAAGAGATAAATGACACACTAAGGAAAATATCTGCAATTTGTAGCACAGAAAAAGGGCTAATTTTCTTCATATATAAAGATTCACAAATCAATGAGAAAAGGACAAAAGGAATATAATTGGCTCTAAAACATGAAAAGAAGTTCTACATTTCTCATACTAAAAGAAATGCAAGTTAAAACCACAAAATACCGTTATTCAACTATCAGGTTATCAGATATCAAAAGTTTGAAACAACATTATGTTAGCTGGGGGTGGAGAAAAAAGCCTACTAATTATGGAGGCATGGCCATTTGAAAATATATCCTTGCAATTTGTGGTAGTTATGTTCTATAAGGTTGCCATGAACACTGAATTAGCAAACACTGAGCCATTGCTCCTAAGGGAAATATAGGGTTAGGTTCCTACAAGCCTCTTGTCACAACATTTTCAATCAATAAGTAACCTTATTTTATGTGTTTCTGTGTAAAACATCTTATTTAATATATTTTTCTTATAAGTAATTAATTATACATAATCTTTCTTTATAACACAACATAAGCAAAGAAGAGTTTAACATTTTCCTGATGCTGGATAACCGCTTAGGAATTTCTTTGGTTTTCAGCCTCACAATAATGCTGTCCCCTATGCTCTGTTCATTGGTCATTATCTCATGAATCCACAAGTTGAGTACTTTTCCAGCTTTTCCATGGCTTCATCATGCACACAGATGTTACTTTAGCAGTTTCTGGAGCAGCCTCACATACAATTCAATGAATTTCCTCTTCCTTTTTCTGGATGTACAATATTGTTGATTCATTAACTTTGAACTCATAGCCAACAGCATTATAACTCTTGCCTGAAGGAAGCTTATCGAACACACGTTTTCTCCACAAGACAGCACAACCTCCTTGCACAAAGAAACACTAGGCAGCACTTCAGCACTGAGCTTGGGGGCCGCTTTATTTTTTTAAATTTTAGTAAGATTTTAATTTTAATTCCAGTATGGTTAACATAGAGTGTTATATTAGTTTCAAATGTACAATATAATGACTCAACAATTCTATACATTACTCAATGCTAATCATGAAAACTGTGCTCTTTAATCCCCATCACCAATTTCACCCATCCCCCCAACCGACCACCCCTCTGGTAACCATTAGTTTGTTCTCTATAATTAAGAGTCTTTTTCTTGATTTGCCTTTCTCTCTCTCTTCTGTTTTTATTGTTTCTTAAATTCAAAATATGACTAAATCATATGGTATTTATCTTTCTCTAACTTATTTCACTTAGCATTATACTCTCTAGCTCCATCCATGTTGTTGAAAATGGCAAAATTTCATTCTTTTACAGCTGAATAATATTCTATTATACATATATACCACATGTTCTTTACCCATTCATCTATCAATGGATACTTGAGATGCTTCCATAATTTGGCCATTGTAAATAACGCTGCAATAAACATAGTGGTGCATGTATCCCTCCATATTAGTGTTTTTGTATTTTTAACACTAGTACTTTGAATGCTGGATTGTAGGGTAGTTCTGTTTTTAACTTTCTGAGGACCTCCCCATACCATTTTCCATAGTGATTGCACCAGTCTGCATTCCCACAAACAGTGCAAGAGGGTAATTACATGTTTAACTTCTGGAGGAACCTCCATACTGTTTTCTACAGTGGCTGCACCAGTTTGCCTTCCCACCAACAGTGCAGGGGGTTCCTTTATCTCCACATCCTTGCCAACACTTGTATGGAGTTTAGCCATTCTGACAGGTGTGAGGTGATATCTCATTGTAGTTTTGATTTGCATTCCTCTGATGATGAGTGATGTTGAGCATCTTTTCGTGTGCTATTTGTATATTTTCTTTGGAGCAATGTCTGTTCATGTCTTTTGCTCATTTTTTAATTGGGTTATTTGTTTTTGGGGTGTTGAGTTTTATACATTCTTTATATATTTTGGATACTAACCTTTTATCAGACATGTCATTTATAAATATCTTCTCCCATTCCGCAGGCTTTTAGTTTTGCTGATTGTTTCCTTCACTATGCAGAAGCTTTTTATTTTGATGTAGTCTTAATAGTTTATTTTTGCTTTTATTTCCCTTCTCTCAGAGATATCTAGAAAGAAGCTGCTATAGCCAATGTCAAAGAAGTTACTGCCTGTGTTCTCTTCTAGGATTTTTATGGTTTAAGGTCTCACATTTAGGTCTTCAATCCATTTTGAATTTATTTTTGTGTTTGGTGTAACAAAGTGGTCCAGTTTCATTCTTTTGCATGTTGCTGTCCGGTATTCTCAACACCATTTTTTGAAGAGACTGCTTTTTTCCCATTAGATATTCTTTCCTGCTTTGTGGAAGATTAACTGACCATATAGTTGTGGGGTTCATTTCTGGAGTTTCTGTTCTATTCCAGTGATCAATGTGTCTATTTTTGTGCCAGTCCCATACTGTCTTGATCACTAGAGCTTTGTAGTATAACTTCACATTTGGAATTATAATACCTCCAGCTTAGTTTTTCTTTTTTCAAGATTGTTTTGGCTATTCAGGGTCTTTTGTGGTTCCATACAAATTTTAGAATTGCTTGTTCTGGTCCTGTGAAAAATGCTGTTGGTATTTTGATAAGGATTGCATTAAATCTGTAGGTTGCTTTGGGTAGTATGGATATTTTAACAATATTTATTCTTCCAATCCATAAGCATGGAATGTCTTTCCTTTTCTGTGTGTTTCAGTCTCTTTCAACAATGTTTTATAGTTTTCAGAGTACAGGTCTTTCACCTCCTTGATTAATTTATTCCCGGATATTTTATTATTTTGGGTACAATTATAAATGGGATTACTTTCATAATTTCTCCTTCTATTGCTTCATTATTATGTATAGAAATGCAACAGATTTCTGTACAATGACTTTGTACCCTGTGACCTTACCAAATTCATTTATCACTTCTAGTAGTGTTTTGGTGGAGTTTTTAGGGTTTTCTGAATATAGTATAATGTCATCTGCAAATAGTGAAAGTTTTACTTCTTCCTCACCATTTTGCATGCCTTTTATTCCATCCTCTTATCTGACTGATGTGGCTAGAACTTCCAGTATTATGTTGAATAAATGTGGTAAGAGTGGATATCCTTGTCTTATTCCTTATCTTAGGGAAAAAGCTTTCAGTTTTTCATCATTGAGTATGATGTTAGCTGCGGGTTTTTCATTTATGGCCTCTATTATGTTGAGGTATGTTCCCTCTAAACCTACTGTGTTGAGGGTTTTTATCATGAATGGATGTTGTACTTTGTCAAATACTTTGTCTGCATCTATTGAAATGATCATATGGTTTTTATCCTTTCTCTTATTGATGTGATGAATCATATTGATTTGTGAATACTGAACCACACTTACATCCTGGGAATAAATGCCACTTGATCATGGTGAATGATTTTTTTAATGTGTTGTTGGATTCGGCTTGCTATATTTTGTTGAGGATTTTTGCATCTATGTTCATCAGAGATATTGGTCTGTAGTTCTCTTCTCTTGTAGAGCTAATGTAGGCCTCACAGAATGAATTTGGAAGTTTTCCTTCCTTTTCTATGTTTTGGAATAGTTTGAGAAGAAGAGGTATTAATGCTTCTTTAAATGTTTGGTAGAATTTGCCTGTGAAGCCATCTGGTCCTGGACTTTAGCTTGTTGGGAGTTTTTTGATTACTGATTCAATTTCATTGCTGATAATCAGTCTGTTCAAATTTTCTATTTCTTCTTGGTAGTTTGGTTCCTATTTCTTCCTGGTAGTTTAGTTTCTATTTCTTCCTGGTAGTTTGAATTTATCCATTTCTTCTAGGTTGTCCAATTTGTTTGCATATAATGTGTCATAATATTCTCTTAGAATCCTTTGCATTTCTGTGGTGTTGTTACTTCTCTTTCATTTCTGATTTTGAATTTTCCTTCTCTCTCTCTCTCTTTTTTTTTTTTGTCTTTTCAGTTTTGTTTTTGTTTTTAAAGTAGGCTCCACACCCAGCGTGGAGTCCAGTGTGGGGCTTGAACTCATGATTCTGAGATCAAGACCTGAATTGAGATCAAGAGTCGGATGCTCAACCAACTGAGCCACCTAGGTGCCCCCACTCTCTTTTTGATGAGTCTGGCTAATGATTATCAATTTTGTTGATCTTTTCAAAGAACCAACTCCTCCTTTCACTGATCTGTTCTATTGTTGTTGTTGTTGTTTTTAGTTTATATTTCATTTATTTCTGCTCTAATATTTATTATTTATTTCCTTCTATGGGTTTGGGGTTTTGTTTCTTCTTCTTTTTCTAGCCTCTTTAGGTGTAAGGTTAGGTTGTTTGAGATTTTTCTTGCTTCTTGAGGCAGGCCGCTATAACCTTCCCTCTTAAAACAGCTTTTGCTGCATCCCAAACATTTCAGACTGTTGTGTTTTCATTTTCATTTGTCTCCATGTATTTTTTTATTTCCTTTTTGATTTCTTGGTTGACTCATTCATTGTTTAGTAGCATGTTATTTAACCTCCATATGTTTTTTCTCTTTCCAGATTTTTTTCTTGTGGTTGATTTCTAGTTTCATAGCATTGTGGTGAGAAGAAATGCATGGAATGACTTCAATCTCTTTGAACATGTTGAGATTTGTTTTGTAGGCTAATATGTGATCTATTCTGGAGAATGTCCCATGTGCACTTGAAAAGAATGTGTGTTCTGCTGTTTTAGGATGGAATATTCTGAATTTATCTGTTAAATCTGTCTTGTCCAATGTGTCATTCAAAGCCACTGTTTCCTTGTTGATTTTCTATTTGGATGATGTTCTGTTTGGACAGATGTCCTCTGATGTAAGTGGAGTGTTGAAGTCCCCTACTATTATTTTATTATTATTGATTAGTTCCTTTATGTTTGTTATTAACTGCTTTAAGTATTTGGGTGCTCCCATGTAGTTGCGTAAATATTTACAATTGTTATATACTTCTTGTTGGATTGTGCCCTTAATGATTATATAGTGTCTGTCTCTTGTTACAGTCTTTGTTTTAAAGTCTATTTTGGCATAGGGGCCCTGGGTGGCTCAGTTGGTTAAGTGTCCAACTCTTGATTTCAGCTCAGGTCATTATCTTGGGGTTGTGGGATTGAGCCCCACATTGGGCTCCATGCTGGATGTGGAGCTGGCTTCAGATTCTCTCTCTCTCTTTCTGCTCTCTCTCTCTTAAAAAAAAAAAAAAAGTCTATTCTGTCCTATATAAGTATTGCTACCCTGGCTTTCTTTTCAAATCCATTTGCATGGTAAATGCTTCTCTATCCCTTCACTTTCAATCTGTATGTGACTTTAGGTCTGAAATGACTCTCCTGTAGGCAGCATATAGATGGGTCTTTTTTTTTTTAATCCATTCCATCACCCTATGTCTTTTGATTGAAGTGTTTAGTCCATTTACATTCAGAGTAATTATTATTAGGTATGCATTTGTTGCCATTTTGTTACTTGTTTTATGGTTGTTTTGTAGCCTTTCTCTGTTCCTTTCTTCTCTTGCTCTCTTCTCTCACAATTAGTTGACTTTCTTTAGTGATATACTTGGATTCCTTTCTCTTTAGTTTTTGCATATCTATTACTGGTTTTTGATTTTTGGTTACCTTTCGGTTTGTATATGACATCTTCTGCATAATGGAGTCTATATTAAGCTGATGGTTGCTTAAGTTTGAACTCATTTTTTACTCCTCTCCTCCCCACATTTTAGGTATATGGTGTCATATTTTACATCCTTATATTCTGTGAGTCCCTTGACTGATTTTTATAGATATACTTATTTTTACGGCGTTTGTGCTTCCTACTTTTCTTACCCTTGTTTATGGTCTTTCCTTTCAACTCAAAGAGTCCCCCTATAACATTTCTTGTAGGGCTGGTTTAGTAGTCATGAACTCCTTTAACTTTTGTTTGTCTGGGAAACTCCTTATCTCTCCTGTTCTGAATGATAGCCTTGCTGGAGAGTATTCTTGGCTGTAGACTGTTTCCTTTCAGTACTTTGAATATGTCATGCTACTCCTTTCTGGCCTGTAAAGTTTCTATTGAAAAATCAGCTGATAGCCTCAATAGAGGTTTCCCTTGTATGTAACTGCTTTTTTCTCTCTTGCTGCTTTTAAAATTCTCACTTTATCACTACTTTTTGCCATCTTAATTACTGTATGTCTTGGTGTGGACCTCCCTAGGTTGATTTTGTTGGGGAGAATCTCTGTACATCCTGGATCTGGATTTCTGTTTCCTTCCCTAGATTTGGGAACCTTTCAGCTATTATTTTTTCAAATAAATTTTCTGCCCCCTCTTCTTTCTCTTCTTCTGGGATCCCAATAACATGAATGTTATTATACTTAATGGTGTTGCTGAGCTGCTTCAGGGCCATTTTAAACAGTGAAATCATCAGCAGAGGCACAAAAATGTGAAGAACATGTCATTAAACAAGCTACAAAGAGGATGCTGAGACATGAAGGCAAAGATTCACCCTGCTCACCTCAGCTGGGAATGTGCATGTCAGGTGACTCAAATTCTTTACCACTCTGCATGTGCCTACAAATGACTGTGAAAGTGTCAGGAGTACTGATTTTGAAATTACAAATAAGTTTCAGCAAGTAGGAAAATGAGCAAATATGAAATCTGCAAATATTGAGGACTGACTGTAGTTATTAAAATGACATAGTCTTTGACCTAGTAATTCTACTTCTAGGTAATTATTCTATAGATATGCTTTTATATGTATGAAATAACATATTTACAAAGATACTCACTGAAGTAGTTTTAATTAGGAAGAAACTGGAAGTAGCTCAGTTGCCTATTGGTGGGAGTATATATAAATAACCATGGTACTCTATATAGTGGAATACTACGCAACAATTAAAAACAAAGGAAGAAGCTCTACATAGGAGGTATGGAACCATCTACACTGAGTATTTTTGAAACTTTCTGACCATGAATCACAATATTAACAAAAACAAAATTAAAAAGTCCCACATGTTGTCACTTAGTATATACACTTCTTTATAAATGAAATTTCACAAAATAATACCTACCCTTTTACTTACCACGCATTGGTTTATACTACTGGGTTCTTTATATTCTATCCACCATATTTAAAAGATTCTGCCTCTGACTCACTAAATTGACTTTAGACCTCATTAATATGACATGCTTTTGTTTGAAAAAATACTTATTTACAAGATAGATAGTTTATCTAAAATAAAAGGCAAGGTAGACAATGATATAAAGATAGTGCTGCCATTTTTGTGGAAGAAAATAAGAGGGTACCATGGATGAATATGTAAATACATGGGCTCTCTCTGGAAGAATATTTTAGGAACTGGCAACAGTAGTTGCTATTATAAAGAGAACTGTTTGGTTAAAGGAGTTTAATGGAAGGCAACCTATTTTTTACCATATATCCTTTCCTGAAATTTCTGAATTTTGTCCTATTTTGGTTTATTTCCTATTTTTTAAAAATGCCCCTAGGAATCTTAATTACCCTATTAATCTATGTTATCTATTAAGAATTTCTTCCTTATTTAGATTATGACATTCTGAACTGAAATTTGATGTAATGAGATGTTACCATATATTTTTAATTATTCTTCATGAGAATGCTTTATTATGATGTGAAATGATCTAATGCTTTCAAGTTGTTTCATGTCTCATGACTATCTAAAATATGACTAAATCTTATGAAGGACCATGAATAAGTCCCTACATAAATTTACACTGGGCATATATATTTAGGGCAAAACCTGTTATGTTTAAAGAGCAATTAAAACAAACAAAACAAAAATTTATTCCTGTTAGAAATTTAAAAATTCCAAAACCACTACAAGCTTTAAAAAATAAGTAGAAAACACGGGGCACCTGGGTGGCTCAGTCATTAAGGGTCTGCCTTCGGCTCAGGTCATGATCCCAGGGTCCTGGGATTGAGCCCTGCATCGAGCTCCCTGCTCAGTGGGAAGCCTGCTTCTCCCTCTCCCACTCCCCCTGCTTGTGTTCCCTCTCTCGCTGTCTCTCTGTCAAATAAATAAAATCTTAAAAAAAAAAAAAAATAAGTAGAAAACATTTATTGTCTCAAGGGCAGTTTATATCACAAACTTTTATAACTGTCTAATTAAGTCCTAATTTACAATTAAAACCTGGTAAAGGGTAGTACAAAATTAGCTCAAATACAGTTACATAGAGGCAAAAAATAATATGAATAGCATTTCTTACCATGAGTAATATCTAGAAGTCTATAATTTGTTTCTTGATTTTTAGGGACTAAATTTGAAATTGTTTAATACACCTAAAATGGAAATTTATGGGAAGAGTATTAAGAAATGATTCTAATAATACAGCAAACTGGGCAGATGTTATATCATAGTACTGGGACTTTTCCATGTATAATTATTCCATGTAGAGAATCATGAACTGAAGCAACATATAGGATAAATGAATGGCCTGGAATGACATATCTGAGTGTGGGAAAGTGCCCTGTTTCTTTGCCAGTGGCTGGTGACTGTTTACATCTCAATTACTCATTTGAAAAGCCTACTGTTTTTTAGAAAGCCAAAGCCCAAGGGGCACCTGAGTGGCTCCGTCAGTTGAGCGCCCAACTCTTGGTTTCCGCTCAGGTTATGATCCCAGGGTCCTGGGATCGAGCCGCGAGTCGGGCTCTGTGCTCAGCAGGGAGTCTGCTCAAGATTCTCTCTCCCTCTGCCCCTCCTTCCAATCACACACACACTATCTCTCAAATAAATAAATAAATCTGAAAGAAAGGAAAGAAAGGAAAGAAAAGAAAGAAAGAAAGAAAGAAAGAAAGAAAGAAAGAAAGAAAGAAAGAAAGAAAAAGAAAAAGCCATTGTGAGGCTACTGAAAATGACCAGACCATGAAAAGACCTTCATCAGAAAACTTTAAGAATACCCAAAGCCAGACTAAAATAGATTAACATGTAAAAGATGGTCACAGGGATTTGGCAAGCTTCTTCTTTACCAAGTGACTTGACAACACATCATATCACATAAGCGTGATGTGAAAAAAGGCCAGTAGTACAGATCCTGTTCCAGTGCCAGAGAATGGGTTAGGTGGGATGTGCTGTGCCTGTGCTCTTCAAGAATGACATGTTAGGGGCTCCTGGGTGGCTCAGTCAGTTGAGCATCCGACTCTTGATTTCGGCTCAGGTCACGATCTCAGGTTTGTAAAATCAAGCCCCACATCGGGCTCTGCACTCAGCACAGAGTCTGCTTGTCCCTCTCCCTCTACTCCTCTCCCTGCTTTCTCTCACTCTCTCTCAAATAAATAAATAATAAAAATCTTTTTTAAAAAAAGGATTACAGGTTAATGGTATTACAGGCACATCCGAAATGGATTTGCACATAATCTTAGAGGCTAGCTTTTCTGGAAAGCTGCATTTAATGCATTGGAATAAATAAATACACGCACAAGTATAATGCACAAGAGTGGTTCTACTTTAGTTTTAATGTCCTTCCACTATATGAGACAGCCTTTAGCCCCTATGCAAGGCTTTGACTCCTAGTGACACTTAAATCACCACCTTCACTAGTTAATATTAGAGCTACAAGCCCCCCCCCCCACCTTGCAAAATGCTCCCTCCGCCAGGATACCTCTTTCTCTTTCAAAATGATTCACAGGTCATTCTGTTTAAGCAAACAAAATTTCTTTACTAGGGTTGCAAGCAAGTTTTCTCTACCAAATGGATTCTCTTTTCTAGCCAGAGAGAAGTTCTCAGCCACCCCTTTAAAAAAAAAAAAAAATTGTTGTTCTCCAATTGTTGTTAACAACCCCCAGCTGCACTGGCTTCCGCACCCATTTAAAACCCCTCTGCCTGGCTTCACATCCCAGACTTCTTGCAAGGAAAACAGAACTTTAAAATCAGAACCGTCTTGGACCGGACAGTTGCCAAGTCAGCTGCTGCTCCTTAGACTTAGGTGGAATGGCTTATCCTCAGACATTCTGCACAGTGCTTTAAGTTATATCTTACTAAATAAAGATAAGCTCATTTTTAAAATGGGAAGAATGAGGAACTGTAAACAGAAGAGCCTCCTCTTATCTCTGTAGATTTTCCCTCCAGAATGGGGTTCATACAGGGATACTTTACTGTCCTGACATGGAATCTTTAAGATTCATATCTTGTATGTTCCATTGTGGCCATTAAGTAGCTCTGAGTTGGCTCACCTCTCTGAAAAACTTTCACGACTGAACTGTTTTAGGAGGGATGGGATTGAAGTTCTATAGAGCCCCATTTATACTAAGCCAAGAAAATAACTATTTTCTCTTTCCAAGGCTCACTCTGATTTGTTCAAGACTAAAGAAGGATGCTGACTGAAAAGGAAGAGAAGAATGTCGGTCCAATAGTAATATAAGCCTCAAAGGACAATTTGGTTCTTTTCCTTTTTTTTATCATTTTATTTATTTTTAGAGTTATTTATTGAGAGAGAAAGAGCATGAGCAGGGGGAGGGGAACAGGGAGAGGGAGAGAGAGAATCTCAAGCAGACTCCCCGCTGGCAGAGCCCGACTCGAGGCTCGATCCCACGACCCCGAGATCATGATCTGAGCCGAAATCAAGAGTCGGACACTTAACCGACTGACCCACCCAGGCACCCCTTTTATCATTTTATTGTATTAGAAACTGGAAATAAGGGCCACTGGCTGCAACATGGAAGTTCTCTGCTGAACAGAAAAGCATTCAGTGAAACAAGTTTTATTGAAACATGATTTCATTCATTCAACAAATATTTTTTTAGGATTTATTTCATGTTAGAGTGATCTCTATTACCATTTGAGCAGATGAAAACTGACTATAAAATTTGTCAAAATATTTTTCTGAGAGTTTTAGGAGAACCACAGTAATAAGAATTACATAATCACTAGAATTCTATTCATAAATCTTTGTATTCTTTATATCAAATGGAAAATTTTGTGGCCAAAAAAAAAAGTACTACATGGTTAGATTACAGCTAGTACTACACTTCTTATGATGGAGAAAAAAATTTCAGATAAACATCCATTTCTAATTTTTAAAAAGTACATTAGTGATATTTAAGGGGAAAAAGGTTTTTATAAAGCAAACAAAGCAGATTATAGCTATTTGTAATCAACAACTTTTTATTTTAAAAATGACAATTCTAAAAAATATAAATCTCAGAGCACTACCTCAATAAATCAATGCAGCTCTGTTGCTGAAAAGTTTAAATATCATGTCTGCCTATTTACTTTGCATTTAAGAATAACTACTTAATTTGCTTCCTTCCATCTTATCCTTAAATAAGAACCAAAATGTCACCCTCTATCCTATGACTACAGTGAAGATGTATCAATTCCAAAGCATTGCTGGGGCACTAAAGAAATAAGCTTCTACCCACTTCCCTAGGTGTTATATGGAAGTGTTGAATCACTATATTGTACACCTGAAACTAATATTACAGTGTATGCTAACTAACTGGAACTTAAATAAAAATTTAAAAAAGAAAAAGAAAAAAGCTTCCAACCATGACACTGGACCCTCTTATAGAACAAAGTTTTAGTTATATTTCTAAGACAAGTTATTAACATCAGATAAGCATCCATCAGTACCTCTTTTCCCACTACCAGCCTAATAGCTAATTTGCCTTCTCTCTGAGAGTTATTTTTATGATCATGTGAGCCCAACAGAATGCCTAGTCATAAGTGCTCATGGTGGCATGTGCCATGAAATGGAAATCAGTGATACTGCTGGGGCCCCCAGAATGAAGCTCCTTTGAAGTGCATGTGTTTATGTGTGCTCGCCAAATTTTTAATGCCAGTAAAACCAAAAGGCAGTTTGGAATTTTAACTTACAGTAAAATGACCTTTTATCTTTTTAATGTTCCAGGAAGCATCAACTCAATCTAACATTTTTTATTTTTAAACCATAGCATGTTTGGTAACAGTGACAAAAAGAGTACTTGATAAAGAACTTCGCCTGTTCTGCAAAGGAGGGGAGGGAATGCCACATTTAAGTTCTAATTGGCAAGTGAAAAACTATTTAATTTGATAGAGCTAAGTCTAAAATGATGGAAGGATTCATTATTCTTTCAAGTAATTATGTAAGAAACTGCAAAAATTCTCACAGAAGAAATCATATGACATACCATTTATCATACCATTTATATAAAGTCAGGCCCACATGGGGGCTTCAAAGAGATGGGTAATGGGCAATTTCTTAAGCGGGGTGGCAGGTCCACAGGTGTTCATTTTATTATTATCCTTTATAACTTACAAATTTATTACATTCTTTTAAAAATATATGAAACATTTCATAGTTAAGATGAAAAACAGGGAAAGAAGGGGTAGCTGGACAATTAGAAGCAATATCATGTACAGCACATAATTATCAGCATAATGAACATATTCCTGGATAGTAAGGAACCTGGAGTTATTCTCTGCGTAAGGTGAGGCTAGCTTAATGGGGGAGTAACAATTACCGTATGTGTTCATCAGATGATCAGGCTCTGGCTGAACTGAGTGCCTCAAATCTATTTAGGATGAAGGACTCCCAACAGTGGCACAGAGGTCACTGGTCAAACACACAGTCTTTTTGCCCCTAGGAGCCCCTATGCCTCCTATCCTGAATTGCTTAAGATTTTCTTTAAATATATGGAGTCTGTTTCTCATTGATCCCCATATTCACTGCTTCCTAGTAACCATTCTAAGGCAGGGACCCCTGAACTTTACAAAGTCTGTCAGGCTCCCACCAGTACAGTGAGGGCAAGCTATAAGGAGAGAAATGCACCCATATAGTGAGATTGGCTATTTATGCCATGTATTTGCATATATTCTAATTACTTGTGTCAAATCACAAGTTTAAAACAGAAAAAGACTCATTTTTTTTTCCACTGGAAGGCTTGATGTGCCTCTGTTTACACAATTATTAGCCATACTATATACAGCAGCCTCAATAAAGCTCTCTGTACAGGCCTGGAAAGCACATGTAATTGTACTTTAGCAGGTAAAATATATATTGGGTTTTTTTTTTTTTCTCTAAAAGCAGAGAGAAAATTAATTCTTTTCAGCTGTTTCACTCCAGGGAGAAGCATTTGCTTTGCGTTAAAGCAGTGATTTGTAGGCTGGGCTTTGCCAGCATCTCATGATCTGGGGAGTGGGAGGTGGAGGGATGGGTGTTGCAAACACATTTACATCCAAACTGTCCTTTTTACAAGGCTGTTTGTAGAGGTTATCTTCTGTGATCCATTTTTGACTGTCTCCAAATCTTCTTGTTTCCGGACACTTGTCATTATCCAACATTTCCGAGCCATACTGTTTTGGATTGTTTTTAGAGCATGTAAGGATACTTTATGTGACATTTCATTTTTCTGGAAGAGTGTCAATTTAAAATTTCTGCTAAAAAATCAATAAGGAAATTCCATTTGACACTTAATTCGTTTATTTAATAATCAGTGGAGCCTACTATGGAGGGTGGGTACAAGATTGGATATGACACAGTCCTTGCCCTCAAATGGTTCACAATCTGGTGGTGTGATTCTCAGAGGCCGTGGAATCTTCTAGCACTTGGAAAGATATTTTAAATCCCTGATCCTCCATGTGAATCACTGGGGCTCAGAGATCTGTGATCTATTCCTGTCAAATAAGTGGGCTCAGAAAAAAGCTTAAGAGGTGCTGGCCTAGACGGAGGGATAGACACTCTAACACATGTCATGGCGAGTGTTACCAGGGATGCCAATTGCATGTTGCAAAAAAAAAAAAAAAAAAAAAACACAAGGAAGGAACAAATTACCTGGGGAAAAGGGTTTCCAAAGGATTCTAAGAAGATTCTTATCTGTCCTGGGTCTTTAAAGAAGGAATGTAACTGGCCCAAGGCATTCCAAGCACAGGTAAAAGCATGTGAAAGTTATTGGGGAAAAAACAGGACCCTCTGGAAGAAGACCAAGCAATCTGGAGTGCCCAGAACTGGGGGCGCTGAGGCTGTGTAGAGGGAAAGGACTAATTGGAAATGACAATGAAAGCATGTTCCGGGGTTAGATCAGGGGAGGACTTTCCCATCAAGTTAAGTAGTTCCTATCTGTCTTCTAGGGAAATGACCAGCAGAGGCAGGAGTATGGATGCATCCTCACAGAAAAATTGAAAGCAGGGAGTGATAGTAAGAGACACAGGTTTTGACTTTACTTTAACACACAGAGAAAGTTATTCAACATTTAGCTTAGACATATAGTAAACTAATTACATATACTTATGTGGCCCTTCTTTTGACCACTATCCCTCTGAGCCTGGGATTGGTCTCTCTAAGCCACCATTAGGTCAGGTTCTCATTTTTGCCCTTTCTGCTTCAGGGCAGCCTGCTTCTCTCCTGACTGCCCATTTCTGAGCCCATGGTTAGGTTCTCTGGGCCAGCGAGAGAAAAGTCTGGTAACTGTATGGAGGTGGGATAGGAATAGAGTCAGAGCAGCTAACAAGATAGTCTAGAAAAGAGTAACTAGGGACTATAAAGTAGGAGGACACTGATCCCATTTGTCTCAGAGGATCCCAAAGAAGAAAACCAGGATCCACTGATGCAATCTGATAGTCTCAGCTGCCTAAAGATGCAAGAGGGCACCTTGATTTGTTACTGTAGCTCTTTAGACAAACTAGAGGCTCATTTGGCAGTGAGAGGATTTAAAAGGTTTGTTAGTCATCTATTTTGGCATAAATTACCCCAAAATGTAGTGGTTTAAAACAACAAACATTTACTATCTCAATTTCTGTGGGTTAGGAATTCAGGAGTGGCTTTGTTAGGTGATTCTCACTCAGACACTTACACTCTCCCTCATGAGATTCAGTCAAGAAATCTGTGCAAGGCTGCTGCAGTCATCTGAAAGTTCATTCAGAGCTGAGGCTATTAGCAAGAAGCCCCAGTGTCTTGCTGGCTTTTGGAAGAAGGTCAGAGTTCTTTGCCATGTAGACCTCTCCACAGTGCTGCCTGTCTATACATGGCAGTTGGTCTTTCTGAGAGTGAGAAAGCAAGAAGGATGTCACAATGCCTTTTTTGATCTAGCCTCAGAAGTCACACGCTATCACACTGCCATATTCTTATGCCTTGTAAGAGAGTCTCAGGGAGAGGAATTAAGCTCCATCTCTTGCAAACAATTTATGGATAAAGCACATGTAACAGGGTCACACAAGAGGATTTTGAATATTCCTTCATATCTGAGATTTACCAATTCTATTCATAAATCAGTAAACAGAGGACAAACCTTGAAAGTGTCCTGTACTTGAGTCATCCCATCCTTGAAGTGGCCCCACTGGGGCTCTTGTAATTGATATATTTGTCAAGAGGAGGGGTTCAGTAATGGATTTCTGGAAACTCCACCAAGTGACAATGGGGTTTGATTGAAACTGCTCTTGTGGTGTTATGGAAACACTACCTATGATTTTCAGAAAAGAGAGTGGACACAGAAAAAGCTTAAGTTAGAGACTGTTTTAATTATACTATTCTTTGGGGGGAAAAATGATTGACCAATATATAGTAATCCAGTTCTTGTTTGTTTTTTTTTTTTCATTTTGGGAATTGTTTTATTTGGATTGTACATAAGAAAGACTTCTGAGCTCTCCTGGTTACTAGATATTACTAAGCATTACAGAGCCATGAGTTTATGAAGTTAAAGTCTCATGAGGGTTTTATAAGGCAATATAAGAAGTCATGGTCCAAACATAAAGCAAATTAAGTTGTGGCCTGCTTTGGAGCAACTGATAGGGTATAGCATGGGAGAATCCACTTGACCTTGATGTTTGAAATATTCTCCTCTTACAGGCAGAGGTTTATGACAGACACTTATGAGTCCAATCTTCCACTACTGGGATCTGCAGTGAGTAATATTTATAGTCTTGGTACTGCCAATGCTGGTTACTATCACTGTTCAGAACCTCTAATCAAAGTGTAGAAGACAAGTTAGCTACAGGACAGAATGTGGATGTTAATAACCATCGCAGCATTGCTAGAGATTGAGGTGAGGGTTGGGAGTAAAAAAGAAAGAAGAAAGAACACATGAACTTTCCTGAACTTACATAGTCAAAGGCATGAGGTATGGTTGAGAGACTGTATAAAGTTGAGGAATCAAGAAATAAATTAAGAAATAGTATGTTACAGTTGCAATAAAATTAAAATTTATGATTTCAAGTTAGAGTAG
This sequence comes from Phoca vitulina, assembly GCF_004348235.1. Classification (NCBI taxonomy): domain Eukaryota; kingdom Metazoa; phylum Chordata; class Mammalia; order Carnivora; family Phocidae; genus Phoca; species Phoca vitulina. The sequence goes on from NW_022589725.1 coordinate 25,381,250, forward strand.
AAGTCTAACAAAGTCAGGAGGAAAAGGGAGAGGAAAGTGATGTGAACTACATTCTTAATTTTTTTTTCCCCAAAAAGGAGCCACAAACTACTGACCAATCAAGAAATAGAAGCATGAACATATTCTATAGAGTGCAGGTGTTTCCAACAAGAATAACCAGAACCAGAGACTGGTGGCTCTGGGACTGAGGTGACCATGGTGACTTTCACATCTCCTTTCCTATCCTATACATACATTACTCTTTTGAACAAATGTAAAAATCCATGTGGTTGGTATCATCTATAAGTTGATACTAGCCTATGTTCACCAGGTTTTAGAAGATAAACTTCACAAACATTAATTCCTCTAGTTAGGTTTAACAAATGACAAGATTTTACTTATTTTAGAAATTCACACTTTACATTTCATTCTTCTTTTTGAAACAGAGAGTAGGAATTAGTTTACAAATTACTACCTTGGTGATAAAAACTATTTAAGATGAGCAAAAACGCTATGATTTATCCTTAAATATGCATTTCTCTACTACACCACCAAAAATAAAACGACAACCAAAAAACCTTATAATTTTCAGGATTAACTCTAATGGGCAAGAGTCCAGGCTCAGTAAAGAACCGATACTCCAACCTAGGAAAAGTCTATGAAGCAGTTTTAGCAACTACCCCCGTCCGGCCCCCAGTACTAAGAGTTATTCTGAGTTTTAATGGAAGGCCCAGGTACATCCTCCTACAAACTCCCTTCTATCCAACCATGGAAGATTTCTTCAAAGGATTCAACAATGATTAAGATACCAAAGAAGCAAATGGCTAATTTGCCTTGGTTTAATAAAAGACAGCCATTTAAAACTACATTTCCTGGGAGCAACCTGGGTACCAAATATACTAGGTGGAAAGAGAAAAGGAAAAAAATATATATATATGAGGTTAGTAGTCAGAATCCAAAGTGCATTTTTTCCCCCTTTGAGGAATTAGGGGGAAAACTTTATGAAAGCTCTTTCAGCTTCTATAGAAAAAATACTTTTGTACCCTCATAAGAAAGGCTTGCTTTTCTAATTTACAGACTCACTTGTACTACACCAATTCACAACAATCATACAATATAGATCAGGCACCATCCACACCTTCTGTAAGAAAATTTATAGAAAGGGTTGAACTACCACAGTCCCTGTGGATGATCTACAACAGTTATATTAAAAAAAAAAATACTTAGGGAAGAATGGATAAATACCAAGTGGTGTATCTGTATAATGGAATACCACACAGCAATGAAAATAACAAACTACTGCCACATGTAACATGCACATCAGATACACATAGTACATATTCTATGATTCCATTTATATAAAATATAAACCCCAGCAAAACTAATCATGGTGTTAGAAGTCAGCATAGTGGTTCACTTTGGAGGGGTAAAGAATGGGGGTGGGTTACCAGGGGTTTTGGGGGTTCTGGTAAAGTTCTACTTTTTATCTGCTTGCATGAGTGGGTTCAGTTTATAATAATTTATCAAGCAGTTGCAGTTATAATTTGTGTACTTTCCTGAATGTATATATAATTATTTAAAAAGTCAATTAAAAAATAACATATAAGGCTCCCTCCTAGCTTATGCAGTACCTTTATGCAGATTTTTAAAAAATGTCCCCTCTGGATAAATGGATTAGAAAAAGGCATCCCTGTGGGCAGAGGGAGTCCCACAGGTTTGTGGAGGATTGGCTGGTTTTTAACCCCAGTGGTACACTTGGCTAGACACAAAACCGCACATCTGGATGGACATCTGCAAATCTGCAAAACACTCACTTGACCTTTCTTCACCACAGCTTTATGAGGAGGGCAGGGCAGATGTCCTTATTTTACAAAAGAGGAAGTGGCACAGAACAGTAAGACTGATGCACAAAGGCGTCATAGCTAATAAGTGATGGAGCCAGAACAGACTCCGAGGCCAGTAGCTCTTCACATGGTTCTGATTCTGTTTTGGGAGGGGAAACAGGAAGAAGCTTCTTTCTATGTTTGTTGCTGTGTATGTTGTTATGGGTCATCTCCATGCTTTGTGGAACTAGGCAGGGAACAAATACATGGTCCAATGTTCTTAATATTGGGGCTTTAGTAAAGGTCCTAGGTTCTAAGCCCATTTGAAAAATATGCTTTAAGCATACACTTAAAAATGAATATTCACCTTTTACATGTTTACTTATGCAAAAAGATCAGTAGAATAGACACGTGTAGATACCAATAGAGCATTCTGGCCTTCCCATAGCTTAACATTATTAACTTATGGACATAAATCTTTTCGTGTCTTGAAAAAAATGAAAGAGAAAGACACACACCTAAGGTATATGTCCAGCTTACCTAGAAGTGTCTGCTTATCTTGGGAGGAGTCAGACTCTGCAGAACACCTGCAAGTTCGGAGAACAATCACTCCTCCAAGCACACCATCTTCACTGGCCAGGAAAGGTGAACCTAGGCAGGAAAGGCAAATGGTCATTTTTCAGTGAATTTTCCTTTTTTCATTTTCAATTTTCATTTGATTATAAGAACAAAAATGTGGTATGAATAAGATCTTGAAAGATGCCCATTTTCTGACAACCACCATTGTTCATGCCTTGTATAGGCCTGATGGCAAACACAGGCCTATGCCCAAAGAGGGGCCATTTGGCAAAGACAATCCCAGATGCTGCCAAGAAGACTTGAGTGGGGGTGGAGTGTGCATTACAGTATTCAGATGGAATTGGAAACACTACCAGATTAAAGGACCAAAACACAAATACAGGAAAAAATGCTCAGCAAGTCTCTTTGATCAGCTCTTAGGGATCACTTACCAGGCTCTCCCTGCTGTCAGGGGCATGCCACCAAAAGCTTTGATTTACTACCTTAAATTCAATTTTAAACAATAAGCCACAAACTTTATTACAAACATTTAAAAATGATCCTGATGGTTTACACAAATAAGGGTGAAACTGTATTTCTATTATAAGAGTTTGGTGGTTAGAAACAACCAGGCCTCTTTGGGATCTCACACACTGAACCATTGTGAGCATTTCAAGAACACTACATTTTAAAACCCCTCATTTTTCCTCCCCAAGGACATCTTCTTCAAACATCTGGCATAGCAAGTAAGCACGTGGAGAACAAATGCAAATTAACCCAAGCACTATCAAAGAAAGTAATAAAAACAAAAACCAACCAAATTGGATTTGGGGAAGCTTCTGGTTAAACTTAGTTGATTAAACACATATATTTATCTCCACTCCTTCCAAAGGCATGGCCCAATGAGGACAGAGAGAAAGGCAAACGAGAAAAAAACTGACCTTTTAGAAAATGAAAAGAAGATGGACATTAGTTCGCTCACCTAGTGGGACCACAGAAGCTGAAATCTAAGCTTTCATGGTGGGACAGGGTTGAAATTGGGGGGGGTCACCTATAAGAAATCACCCAGTTTTGTCATGAAACCCAAAAAGAATTGGAAATTGGAAGCCTCCAGTTTCTCTGAAGGCAGGGATATGGGGTGGGGCTGAAATGAAGATGGCTGGTTTAGAGTGTCCAAAAGGACCCTCTACACCAGGTGTCAGTAAGCTATGACTTATCTGGTCTACAACCTGTTTTTGTACTGTCTACAAGAGATGCGTGTTTATTTTACAATTTAAAGGTTATTTAAAAAAAAGAAAAAGGAACGAGGGGCACCTGGGTGGCTCAGTCTGATAAGACACCCTTATCAGTGTCTGCCTTCGGCTCAGGTCATGATCCCAGGGTCCTGGGATCGAGTCCCACATCAGGAAGCCTGCTTCTCCCTCTCCCACACCCCCTGCCTGTGTTCCCTCTCTCTCTCTGTGTCTCTCTCTGTCAAATAACTAAATAAAATCTTAAAAAAAAAAAAAAAAAAAAAAAAAGGACGAGAAGGAGAAGAATATGTGATAGAGACCATGATGTAGCCCAAAAAGTCTAAAATCTTTACTTTCTGGCCCTTTCAGAAATAGTTTGCCAACCCCTGATCTAAAGCCCCAGATTCCTGCATAGAGAGGAAGTTACTTCTTCCTAACCCAGGAGATGCCAGGATATTTACTCTTTAGAGAAGATGAACCAGAGGGACTTGAGTCTTGGGGGCATCAGACTCAGCATATGGCAGGAGAGAGGCTCCACAGTGAATATAGGATGTGGAAGTGGAAGTCTTAATGCTAAACAGTGAAATAACCAACTCCTTTACCCAGAGGCTCCCAGGATACAAGAAGTCAGGCTGATATCCTCCAAACAAAAGACTGGATAACTCCCTTCCAGCCACACAACCAGCTCAGGAATACCTATCTGAGAGACCCTAAAAAATTTGCCTCACGGTAAGAGCTTCCAGATGACAAGTATGATTCATTCAGAAGGTTTTCACAGTTCAGCTTTTTGGTATTTAACTGTTAAAAAGTATAGACTACCTAGGATCACTAGTTGTTTCAGTTAGGCCTCTAGAAAAGACAGAGACCAAAACTAAAAAGCAACACAGAGAAAACTTAGGCAAATGCATTGAGCAAAAGAAAAGAAAAAAAAAGAGAGAGAGAAATCAGAAGAACAGCCCAGAAGGTCCAATATCTGAATAATAGGAGTTTCAGAAAAAGAGCATAGAGGAAATGAAATTTCAAAGAAAGAATTCAGAAACATTTCCAAGAATGGAAAGGTAAGTGCTTGGACTAAAAAGCCTCAGCAACCTCCCAGAACAACTCATGAAAAAAAAAAAAAGTGCCATGGAGGTACATCACTGTGAAATATCAAAATATTGAAGAAAAAGAGAAAAGTCTAAAAACTCTCAAGTGGGGGAAAAAAGTCACATGGAAAGCAAGGGTATCATAACAGCATCAAAATTCTCAACGTAACACTGGTAACTAGAAGATTAGAAGGCACCTTCTTCAAAATGCTAAAGGAAAATTATTTCCAACCTAGAATTCTATACTAGGCCAAAATGTCAGTCAAGTGTGAAAACAGAATAAAGCTCTACAAAGTCTCAAAGAATTTACCTCCCAGGTACCTTCTCAGAAAGCTGTAGGATGAACGTGCCTTGGCAAAGTGAAGGAATAGGGCACATAATGAGAAAAAAAATGAGATCTGGAAACAGGGGATCCAAAACAAGAGAACAAAAAAAGATTCCAAGATGGCATGCAGCTATGCAGCAGGCTTAGAAAGTGGACAGTCCAAATTGAAGCAGGAAGCCAGAGGAGGCTGGAAAGATATTTCCAAAGGGAAAATAAATCAAACTTACAGAATATATGTTGGGTTTGAAATTATTAAGAGGAAATGTTTCAGATTTTGAGGGAAGTTTGACAATCAAGAGTGACTGGTATAAAAAAAACAAACAAACAAAAAGAAACCTAAACAATAATGAGGCAAATATTAACTGCAGAAAAAAAATAATAATTTGTGTAAGAAAGGAAATAGAATCACAGTACACTATGTAGTGCAGATGTCAATAGCTGGAGTCAAAAATATAAACTCACAATACTGATGAACTAAAAAAAAAAGGGAGGGGGACATAATACATTAAGAGGAGGAATGGTACATGTAGTATGTGTAGGTTTGGGGTTGGAAATATACGGGAATTAAATCTTGGCCTTTCCTGGTATGAATATGAAGATATCTCAATTTGATATATAAACAATATCTAAAATTGAAAACTGAAGGAATAGTAGTACAAATGTGTTATGTTGAATTACAGATTTAACTTCTAAATGAAATAGCTATGATAGTTAAAAGTAGTAGCCTCAGGGGAGAGGAAGCTGGGGGAGAAGGGACTGGATTGGAACAGGGAACCATTCATTTTCATTTTAAGTCTGGGGGTATTGTCTTTTTAAACCACTTACTTGTTTTGCCTTGCAAAGAAAAACAACACAAATTTAAACTGTGGAACTGGACTAAATTTTTTAATCCTCAGCCTCTTAAAGAAGGGGTAAGGAGACAGGAAACTCAGTCATTGAGAAACTACCCTGCATCAGGGCTTGGTTCCACGCTTTCATGTTCTACAGTTTGATTTTCAGAACCACTGAAGGGGGTCAGAGAAAATCTCCCCAAAATGTGTCATTTTGGCATGTGGACTATTTTGAGCTGAAGGCAATTGAGACCCTGTGGGCTCAAGAGAAACTTCTGCCTCACCCTTAACTACCTAGAAGAATCTAAATTGGGGGTCTTTCCTAGAATTAGAGTTATCACCAGGAATAAATTTTATCTGAGTAACCCATCTGTATGGCAAGGCAAATATCTAATTACCAAACATCTGTTCTTCTTATTGCCTATGAATTGCCCTCCTCCCCTTTGAAGCCCCAGGCCCCTATCCCATTCCTTAGCTCAGCATGACATAAATAACTCATTGTACCTTTTTGTCTTTGAACCTCTCATGTATAAGGAGTTCCTGTATGTATGAAATTAAATTTGACTTTCTCCTGTAAATCAGTCTCATGTCAATTTAATCTTTAAACCAGGTGGAAGAATCTTTGAAGGATAAAGGAAAATTTTCCTCCCCAACACTACTGTGCCATGAGGTGTTTTCACGTTACAGATGAAGAACCTAAGGTTCAGAGAGTTGAGCAGAGTATGTGGTTTTCCGTTATGATTCTCTGAGCCCATAGTCCTTGTTTGCTTTGCAGCAATGCCTGTCAGGGAATGGGAAACTTCGGATAAGCTCACATTCCAGCTGCTGTTAGAAACCTCCACCCCACCAGCACTCAAACTCTTGATACCTCTAGAACAGTTCCTTTCCCTACCAAATCCAACAATTTCTCCTAGGTTCCTAATAGCTCATCCAAGCTCAAAACTCTCTATCTCTTCCCTCTTCAATGACTCAACACATGAAACCATGTTAAATCCCAACAGTTCTCCCTATGACTGTACTTGTGCTAGTTTCTGCCCCTTCATTTCCACTGACAAGACCCTCAATGTACTCTCATTGTACTGAAAACAGTGTAGTAGGCTCCGTGCTCCAGTCATCCAAATCTCTAAATTAATTAATTAATATGTACTATGTGCCAGGACTCTTCTAGGCACTGGGGATATAGCAATGAAAAAAAAGAAGTCCTTGCTCACATCTAGTTGAACAGGTTAGGGGACAAGTAAATTTACAAGTCAATAAAGAAATTCATCCAGTTATTGATAAGCACTGTGAAGAAAATGAATCCTGGTAAATGAAAGAAGGTGTGACTTGAGCAGGGGCTACTTCACATCAAGGGTCAGAAAAAGCCCCTTTTGTTAAGGAGCTAACCATGTGAAGACCTGAGGGAAGAACATTCCAGGCAGATGAACAAGCAAATGCAGAGACGTTAAGGTGAGAAGGAACCTGGATGTTCAGGAAATACAAGGAGACTAGAGTGGTAAGAGCTGAGTGAGGGAGAGGGAAGAGAGGGCAGAACATAAATTCAGAGAGAGGCAGGGCCAGGTCACATAGGGTTACAAAAGGCCTTGTGGGTACAGCAAGGAGGTTAGATTTTACTGCAAGTGTGATGAAAAGATGATTTAATCTTTAACCAGGACGACAGTTCTTGTTTGCACTTGCAAAAGGTTGCAATGGATGAATGCAAAGTATGAAATGGATTGGCAGGGCAAGCATGGAAGCAACAAGTCACTAAAAAAGGTGCCATGGCAGCCCAACTGAGAGATAACAGTGGCTGAGGTGAGCCTGCTGGCAGTGGAGTCTGTCAGTAGAAGCTGGGTCTGGGATATACTCTGCAAGTAGAACCAAAAGGGCTGTTCACAGAATGAATATGGGGACATGTGAAACAGAGACATCAAAGTTTACTCTAATAAGAAGTATGCACTATGCTATAATTACATCATTAAACCATTCAAAAACTTCCAATGACTCCCAGGTGCCCACAGAACAATGTCCAAATGCCTTAGCCTGGCACAGTCCTCCTCTCTCTTCCCAATCTTATCTCCCTATTTATTTTTACACACCAAATGCTTTAGCCAAATTGGACTTCCTGTATCCCATTTCTCCAAGATTTCCCCCTGGGCCCATTTGTGAACTATTCTTCCTGAATCCTTTTCTCCCCATGAACTGAATCTATCCTCAGTGCCTTTTATACAGACACAGCTCTCTGGGGTGAGGGTATCTCACCTTTAAAGCACCTTTAGTGACTAATGAAATGCTTCCACTTATTCACCGCCTTCTCCTATCCCCAACCTCCTACACACACACACACACACACCCACCCACACACACACACACACACTCTCTCCCACTTACACCACTGCAGTGTGGCATTGAAGATAGCAAGACAGGATGTTAATGCAGTGAAAGGAGATGGGGCCCCCAGGGCACCATCGAAGCTACAGCAGGACTTCCCCCTCTCAGTATGCATTCATTCAATAATTTAAGGAAACAATGATTAGAGTATGTTTGAAGATTTCAAGTTTTTCATGGAAAGTACTCAGATTTCATATTATCACTGTGATGTTTAAAAAAAAAAAAATACTGACTCAGACAGAAGGCCTTGTTTTGAGTCTGAGGGTAGCAACTATGTATTCTTAAGAAAGACATTTTTTTTGTAATCCATGCTTCAGTTTCTTAAATTATAAATCATGGATATTAAAAGACATCTTTCTGGTTGTTACAAGGACTGAATTATACATATGAACTCTGCAACCTCTGAAGAGCTATTTAAACATTTGGTGGTAGTAACAATGATGGTAGGAAGACACTTCAGCATTTTGGTGGTTCTCAAAAATTGTCAGGCTGAACAAGATCTATTACTGTACCTACTTGGTTAACCCTCCACAACAGCCAGAACCAGTGTTCAACTGACATTCAATGGTGGTGATAGGATATCAATTTTCCAAGTTAAAATGTTGAACAGTCTCTGTATATAAGGAAACACTATTTCTTATTATTCCCAGTAAGAAAAGAAAAATTAACATGGAGTGACAGTTTAGGCACTGTGTTAGGTGCTTTTCATACCCATACAGGGAATTGGGGGTAAAAATTAATAAAATAAGACAATCCAAAGTTCCATTAATATATGCGCAAGAAGTTGCATAAAATATCTAAAGAAGATTAATAAATAAATAATAAAAATTAAGCTTCATTCACCCTAATAAAATGTCCCTAACAGACTGCTTAAATATCCAAGTCTAAAACTGTTACGGAATGAAATTATAATTACAGATGGTAAGAGAAATAGTTACTGTGATCAAATGTATCTAATCTGAATATTCATTTAAATTGTAAATCCATACTGTAAACAAATGAGACACCTACTTACTAAATTTGTTCCATAATTTTTAAGGATGAAGAATTTGAAGAAATTTGAAAGGAAAATCACTATAAGTATTAAAGTAGAGAATTCAATGAGAATATTAATCCATATTCTTTTGATTGCTAGTACCAGAATCCTAATTAGCATGATCTTCAATAAAAAGGAGGATTTGCTGGCTCATAAAATCCAATGGTAGGGATGTGATGGGTTTCAGTAACAGTAGGAAACAGTTCTCTATGGACAGTAATTCCCATCAATAGTTCCAGAACTATATTCCTGACAACTTTCACCACCAGAGAGTTCCTCTTTTTCAGTTTTAACATTCTCAGGGAGCATCAATTGGATTTAGGAAAATTCAAAAACTTGACTATCCTGGCTCCAGTTAGGGATTAAGCCTAGAACAATCAATTGTGACCAAGAGGCCAGTGGAGTGGAGTCATGGATGGACAGACAATACAGAGATCCAGGAAACACAAATGAAGAAAACACTGGGCTACAGAACCAGGAAGTCAGGATCTCATATTTGGTGTGGTCTACTTGAACTTAGACAAGCCACTTTACCGCTCTGAACCTTGCTTTCTTCTTTCATCTGAAAAATTGGGAGACTGGACTAACAATCTCTGATATCTCTACCAGTTCTAATAGGCTGGAGTATTTTTAGAGATTCATGTCTACCCACAGCAGCAACCAGTCATTACCTGATGCCAGCAAGACAAAACATGAAAGCTCCTTTTGCAAAACCTGATACAATGCTTCCTCTTTGACATGTGAGAACTTATCAAGAGAGTGATTCTGTAGCCAGAAGGCAGCTGCTAGGGGTCCACCTTCTCATTATATTTAACAAAGAACCTCTGTCTTTCAAATACATTTCTGCACATTGCTTTCTTTTTAAAGTCTATACACCAAATCACTTGAATGTCATTTTCTCTTGGAGGAATTACACACATTGAGAAAAAGAAATAGAGAGAGACAAAGATGGTTTGAAGGTCAGATGAACAAGAAAATGGAGGGCTGAGGAATAATGAATGTTCCCTACTGCAAACACATACCTCTAACTCCAAAAGAACAAATTTTATAAATATTCTTTAAACACAGAAGTAGGATAATAGTTTATACTTCTTAGAAGACCAAGGACCTTTTTCCTAAAGATGCACTTGAGTTGGTTAATCTTTCCTGGATGTGAAGTATTAGCAGAATGACATGAAGACTATATAACATAATGAGAGGAGCCAATCACGATGTTCAGAAGCACTAGCTCCATTAACGAAGTGCTACTACATTTTGCCTTTGAAAAGAAGGCTACAAGATCGCCACCATCATCCTATTAGATGTATGTTAACTGCATTCTATCATTTCCTGTCCCCACAAAAATCCTAATGTAATGCTTATTACTATATTCATCTGACAGATGAGAAACCAAATTAAAAAAGAAAGAAGCTGATGCACAGGGAGGTAAATGACAGGCTCTCAGAAACACAAAGAGGAAGTGGGGATCAGGACACTAATCGATGACCCTGATCCTTTCACTACAAACCCTGAGGACTACCCCTGTTCCACCTCTACCACAACTCATGGATATCATCATCATACGAGGTTTTCTGGTGATTTTTAAACATAGTTTTAAAGACTCTAATTTAACTCTTTTTTAAAAAAAGATTTTATTTGAGAGGGATGGAGAGAGAGCACAAGCAGGGGGGTGGGGCAGAGGGAGAAGCAGACTCCCCACTGAGCAGGGAGCCCTAGGATCATAACCTGAGCCGAAGGCAGACGCTTAACCAACTGAACCACCCAGGAACCCCTAACTCTTTAAAGAGAAGAGTTGAGTGTGGCCAATAGCCCTTTTGAAATCCCTTACTACCATAATTTGAAAGATAGAAAAAGTTAACTTGTTTCAGAACAGAAAATTCCAAACTATAATCAGAACCTAAACATATCAGAGAGAAATATATTGTAGATAAATATATTGATTCTGCCATAAATATTACAAGTAAGAAACCAAACTGAGTCCATTAAAGCTTCTGTTTCTTGGTTTAACCAATCACAGAATACAGCCACCTAATACTGCTCTAGAAATGACAAGAGATTTTTTTTTTTTTTAAAGTTTGATACAGGGTCTCTGTTCTCAAGAGAACAATTCAGCTAAGGAGAAAAGACAGTACATTTCTAAAATCATACTGGCAGTTATAAAATAAATAAAACATGGAAATATAATGTGCAACATGGTGACTACAGTTAACAATATTGTATTGTATATTTGTAAGTTGCCAAGAGTAGGCCTTAAAAGAAAAAAAAATCTAACTATATATGGTGACAGATATTAACTAGACTTATTGTAGTCATCATTTTGTAATATATATAATCAAATCAGTATGTTGTACACTCAAAACCAATATAATGTTATATGTCAACTATACTTCATAAAAAAATCATAAAGCAGTTCAAGAAGGATCAGTAGGTATCTTCTTTTCCTAAATATTCCAGCCCAGCATTCTATCTGCTAGTGGAGGTATCCAGAATTCCACCAAATCACCCTTACACAGCAATGACAGGATGAGAAATGTGAATCCCTGACAGAAAGAAAGTGGGAATGGCCTACAGGCAACTGGAAGATTCACTGGAGGGGAAAACAAATGGTCCAGTTTTCCAGCCCTGGTCCTGGCACATTCCATGTTAACTTTAACAAGTAAGAAGAGGATTCTCTACCCTCAGACTCTAACAGGTCACCCCAAGCTGCTGCTGGGGAATACAGAGAACACCTTTGCCCCACAGTTAGTTACCATCTAACTTCCATCTCAAGGAGTGTCACAAGGCAGAAGAGGCCAAAATGGTGACAGTGGCAGAAGACAGGGGTCCAGACTGGGCAAGCTGTCCCCAGTGGGGGTAGGGTGTGGTGGTATAAATTCACAATTGCTTATTAATACTAGAATAAAGCCATGAATTTGAGAAGTACAACATTCATTCAACAAATATTTCATATTTCATACAGATTCACTTTTATAAAAAATTTAAGAATCAACTCTGTGTCAAGCACTGTATAGGGCCCTGGATATGCAGTGATTAAGGTAAAATCTGTGTCCCCAACTGCTATGGTCTGAATGTTTGTACCCTTCCAAATTCATACATTGACAAATGCCCAATGTGATGGTGTTAGAAGATGGGGCCTTTGGGAAATGATTAGTCTCCTTACAAAAGCGGCCCAAGAAAGCTCCCTTGCCCTTTCTGCCATATTAGGTTATAATGAGAAGTCTGCAATCCAGAAGAGGGCTCTCACCTGAGCATGCTGGCACCCTGATCTTGGATTTCCAGCCTCCAGAACTGTGGGAAATAAGTTTCTGTTGTGTATAAGCTACCCAATCTGTGGTATTTTGTTCTACCAACCCAAATGGACTAAGATACCAAGTCATCTATGCTATGATAGACAACAGACAGTATAATCAGCACAAGAAAGGAAAATCAACCAACATAAGGGAGATACAGTGCTAACATGGGTTGAGAGGGAGAGAGCATTTTAATTAGGATGGTCAGGGACAGCTTCCCTGATGGTGACATCTGAGGAGAAAAATCCAAGCAAGTGAGAGAACAGCAATTCAGATATTGGTGTCTTGATACATACTTATTTTGCAGCTGGCAGGTCAAGCGGCAGTTTCTAGCAGATGCGTCTTAGCTGCTGCTGTTTGCCTCAGATGTAGTGCCTGGAGGTGGCACAGCTATCTTGTGGCCATGAAGAATAAACCAGCCACCCACTAAAGATTACCCAACGGAGTCTGGGCTTCTGATGCACGGTGCAGCCACCGTGCCAGCTTTGGACCGCTTTCAGACTTCTTATGTGAGAAAAGAAAAGCCCTCATTTTGTTAAGCCCCTACAGCTGGGTTTCTGTCACATTAGTCGACCATAATCCCAAACCGAAAATTTCCTTTATCCATTTTTCTGTCAGGTCCTTGGGTTTTTTCTTTCCCCTTACTAATTTGCTAAACTCTTTACACATTAAGGCAGTATTTGGTCATGTGTGTTGTAAATATTTTCCCTCAGTTTGTTATATATATTTTGATTTTTGTCTATGACTTTTTTTGTAATAGAGAAGTTTTTAATGCTTATGTGGTGAAATTTATCAACTGCTTTCCCTTATAGCTTCTGTCCTGGAAGTTTTTCTGTAATCCAAAATTATGAAAATAAGCAGTCCATTTTTCTCTATTCGTGCTTTTATAATTTCAGTTTTTACACTTAAAATTTCAGTCCATCCGGAATTAATTTAGGGGTAAGGACTACAGTGAAGACCCTGCTTTATTTTTTATTGATTTATTACTGTTTTCCCTAAATGGTCAGCAAATTGCCCAACATAAATTTGTTGGAAAATTCATCTCTTACCCACTGATTTGAAATGCATTTTTATCACACATTACATACCCATATGTATTTGCATCTGTATCTAGATTATCCTGTTCCATTGATGAAACTATTCCCATACAGATACCAAATGGCTTTAATTATTATAGCTTTCTAGTATACCTGACTGGGCCAGTTTCCTCTCATTATTCATTATTTTCACAATATTCTTTGTTACTTTCATGTGAACTTTCCATATGATCTTAAGAATAAACTTGCTTATACTTTTACCTCTCATCCTCATTGGAATTTTCATGTGAACATAATTTAATAAAATTGTGATTTTGCTTAACACTTAGGTTGTCCTGGTCAATTTTTCCAAGGAAAGCCTGAAGATGGAGATAGTTATATTCCTGACACCTCCAAATGGTGGAGCCATGTGAATTTTTAGACAAAGAAATGTGACATGGCGTCCCTAAAATAAAATCTGCAAGCATGCCTCTATCTAGTTTAAAAGGATCAAATAAGTATCTTTCTAGAATATCTTCTGAGATGTTAGTATAAAAAAACCAAATTTTTTTTTTCTTCATGGTCAGTTTTCTCTTCTGATCCATCTTATCTGATTAACTACAGTCTGTAGTCACCATCTGTAATATTCTCAAATCAAGAAAATCATTCTCAGCAACGCTCAGCCTACTCACAAAACAAGACAAAACCAAAACTAGACCCCTCAGTTCTAAGAGAGGTTGGACAGCAAGTTGTCTGCTGAATTGGCAAATATTTAGGTCAACAAATCAATCCTAAGTAACCCTAAGTGTTTGAAATACGAAAAAAAGTTTTCTGGATAGACAAAGTTATTTCTCATTGAATCCTAGATTCCATCCCTGCGAACTATCTTATGTCCAAGGGACCAATGTTAATGAGCATTGTAATTTGCTTCAGCAGGGCTATGCTGGTATTTATCTTGACTTAGTCAACAAAATCAATGTGATCAAATAATGCAGATAAGCATCTGGGAGTTCACCAGATTGTCTCCACCAATTACTTACTGCACAAAGACCCACAAAGAACATCATACATTTAGGAAGACTATATACCCATCTGTTGCTGTTCATTGTTTTGAGCTGTTCATTCTGCTCAATGAGTTTTTCCTTCTCGAGTTGTTTCAGCACATATGGTATTTTGTCCTGTGAACAAACTTTCTTCACTTTTTACTTGATAAGGCTGGATCCTGCTCATTGTGCAGAAGTACATGACATTGAGGCTTACCATCATGCTTTTCATTCAAACGTAGAGTCAGTTTAATGCAGCACCTACTTTATGTGCTCTCATGCATTTTGCTTTTAAGTAAATAAATAAATCTATTGTAGCGGGGCAAAATTGGCTTCATATAGTCTGTCTGGAAAGCCTGAAAAAATGGTGTGATTGTTGTGGGGATATAATAAGAAATATATATTTTGTTCTTTGACCATAGTTCCTGGTACACAGCTCCTAAAACCCATGTAATTTCCTATATGAGAGCCATAGGGACATTTATTGTTATAATATTTAGTTTTGTTCCTAATTCCTGCAATAGCTTTGTAGTAATAAAAATAAAATGGGTAACTTTTGTTATTTATAACAAGCCCCTTTCAACTACACCTGAGTTTATGTAAATGAGGTAACTTTGGAAAGCCCCTAGGTAACCTAAGGATGGGGGCTAGCTGCCAAGGGAACCAACCAAGTGATTACAGAGGGTTGAAACTTTCAGCCCCACACCTTTCACCTCAGGGCAGAAGGAGGAGTTAGAGTTTGAACTAATCATCAATGGCCTATAATTTAAACAATCATGCCCATGTGATGAAGCCTCAATAAAGACCTAAAAAGATATGGCTTGGAGAGCTTCCGGGTTAGTGGATACAGTGATGAGAGAAAAAGCAGGCCTGATAGCCAAAAGAAGCCATTTTAGATTTCTTTCTAAGTCAACATTACTGTATATAAACTTTGTTCAAACCAAAAGCTTGATTTATGGCCTGCCACACATGCCTTGTGCATCTGCTTTGTGAATGAGTAACCCAAAGGAAAACCACTGCATCCTTGAAATAATCAATCAATTCTCCTACTCCCTCCATTCCTTTATGATAAAACTCATGACCTAAATGCTCATCTATAATCTTTTGAGCTTTTACAAGATGTAAAAAAGTATATAACCCTGTAAAAATTGTTCATTCTTAGGAACACTTTCCAAGCAGCTGTCCCAATTTGGGCTTGAATAAAATGCTCTTTCTTACTTTAGGATATTCTAAAAGGTTTGTTCATTTTGTGTTGACAACAGGGAGAGCAGTGAGCCCAGAGAAGGCACAGCAGCTCCCAACCCCTTCCTACACACCTTCCCCAATAATCTTCCATCTGGTGGTTCTCAGTTATATCCTTTTTTGAAAAACCAGTAGCCTCATAAGTAAACTGTTTTCCTGAGTTCTGTGAACCACTTCAGCAAATTAATTAAACCTAAGAAGAGGGTCGTGTTAACCTCAAATTTATATCCATAGCACAGATGACAACCTGGGTTTGTGAGTGGCATCTGGAGTTGGGGGTGGAGGGTAATGCAATCCTGTGAAATCCTGAGCCCTTAAGTTGTGGGATGTGATGCTATCTACAAGTAGATAGTATCAGAAGTGAGTTCAATTGTAGGACACCAAACTGATTGATATCAGAAAATCAGAGAATTGCCTGGTGTGGGAAACCCCCTCAACACACATTTGGTGACCACAAGTGTTAAAGTGAGGTCCTGACAGAAGAGACATAGGAGTGTTTTTCCTTAGCAAATGGTGATTGCTGATATTGAGATTCCTGTAAGTTTCTGGATGCTTCAATATTTTTTATATTTATTATCGTATTGAGACACAATAGTTAAGTAATTATAAATGCAATTTTCTTTTTTTTAAATTTTTTATTGTTATGTTAATCACCATACATTACATCATTAGTTTTTGACATAGTGTTCCATGATTCATTGTTTGTGCATAACACCCAGTGCTCCATGCAGAACGTGCCCTCTTTAATACCCATCACCAGGCTTAAATGCAATTTTCTATCAGTGTTTGAGCTTACAACTCTAGTTCTAGAAACATTGCATTTTTACACTGTGAACTTTAAATGAATCTGTCCTGTACCCATGTATAGTGAGTTAACATATCCTGAACACCTAACAGTGCAGACACCCATTAATGCAGAAGGACATCACACAGAGGGCTAGACTGCAATTAGACAATGTATCAACATAATAATATGTGGAGTTTTGTATATCACTTGAATGTAATTCTCATGTATTCTATATTTAGTGAAGTCAGTGGACTCATTAAATACATGTTCTGTACAGCATTCTACCAAGCAGGTATGCAAACACACAAAAAAATTTTTGTTTCTGAAAAATTTATAATCCTGTTGGTAAGACACAATTTACTTAGCTAAAAGCTAGTGAACAGCATTTAATAATATAGATTAAATGTTTACATATACAAACTCATATATGCAAATACTTATACACATACTATAAATATGTACATATATCCCACTAGAATGTAAGAGCAATATGTATAGATGGAACATACATATACAGAGCCTCTTGTTCACCAGCCACCGCTAGAATAGTGTCTGACACCTAACAGGTGATCAATAAATACCTATTAGATGAGGGGTGCCTGGGTGGCTCGGTCAGTTAATTGGCTGCCTTCAGGGCAGGTCATGATCCCAGCATCCTGGGATCAAGCCCCGCATCGGGTTCCCTGCTCAGCGGGGAATCTGCTTCTCCCTCCCCCTGCTCTTGTGCTCTCTCCTGCGTGCACTCTCTCTCACTCTGTCTCTCTCGCTCTCACTCTCAAACAAACAAAATCTTTAAAAATATATATCTATTAGATGAATGAATGGATAGCCCATTAATGGGCCTTATGTTAGGTGTTTTAAGACTTGAGAAGGGCATACTTACTAGAAAGCTCTAGAATGAGTAGTCACAACTCTTGACTATTTACACAAGGTGAACTTTGAGAAAAGTCATACAGAAGAGCAGAGCGCTCAGAATAAGGTGAGCACTTAATATCTACTAGATGATCTAGACCTAGAGAAGGATTAAAAAGCTACTTGACTGTAGACATGGGGAAGGATGCTGTCCCAGGCACAGGCAACACTGGGAAAAGAGACAACTGAGTCTGGACACAGAGCAATTTTAAGGATTAATGAGAGGAGCCAAGAAGAGAAAGGACAGGAGGAGAGTCTGGAGATCCAAGGGCCAACAGTATAAAGAATGTCTAGGGAGATGTTCACAGTGGGAAAAACGACATGAGAACAAACAAATCAAACTGCCTAAACTGAAAAGATGAGAGGGGAATGTCAAGGAACCAGTGGTCCAGAACTGATCAACTTGCAGAGGAAGAAACCAACCCAAGGGATCTTATGGCAAAAGGGAAGAATGAGATGAAGCTATAAGAGAGAGCAATCAGTGATCAAGAAAGTAGTACCATCTCCAAGATCTGCTTAGCAAGGTGATAACAGTGGTCACATTAACCAAGGACTTAATTTCCTAACAGAGCTCCAATAATATTTTTAGTTGTTTCAAAAAGTCAAGAAAGAAACTGCTAGACCCCAGAGCTCCCACAATGAGAGTTGCAAGGCATTCTGTTCCTGCTGGGAGTGTCACACACATAAATTGGGTTAAGGAAAACAAAAAAGCTATACTGAAAGGGAAGAGGGGGCAACAAAAGGTGACCGATCATCTGTAAGAGTGTGTGAATATCGGTGTTACTTTTCCTTCATTTACCTATTAATTACGTATTCAACCCAGTTCTGAGTGCTGGATTACATTGGTAAACAAGATACACTTGGTCTTAGCTCACAGGGAGTTTACATTCTGATGGGGGATATAGCCAAACAAGAAAATACATGCACACATTATTTATAATTGTGACAGTTCCACAATGGAAACAAACAGGGGACTAAGAAGGAGACTAATGGAGGCAGGTAGGACCCATTGTTCACAGGCATCTCAGAGCAGGTGGCATTTTAATTTTGACTAAAAGATGAGGAGAAAGGAACCAGATGAAGATTGGAAAGGGAAACATTCCAGACAGGAAATAGCACATGCCAAGGTCCTGAAGTGTGAAAGAACCTGAGAATTTGTAAAAACAAAAACAAAAACAAAAAACAAAAAGAAGACCAGAAAGGCCAGCATAATGAGCAAGGGAGGAGAGTGACCAAGGATGAAGTTGAGGGAACAAGCAGGAATCACATCAGAGATGCCATGAGGCAATGTCTGCATTTTATCCTCATTATAATGGAGGGCCATCAAAGCAATAGAGAAGGAACTGGAACAGGCTGCTATGTGGAGAATAGACTGGGTTGAGGGTAGTTGTCATGGGAAAAGGCAGGAAGACTGCTGAGGATGTTTCTATGGTAGTCCAGGTGAGAGTTTCTCAGTGAGTGCAGAGATATCCCCATGTTCCCTGGATAGCCCCCCTTGCCAAGGTCCAGTGAGGTGGCAAATGGACCACACCCTCACCGCCATACTGAGTACATGCTGCAGCAGATACTGCTTAGAGCAGAAGTGGGACAAGAAGAAATTACACCGGGGACTGACGGCAGGTGCTCTGCCAAGGAGAGCATTTGGGTCACTGCTCTCCATCAGGAGGCCCATGTACCACACTGGAAATGTGTGTATGCAGTCATACACCTAGACCTGTCATTTCAATCAGGTTATTTACATGTCCCCTTACCATTATGTAAGATCCACTGTGCGGCCCTGAGGACAGTTGTCAGAGAATCCTGGGCACAGCGAGGTCTACCGTTTCCTGTTAAATTCTTTTCCTGGTCTACTGCCCCAATTTCCTTCCCTTTGTGGGTCCATCATGGCCTTGTTCATCTCTGGAATTCCCTTTGTGTCCTAATTCAGCAGAGCTCTAATTTGTTAACTGTAGGGTGCTGAGCAGGATCTATTTTTCAGCTTGTCATTCTTCACTAAATAAAGCCCTAAATCTTTTTTTCATCTTCGTTGTGGAATTTCAGCTGCCCTATTTGATTTAATTGTAGATTTTTACAGTCTACACATGCCTAGAAGCCTTGGGCTGTGGATAACCTTTTACTACGTCTAATAAATAAAATGAAAAGAGAAACTGCAGAAGTAAACCATAAGTGTCTTAAAGACTGGCCAACAGGCAAAAATGAGAGCCATGAATTTCTTAATTTTTAAGAACATTCTTGAAGAGTGAGATCTTATTCATTCCAGAACAGCTAGAAAGACAGCAAAGGTAACCAAAAATTTTTAACTCCTTTCCTTCATTTGTATTTGTAAAAGGATCTCTACTAGAATTAATATGTTACCAATGGCACTGAAAGACCAAATTGATTTGTCAGTCATCTTTGTTTTAACTTACAGAAGAATCAGCAGTAGACTGCCAAACTCAAGCAACCCTAAGGAAAAATAAAATAATAAAGTAATGAAATAATAAGATAAAATTAAATTTAAAAGCTTGTAATGAGAAATGGGCCAAAAATAAAAGTAGGCCCCTTGTAGGAAAAGACAAGTAATATAACCCATTAGGAAAACCAGTTTTTTTGTCCATAACATGTTGAGAAGGGTGAAAAACGAAAATTGTGTTCTGTGAGTTATACCTGATCATTTAGGTAAATAAAATTTGAAAAACAGTATGGTGTACATATAACAGGGGGCTTTAGGAAATTATCAATCAATCAATAACCCTTTATGCTCAAAAGCCACTTTAATAGAATTTTTATAAGAAAAAAATAACAAAAACATAAAACCATATTGTAGATCCACTTGAAGGATTTAAATTAATCTAAAATTAAATGAAGAAAAATATTCTACGTATTACATATAATACAGATGAATATATAAAACTATCACAACTTCATAAATAGCCATTAATAATCTGAAATAAAGATGAAATGTCACTTTTAAGAATTTTAGGAACTCCACAAGCAAGTTTATCCATATAGACAAATATATACACACTCACAATTTCATAAAGAGAGTTGCTATGTTAATAAGCTGAGATAAACACTGAAATGTCACTCTAAGAATCTGGGGAATTCCATAGAAGCAAGGTCTATTTTGGACCTGTCTCCCAGAAGGGGATAATTACTAAAGAGCAAAAAGATCCTCCACTCACAAAACTGTCCAACAACACAAAAATCAAGTGTAGCACCATTTTGAGACTCATAAAAAATTCTAAATTTGAAGAGGGAACAGAGGGATGTTTTCATTTGTGCATTTTCAATTATGCATTCCCACCAAGACAAACAACTAAATATAGCCTGGTCAGTGGTGATGCACAAAACCTTAATCTACTGTGCAACCAAAAGGTTAATATTAGAAACAGTGGTGAATCCAAAAAGTTTCAAAAAAACACATTTCAGGGCCACTTTTAACAATAGCAAGATCTATGCAGACAGTTGAGTGAGCCATGTTTTGACGGTGAGCACCCTGAAAGGAAAGAGGGTAGTGCCAGTAACTCAAATTTTTCATTTTCATACTTAAATTTATGCATCAACTTTTGGGCTAAAGAAAAGAATCACTCACTTTCTGTACCCATCTGGTTGGATTCCATCTCAGGACTCCTGAGCCCTGTGGCTGTTTCATGTTCATGTCAGTTAATGCCACAACTCAGCAAAAAACAGATTTCAAAACATTCAGGTAAATTAGCCAACATACAATGTCAGGACTTGTGTATTCAGAAAACTGCATTTTTCTCTTCATGTTTATTGTGACAAACGGTTGGCATGGCTACGCTTACTAGGGGTACACAAGGTTTGAAATTTATATTAATGTAAAGAGTTTCATGGAAACAACAAAATATTCATGTCATGCCTGGAGTGGGGTGGTATCTTTCTTTCTCCTCACGACTGCCCACAGACTCTTAACCAGGTTTGAGCTTCCTATCATCAGACTTGTCCATGTGACAGTTCATCCACTGGCCCTCGGAGGTCTCTCCCCATCACTCCTCAAAGATTTATGTTCCTAGATCATTGTTTCTTTGACATCCGTCCTGCCATAACTGCTAGTGATTTCAAGGTATGGAGATTATGCTTCCATCTCTGAGCTCTCAATTCTTTGAGCTCTTCTTTCCCAAGAATCCTGTCCTTTACTCTATGTCAGCCACTCACTCTATTATACCATATTGTGATTACCAACAACTTCCTCTTTTTTAGACCTCACTTGCAAGCATCTCACTCCCCCTAACTTTCTAGTGTACACCCTCTAGTACCCAGACTCCAACAATCCTTCAATCTGTCCCTCACCCACCTCAAATTCTCATTTTGGTCCTTAAGTGGGCTAAAGTCTATGGTCGATCATTATAATTAATTCCCTGCAAAAACTGTCAGCTATTTTGCCCTGCTCTTGACCATCATACTCACCTGGCAAAATTCCAAGTTAAATCCTACTCCATGCCTATACCCCTAAGCTGAATTTGACTGGAGAATGGCACTACCATGCTAACCACTCATGATCACTAACCTCAGTTTGGGCCCTCAATGCTGCCCGGAAATCATACATTTCTCATTTCTCCTCAAATTTCCAGTATCTCCTCCTCCATCCTAACTCTGGAGCTGACCTTGCTTCCCAATTCCCTGAGAAAAATAAAAGTGAGAGAGAGAACCTCCACACATCCTCATCACATCTTCTTGATTCGAATATTACTACAAAAGAACTGCTCATGTTCCTCCTAGGTCAATGGCTGTGCCTGTCCATCCCTTTTCACTCATCACTCAAGTGATTCCAGGGTCCCTCACCATCTGTCCATCACCTTAAAATGTCATCTGCAAACTCTTAATTCTCAGGTTTATTTTAGCACAGGCCTTCTCTCTGAACTAGAGACTTGAATATACAATTGCCTAATTAACATTTCCACCTGCATATTTAATAAGCACTGCCTGGAACCCCTGATCTTCCCCCATGACTTACTCTCCCTGGAGGCTTCCCCACATCAATAAACAGAAACTTCATTCAGTTGTCCAGGCCAAAAGCCAAGTCATCTTTGACTCTCTTTATCTCTTACACTCTGTATCAATTGAGTAGCTATTATGCTAGCTCTGCCTTCAAAAACTTGCCAGATTCCAACCACTTCTTTCCCTTCCACCACCATCACTCTAGTCCAAGCCACTACTATCTCTTGCCTAATGTTGCCTGAGAGCATCTGACTGGTCTCCCAGGTTCCACTCCTGCCCTCCATGTCTACTGTCAGTACTATAGCCAGTACTATAGTACTATAGACCATGTTAAAATGTAAATCAGGTCATGTTATTCTTCTTCTTATAAATTTCCATGGGTAAGTTTCTACATAATGGTCTTTACTACCTCTTTGAGCTCCTCCCTAACCATCTCTCCCCCTTGTTCCCTCTCCTCCAGCCACACTGGCCTTCCTGCTATTCCTCAACCTCCACAGACACATTGCTACCTCTTTAGCACATTTTGTTCTGGCAGGTTCTTCCCTTCATGGGCCACATGGTTCCATCTCTCATCTCTGGATTTTTGTTCAAATGTCACATTCCTAAAGGAGGTCTTCCCTGACCACGTTCAAAAATTTCATTTTTCTCTGTAGCTCTTACGACTATATGACAGATGAGAAGTTTACCTATTTATTTACTGTCTGCCTGACTTGATAAAATATAAGCTCCATGAGGACATGGACTTTGTTTTATTCATTGCTATACCCCCTGTACCTGATCTAATGCCTGAAATATACTATATGTTCAAATACTTATTGAATAAAGGAATAAATGCATGTTTCTGGAAGCACCAAGATGGAAGGACTTTTCTGAATCATCTAGGCCAGGGATTGCCAAATTTTTTTTCTGTAGACAGCCAGAGAGTAAACATTTTCAAATTTTGCAGGCCATCTGATCTAAGTCACAACTACTCAACTCTGCCATTGTAATGTAAAAGCAGTCACAATGTGTAAACAAATGAGTGTCTGTGTTTTAATAACATTTTATTTACAAAATCAAGTGGCTAGCAGGATTTGACATGTGGACCATAGTTTGCCAAATCCTGATCTAGGTTATTCTGTTGCACTGAGCATTAAGGCCTTAATCACCAGTTCTACCCAAATTTTTTAAACAGAGTTCATAACTGCTAGAGCTGGGGCCATCTAAACCAATCATCCAATCTAACCCCTGTGGCAGACATAGATGCTTACCTAGCATCCATTTTCTCCTTTCTACCTAAAAGGAGCCCATTTTATTGAGGGGACAGCAATGTGTACAGCTAAGAATCTATGTTTCTCAGCCTCTCTATACCTAGAAGTGACCACGGGCCACACTTCTGGCCAATAAGATACACAGAGAAGTCATGTGGAGAGCATTTTAGGAAAAGTCTTTAAAGAGGGTTGACTGGTGGCATACTCTTTTTGTTCATTACCCTTGTCCCACTTCCTGTTTTAAATGCAAATGCCATACCCAGGAGTGGTGAGAGCCACACCCTAAGGATAGAGAGTAGGAGGAGAGGAGGCAGGTACATTGAAGACACTGTGGAGCTCAGGCACAGGTCCTCCAGATGTCTTGTTATAAAAGGAAAAACTAATCTCTGGTTAAGCCATGATAAGTGGCTTTTAAAGAAAGAAAATGAATATTTGGTTAAGCCACTATAAGTAGCTTGTAAAAAGAGAAAATGAGTCATCTAAGATCCTAAAAGCCAGCAAGTGGCATGACAGAGACTTGAACCGATCCTGTGACTTCCACTTCAATAGTCTTTCTCTCATGCCACTCCCCACTCAAAGACAGAATAAAAGGCACAACATGCTATTCCACACAGAATAGACAGCAATATGAATTAGAAAAGCTTTGTTCCTATCCAAAAATGATCATTTCCCAAGCTCAGATAACTAGGAATTCTGGAGATTTTATCTAGCTTCAGATGTCAGTTCCACACCACTGACAGCCCCTAAATTAATCCTATCACTCACAACTTCAAGAGAAAGAGATGGCTCTTCTATATAGCTTTGGTAGAAAAGCCCAGGGAGGGTTTCAATTTGCCAGACTTGGATACCATGCTCATTCTGGAACCAACCACCATAGTCAGAAGGAGGATTATACTGCTTGACTTAGACTGGGTCACACACTCACCCCTGTGGCATGGGAAAGGGTCAGAAACGGGGTCTCAATGGTTCCTCCCAGTAAACAATGGGCTCTGATATCAGAAGACACGGGAGAGGAGTGTTGAAGTGCATGCTCCCCCATATATATATATATATATACACACACACACACACACACACACACACACACACACACCATTTTTTTGTGCCTATCCCAGGAAATTAGTAGATGTGGGTTGTAGGCTTAACTCTCTGACTAACTGGATGCAGGTCACCCAGTTGATACATGATCTTTGGTTCTGAGTTTTCTGATCATTTACTAAAAGGAGATGACTCATTCAACATTAGCCTTAAGTACTAAAAGATGGACTGAAACAGGGTATTAGAAAAAATCTTGGAAAAGTATTAAGTGCTATATAATTATGTAGGATTATTATAAGTGAATAACTACAACTGATATGAGAAAATAAGAGACTCTTTCCTACCTCATCCAAACCTATAAAAATCTTTAAAATATCCTTTACAATGATGAGCACCACAAAGGGCCTCATATTGCAGTTGGTCTAGACAACAAAGACAGGAACTCTTGTGCACCACCTTCCTGGGACTACTAACAGGCCCATAATGTTCTCCTCAAAAATGACTTGCTTCATTCTATTCCAATCCCTGCTCCAGTCATAACCTCTTCACTCTGTTGATCTTTAAAAACCAAAATAAAAAAATTTTAAGTAGCCCTATACATACTGTTTCAAACTTTAAATGCCTTAGATGAATTGATACATATGGTCATTTGCTGTGGCCATAGCAAATAGCAAAAGACTGAAACAATCCAAATGTCCACTAAAAAGAGGCCGTATAATAAAATTATACCACATCTATATAATGGAATAGTATATAGCTGTTAAGAATAAAGAAACTCTTCATGCACTAACTCAAATAGGATTACCTAGATACATTCAGTGAAAAAAGCTAAGTGAAAGATTGGTATATAGCTATGCTGCTACCATTTGTGTAAAAGGCAAGAAAAGAACACGCAAACCATGATGCCAGGCATAAAGGCATGGGATCTCTTGGGATGCATACAAAGAAACAAATTACCTTGGTTTTCACTACAAAGAGGAGCTGGGTTTGCTGAAGAACAGAGTGTGGGAGAGACTTTTTTATCTTTTCTATCTTTTGAATTTTGCATCATGTGATTATATTAACTGTGCACCAAATAGACAGATTGATAGCATAATACAGCATAAACCTGTGGAAGGACAAAGACACCACCAGGTCATATAGATCTCTAATAATTAAGCACAGAGGTTGATGCATTTGGCTGCCAGAATAATCCACTCTAAGTTTAATAGTCTAACATAGTAGTTGTGTTAATGTATTAGGGTAGTGATTGGAATATAACAATCAACCTGCCCTCCCCTATCAACTTCATGAAGCACATGGTCACCCAACACTTGAGCAAACACATGCTTCTATTAGCAAAAACAGAGGATGAAGTAACCAATTAGGTATTCAAACAAGAGCATCCTCCCATTTATGTAAGTATGTATGTACGTATTTTGATGTGCACACACACACGAACACATACACACACACACACACACTAAAGTATGAAGATAAATGGGTAACCAGATTTTTAATACATTTTCCATTTCACAAATACTCGCTGAGGATACACAAGGAACAATTTATGAGTGTTTTCAGCAAAAACTACCAGAAACACAGACCTATTGTGACTTAAACAAATTGGAGTTTACTTTTCCCAGCTAACAAGTAGTCTGGAGGAAAGTGGCTTCCGCATTTGTGGTAGCATGTCTACAGTGTCAAGGCCGTTATTTCTGTGAGTATCCTGTCCATTACCTTATGGAAACAAGATGATTGCTCTTACTCCAGGCATCACATCCATATTCAGAACAGGAAGAAGGTAAAGGAGGTGATGTCATCACTTTTAATCAAGAAAAGAAAATACTGTCCCAGCAACCCTCAAGTGGACTCTTACTCGTATCTCATTAGCCTGACCTATATTGTATGGCTATTTCTGAAAAGGAGTCTTAAAACATAAATATTTAGTTTTTACAGTATATTAGAGTCATGCAATGGCAAAATAAGCTCAGAAGGACTACTGGACAAACCAGCCCACAGTATGTGCCACAAGTACTCTGATAGGCTATAAAAGTTGGCACGTGGAGGTGATAAGTGTGACCCCTCCAACAGTTTATGTGCTTTATTGCCTGCTTTCAGAATATTTTAAAATGTGACAATAGGATGGATTTTAGATTGGATGCACAAGCTGACAAGTAAAAATATTGAAGGCTTTTCATAAATCCAAAAATAAAAAACGAATGTACAAGTTATACATTTATATTTATGTGCCTTCTTATTAGAGGTAATTGTCCTGCCAAATAAATGCACATCCAAAAGTTACACACATTTATTTTCTGTATATTTCTCCTTAAATGTAAGTTTTCATTTGTTTAATGAATTATAATTGCAATTAATTTCTCAGGATCTATAGACCAGTTCTGTTCCCTCCACTTTGTTAAATGCTAAAGTTTTGTTATAACTTAAGTCCCAAAGAGTTGTTAATTTTATCATAAGCTTTTCTACAAAGAAAATCAATTACCCTACAGTGTCACCATCAGTCTACAGTGCAAAAGCATTACACATACAAATATTTTTTCCTGAGCCATTTGTAAGTAAGTTTAAAACATTATAAGCCTTTCTCCTAAATACTGTGTAATAGACCCCCCTAAAAAGAAAGAGATTCTCTTACTAACTAGAATATTATTATGCCTAAGACTATTAATGATTCTAATTAACAAGACTATTAATTAGTAATTTTTATGAATAATAAGTATTATCATTTAATCTCTTAAAACTTCTCCAAATGTCTCCCAAAGTATTTTTTTAATCAAAGGCTAATCACACCTAAATGTTTTTGTTTAAAGTGCCATGTTTTCAAAATTATTCATCCAAAGGTAGTTTCCTACACCATTTTTATTGGCTGTCAGTTGATTGGTATTTGGGTTGGAGTCTTTAAATACAGGTTTTAATATTTATAAAATAGCCACTTGTTTTGCATTTTTGTATCTAAGTGATTACAGAATACAACAAGAAGCTTTTGAGAACATTATACTTTATAGGAAGAAAAGAAAAGTAGGGAAGGAAGACAGGCAGGATTATTTTTGACTTTAAAAAAAGAATGGAAATGCACACGTGCACATACATGTAAGCGCATGCATGCACACCCATGCACACACACACACACTTACAGCAAACACACTCAAAATTTGCCCCAAAAATACAATTACAGAATTCCAAATCAGAAACTCAAATAATAAAGACTGCTACTTGATTTAACTGTTTTAAATAAATATAAATCTGCTACTTTAATCAAACAAAGAAAATACTCGGAGCTTACCCAACCTGAAACTGAAAATCAATCCAGAAGCAAGGTAACATAGCAGAAAATCAGCAGTGTCATTGAGCCTCAGATGGACTGTGAGAAGCGCTCCACATAAGCTTCCCACGATTAATGCTAATGAATGAACTGGGTTCTACCACATTCATAAAAGGTCCATAATAATATTGTTTACATACACTCTATTCTTCCTTCATGAATATGTGGTTTTCACAGATTCTAAAATCATAGTTACTCTCAAATATCTGATGATAAAAAAAATTAGGTTACAATATGGAGAAGCAACTTTACAACCATGAAAAGAACTCTACAATTTATTATGAGCATTATAATATATGGATTTATTTATTTATCCACATCCACCAACTGTACTACAAGGTCTGTTCAAACTAACCAATCAATATACTGTACAACTCAGCCTTCAGCTTCATATGATTTCATTTTCCTTTCCTTCTTGTGACATTATAATTTTGTGCTCTGAGTTTACTATAACTAATATTACTGGTTTTGTCCACATGCTCACAAACTAAAGGAAAAGACAAAAAAGCTTTTAGATCACCTAATCAGTACCCTTAGGGGAAAAAAAAGCTAATGGAAACAAAGATCTTTATATTTTTTCTGTATGGGATAAAACAAATGCCTTGTGTGGTTTTAATTATTTCATAAACATATTTTAGCATAAATAGCAAAATAAGGTACCTATTGTGAAAAGCTCAGCAGCTCCCAATTTTGTGATGGTACCAACTTCTATAATCAAGTCTACAGTCCCTACATCTGGCCACCTTTGAAATCAAATAAACCAGCAACAAAACTATGATTCTTTTTAATGTAACATGTTTACAGAGAGGTGCTATTGTTGTTGTTCTTCCTCTTTAGTACTGTGCTTTTTGCTTACTAACCAAATAATATTACCAAATTACTTCCAGTTATCTAAATTCGGTAGCTAATTTAAATAGTCTTTTCTTTGTTTCCCCAAAGGTCTGTGTGAGTAAGAACACATCTACTAAGAACTATGGACAAATCATCCTCTGCTATGTAAAAATCTCCAAGTATCCAAAATATTTGGGATTTCCAGGATGTAGGAAGAGGCTACAGCTCTTGTATAAATAGGAAACCTAGGCCACAGGGAGAAAACCAAGGTCAGCTGTGAATGTGCAAAGCCCTGCAAAGTTACATTTCTGCTTCTGGCTACCCATTTCCACTTATCTTGTTAAGTCTATTGTTAGTCTGCTGCTAATCAATTCTATTAGTAATTTAATACAAAAACAAGTTTTTCTTGTTTCTTATTTGTAAGAGCAGAAAAAGAAGAGAAAACTGATTGAGGCTGCCCAGAACACCCCAACCCAGTTTTATCCCAAGATTCTCCTTTAGGAACAATGTACCTGCCATATCACAGAAGGTAACTTCTGGGTTTCTTGGAAACTGGGATGCTTCTGTTTCTTACATTCAAAATGTACTGAAGAAACAAACTTAGGTGTTACGCAACTTAATAAGCAAGTGAACTATTTACTTTCAAAATGACTGTCCAGGTCAATAAATGTGATTTTTGGGACACCTGGGTGGCTCAGTTGGTTAAGTGTCTGCCTTCAGCTGAGGTCATGATCCTAGGGTCCTAGGATTGAGTCCTGCATTGGACTCCTTGCTCAGTCAGGAGCCTGCTTTTCCCTCTGTCCACTCTGCCTGCTCTGCCTGCCATTCCCCCTGCTTGTGCTCTCTCTCTCTGACAAATAAATAAATAAAATCTTAAAAAAAAATAAATGGGATTTTTAACCATCCTTTCTAGCCAAAATAATAATAATAATAATGTCTCAAATTTTTACTACTTTTAACAGTTCCACTGAATATTATCTAATCCCTCTTCCTATTATGGGACCTCCTAGCCTTCCTACACAATCTTTCTGCATCTTGACTTAAATAAGATATATAACTATTTTGTAAACTTCTGTTTAAAAAAGAAAAATAAAGGAGACCACTCTGAGAAGTATTTCAAAGCTCACCACAGCAACTCCTCAGAAAGAGATGAGTAAAAAGCGTTCAGTTTTGCCATTAGCTTCCTAAAGAACATTCTTGAAGGCCCCTGGAAAACCATGTTCATTTCTAAAATGACTGTCTAAGAATTTAAATAAATAAAATAAAATTACTGTCATCTTTACAGTTACTTGCTATTTTTCTTTTTTGTCTCCATTCCATCCTCTCATTTAAATTTATTCTGATTTATAAAACTTCTACACATTTAGAAATATTCTAGGATTCTACATATGTATCTTTTGTTACACAGGAAGAAAAATATGATTTGCTTTGCAACTTTGTGACCTTCTATGAGATATATTCTAGCTAAAAAAGAAAAGATGAAAAGCAAAGTATTAATCTTCAATAAGTTTATATATTATGCAAAGTTAAGTTGTGGATGCCAGTCTTCTATCAAACTCTAAACCCTGAGTTGGTTTCCACAGGTGGCCCTGTGCTTATGCCAAGCGGTACAGGAGGGAAATGGCACCTGCCAATTCCTTTATTTCTGGAAGGGTCTCTCTGTGAATGCTGACTCTCTGGGACATGCTCCAAGATGAGCAAACACCCTCCCCACTGTGTGCCCCAGGTGCTCCTCAGATCATTGTTTCCATGCTGTGTGTCCAAGGGGTTGTTTGCCTGCCTCTCTCGAAGTCTATCCCAGACAAGCCTGCTGACCTTTAAAATTCCAGGCTTTCAGCCTCACTGGTTGCCAGATGTTATGAAATTCATACCTTCTCACTTTCAAAGGCAATTACCATGGGGATTTGTTTTCCCTTTGTGCACCCCTGTGTGTTAGTCTGTCTCTCACCATTCTCCATGACTATGGCTCCCTCCCTACCTCCAGCACCACACTCCCCTTCTCTCCCAAACTGCCTCCCCACACTTCCTACCTTCTTTGATGTGGCCTCTTCTCTACCTTTAGTTGTAGAATTTGTTCTGCCAGCCTACAGGTCAGTTTCTGATGTATTTAGGATGATTTGATAGTTACCTAGTTATATTTGTAGGGTAAGATGAAACTCAGGTCATCCTCCTACTCCACTGCCATCCTAAACATTGATTTTTAAAATAGGTGTAGAGACTTACCCAAAGGATACAAAAATACTGATTTGAAGGGATACATGCACCCCAATGTTTAATAGTAGCATAATCAACAATAGCCAAATTACGGAAAGAGTCCAAATGTCTACTGACTGATGAACAGATAAAGAAGATGTGATATACATGTACAATGGAATATTACTTAGCCATAAAAAAGAATGAAATCTTGCCATTTGCAATGATGTGGATGGAGCCATAGAGTATTACGCTAAGTGAAATAAGTGATTCAGAGAAAGACAAATACCATATGATTTCACTTGTATGTGGAATTTAAAAAACAAAACAAATGAACATGGAAGGGTGGGGAAGAGAGGGGCAAACCAAAAAACAGACTGTTAACTATAGAGAACAAACTGACGGTTACTGGATGGGAGGTAGGTGATGGAATGTTAAACAGGTGATGGGTATTCAGGAGGGCACTTGTGATGAGCACTGGATGTTGTATGTAAGTGATGAATCACTAAATTCTACATCTAAAACTAATATTGCACTGTATGTTACCTAGCTGGATTTAAATAAAAACTTAGAAAAATAAAAAAAATTAAAAATTAAACAATTAAAAAGAAGACAGTAACTTACAAGGGAAAAACCATAAGGCTAGCAGATTTTTCAGCAGAAACTTTCCAATCCAGGAGTGGCATGATATATTCAAAGTGCTGAATGGGAAAATCCCTGGCCAAGGGATTGATAGCAGGCTATCATTCAAAAATAGAAGGAGAGATAAAGAGTTTCCTAGACAAACAAAACTAAAGGAGTTCAACCACTAAACCAGCCCTGCAAGAAATATTAAAAGGGACTCTTTGAGTGGAAAGGAGAGACCAAAAGTGACAGTATAAAGGTAAGAAACACAAAAGCAGTAGAAATGAATATTTCTGTAAAAAATCAGTCAAGGAACTCCCAAAATAAAAGGATGTAAACTGTAACAACATATAACTACAATGTGAGGAGGAAAAGAGTAAAGAATGGGTTCAAACTTAAACGACTGCCAATTTAACATAGACCACTATATGCAGAAGATATATATATACCTAATGGTAGCTACATATCAAAACCCACTAATAAATATGCAAAGAATAAGGAAAAAGAAATCTAAATATATCACTAAAGAAAATCAGCAAATCATGAAAGAAAGACAAGAAAATATCAGAGAAAATCTTCAGAAACCATAAAACAAATAATAAAATGACAATAAATGCTTATCTGTCAATAATTATTTTGAATGTAAATGGACTAAATGTTCCAATCAAAAGACACAGGATGACAGAATGGATAAAAAAACAAGACCATCTATGTGATGCCTACATGAGATTCATTTTAGACCCAAAGACAACTGCAGACTGAAAATCAGGGAATAGAGAAACATCTATCATGCAAATGGAAGTGAAAAGAAAGCCAGAGTAGCAATACTTATAACAGACAAAACAGACTTTAAAACAAAGACTGTAATAAGAGACAAAGAAAGACACTATATAATAATAAAGGGGACAATCCAAAAAGAAGATGTAACAATTGTAAATATTTATATACCCAATATAGAAGCACCCAAATACATAAAACAGTTAATAACAAACATAAAAGAACTAATCGATAATACAATCATAGTAGGGGACTTTCACAGCCCACTTACATCAATGGACAAATCATCTAAACAGAAAATCAGCAAGGAAACAGTGGCTTTGAATGACACACAGGAACTGATCGATTTAACAGATATATTCAGAACATTCCATCCTAAAACAGCGGAATATACATTGCCTTCAAGTGCACATTCTCTAGAATAAATCACATATTACCCCACAAAACAAGCCTCAACAAATTCAAGAAATCAAAGTCATATCATGTATCTTTTCTGACCACAACTCTATGAAACTAGAAGTCAACCACAAGAAAAAATCCAGAAAGACCACAAATATATGGGAGGTTAAATAACATGCTATAAAACAATGGATGGGTCAATGAGGGGGAAAAAAAAGTACATGGAAACAAATGAAAAGGAAAACACAACAGTCCAAAACCTCTGGGATGCAGCAAAAGCAGTTCTAAGAGGGAAGTTTATTGCAATAGAAGCCCACCTCAAGAAGCAAGAAATATCTCAAATAAATAATGTAACCTTACATACAAAGGTGTCAGAAAAACAACAACAAATAAAATGTAAAACTAGTAGAAAGAAGGAAATAATAAGGATTAGAGCAGAAA
This sequence comes from Phoca vitulina, assembly GCF_004348235.1. NCBI lineage: Eukaryota > Metazoa > Chordata > Mammalia > Carnivora > Phocidae > Phoca > Phoca vitulina. The sequence continues at coordinate 25,414,591 of NW_022589725.1, forward strand.
CAAATGAAATATAAACTAAAAAAACAATAGAAGAGATCAATGAAATCAGGATCTGGTTCTTGAAAAAAATCAATAAAATTGAGAAACCTCTAACCAGACTTATCAAGAAGAAAAGAGGAAGGACTCAAATAAATAAAATCACAAATGAGAGAGGAGAAATAACAACCAACACCACAGAAAAACAAACAATTATAAGAGCATATTATGAAAACCTATATGCCAACAAACTGGACAATCTAAAAGAAAGGGATAAATTTCTAGAAACACACAGATTACCAAAACTGAATCAGAAAGAAATAGAAAATTTGAACAGATCAATAACCAGCAAAGGAATTGAATCAGTAATCAAAAAAACTCCCAAGAAATAAAAGTCCAGGACCAGATGGCTTCCCAGGCAAATTCTACCAAACATTTAAAGAAGAGTTAATACTATTCTTCTCAAACTATTCCAAAAATTATAAAAGGAAGGAAAACTTCCAAATTTATTCTATGAGGCCAGCATTACCCTGATACCAAAATCAGATTAAGACACCACTAAAAAAGGGAACTACAAGCCAATATTTCTGATGAACATAGATGTAAAACTCCTCCACAAAATATCAGCAAACTAAATCCAACAGTACATTAAAAAAAATCATTCACCACAATCAAGTGGCATTTATTCCTGGGATGCAAGGGTGGTTCAATATTCATAAATCAATCAATGTGATACATTATTACATCAATAAGAGAAAGGATAAGAACCATATGACCATTTCAATAGACACAGAATAAGCATTTGACAAAGTACAACATCCACTCATGATAAAAAAAAAAACCCTCAATAAAGTAGGTTTAGAGAGAGCATACTTCAACATAATAAGGCTATATATGAGAAACCCACAGCTAACATCATATTCAATGGTAAAAAACTGAAAGCTTTTCCCCTAAGATAAGGAACAAGACAAAGACAGCCATTCTCACCACTTTTATTCAACATAGTACTGGAAGTTCTAGATACAGCAATCAGACAAGAGGAAGGAATAAAAGGTATCCATATTGGTAAGGAAAAAGTAAAACTTTCACTATTTGCAGATTACATGACATATATATAGAAAAACCAGAAGACTATACCAAAAAACCAGTAGAACTAGTAAACGAATTCAGTAACGTCACAGGATATAAAATCAATGTGCAGAAATCTGTTGCATTTCTATACACCAGTAATGAAGCAACAGAAAGAGAAATTAAGAAAACAATCCCATTTACAATTGCACCAAAAATAATAAGATACCTAGGAATAAACCTAAGGAACAAGGTGAAACATCTGTACTCTGAAAATTATAAAACACTGATGAAAGAAACTGAAGACAACACAAAGGAATGAAAGGACATTCCATGCTCATGAATTGAAAGAACAAATATCACTAAAATGTCTATACTACCCATAACAATCTGGAGATTTAATTCAATCCCTATAAAAATACCAACAGCATTGTTCACAGAACCAGTACAAACAATTCTTTTTTTTTTTTTTTTAAAGATTTTATTTATTTATTTGATAGAGAATGAGAGACAGAGAGCATGAGAGGGAGGAGGGTCAGAGGGAGAAGCAGACTCCCCGCCGAGCAGGGAGCCCGATGCGGGACTCGATCCCAGGACTCCAGGATCATGACCTGAGCCGAAGGCAGTTGCTTAACCAACTGAGCCACCCAGGCGCCCAGTACAAACAATTCTTAAATTTGTATGGAACCACAAAAGACCCTGAATAGCCAAAGCAATCTTGAAAAAGAAAAGCAAAAGTATCACAATTCCATACAACAAGTTACATCACAAAACTGTAGTGACAAGACAGTATGGGACTGGCATAAAAATAGACACATAGATCAACAGAAGAGAAAATCCAGAAATGAACCCACAACTATATGGCCAATTAATCTTCAACAAAGCAGCAAAGAATAGCCAATGGGAAAAAGTCTCTTCAATAAATGGTGTTGGGAAACTAGAAAGCAACATGCAAAAGAAAAAAACTGGGCAACCTTCTTACATCATACACAAAAGTAAACTCAAAATGGATTAAAGACCTAAATGTGAGACCTGAAACCATAAAAATCCTAAAGGAAAACTCACGTAGCTGTAGCAACTTTTTTCTAGATAGGTCTCCTGAGGCAAGGGAAACAAAAACAAAAATAAACTATTAGGATTACATCAAAATAAAAAGCTTCTGCATAGCAAAGGAAAAAATCAGCAAAACTTAAAGGCAAACTGCAGAATAGGAGAAGATATTTGCAAATGACATATCTGATAAAGGGTTAGTACTCAAAATACATAAAGAACATATAAAACTCAATACCTGAAAAACAAATAATCCAATTAAAAAATGGGCAGAAGACATGAATAGACATTTGTCCAAAGAAGACATTCTGATCCCAACAGAACATGAAGAGATGTTCATCATCACTTAGCATTAGGGAAATGCAAATAAAAACTACAATGAGATATCACCTCTCACCTGTCAGGATGGCTAAAATCAACAACACAAGAAACAACAGGTGTTGGCGAAGATGTGGAGAAAAAAGAACACTCATGCACTATCGGTGGGAATGCAAACTGGCAAAGCCACTGTGGAAAACACTATGGAGATTTCTCAAGAAGTTAAAAATAGAACCACCCTATGATCCAGCAATTGTACTACTGGGTATTTTCCCAAAGAACACAAAAACACTAATTCAAAGGGATACATGCACCCCTATGTTTCTTGTAGCATTATTTACAACAGCCAAATTATGGAAGCAGCCCAAGTATCCACTGACTAATGAATGGATAAAGAAGATATGGCATATATATGCAATGGAATATTATTCAGCCATAAAAAAGAATGAAATATTTCCATTTTGCAATGACATGGATGGAGCTAGAGAGTATAATGCTAAGCAAAATAAGGCAGTCAAAGAAAGACAAATACCATATGATTTCACTCATGTGTGGAATTTAATGAACAAAACAAATGAACAAAGAGGGGAAGAGAGACAGAGACAAATCAAGAAACGGACTCTTAATTATAGAGAATAAACTGATGGTAAAAGTTACCAGAGGGGATGGGGGTAGGAGGGATTAAGGAGTGCACTTGTGATGAGCACCATGTGTTGTATGGAAGTGTTGAATCACCATATTATACACCTGAAACTAATATAACACTGTATGTTAACTAACAAGAATTAAAATAAAAACTTTAAAAAAATGAATGTCTACAACATACTTATTTCATATTTTCTATTTAGTGATGCTTTATATGCAAAGTCTTTTGCAAGCTGGTTGAAGTTTCTATTGACATACTCTCTCTCTCTCTCTCTCATGGTAACTCCCCTTTAGGTAAAGTGTTTTATTTCAATTTAAGGTTGTACTTTGGATTCATATTTGAGGACTATTTTGAGATCTGACTTGAAAGAGCATTCCTTCATGAAAGATTTTCATTTTCTTCTGTTAAGCCCTGGAAGCTTCATTTATCTAGGACTACCTTAAATGAAAATTCTCTTCTATTAACTTGAAAGTGTGATTATTGCAGTTAGTATTTTGTCTAGCACTGTTGGATTATTTGCAATCAGAAGGTTCGAGGATCTCCACTTCACAAAATTGCCAGGAACAGGAGTGCCTATATTTCCTGAACTTTAGTGTGGTACTTATTGCATCTTATATTTTATTTATGATGCATCTGCCCTTTTTCTTCCCATACAATGCAAGTTCCTTGATAGCAAAGCTATTTTGTTTTATCTGTGACTCTCTCATAGCAGCCAACAAAGTACATAAATGGATCTCAATGAATATTTGTTAAATAAAAAGATGTTAAAAATTCTGAAAGTATAAATGCATAAGGCCCAAGAACTGTGATGAATAATGCATGCTTTGGCAGCTGCCTAATTTATTGTTTTCCTAATTTTGCAATTTGTACATGTGAGTACAACAGACTTAAGTGTCACATTTTCTATGATAATTAAGAAGAAACATGTTTGATTTTTTAATAGATAAAAAGAGTAAATTCTCTTAGGAGTCCCTCAAACTCCAGGTAGCTACAAAGGAAAAAGATTTCAGCATTTGAAAAAGAAAAATGTATGTAAAGAAAATAGACAAATGTCTTGAAAAAAATGCAAAACCGCACTGGTGAAGAGAACAGTATATTTTTAAAATTTTCTAAATTATAAAGAAATTCATGAAACATAATGATCTCACAAAAAGGTTAAAATGTGTAATGACAACTTACTTTTGTTCTTCCTATGGAAGCTAATGCTCAGGAATTATCAGGGTTTTAGTTAAGATTTGGTCATTAAAAGAAAACATTTATTGAATATGACCTCTCAATTTGGCAGAAAAATCACAAGAGGGGACTCTCTTCAACCTCAATTGTTGATGGCATTCTGCATTTCACAATAAACCTATGATGTCAATAAAGTGCAAGAATATTCCTCAAAGAAATTAAATGAGAGAACACTAAGCTAATAACTTAGCTTAGAAAGTCAAAGAGAAGAAGAAATTGGGTATTTACAGATAACACTTTATCAACTATTATATTTAGTAGTGAGCAGAACCAACTAAAAAATGTACTGTGACATTACTTGTTGAGAACTGGGAAAGAAGCTATAATACCACCCTGAAGTTCACACACCACACGTACAGCCACAGTTTGCATGGAAAAAGGAGTAATTCATGAAACCAAGTTCATTCAAAGATAACCATGAATAGGAAAAGTCACATCTGAATCATTGTAAGAGCTTTTAAATGTGTGTGTAATCGCTTAAAAAGCACAACTAAAAAGGAATCTATTTATTTCTTTTCCCTACTTAACTAAGCATTCAGTCTATAATCAGCTGGTTAGCATGAAGTATTATTAAGGCACTATTTTTACAGTACCCATTTTATGGGTTTTGTATGTTACACAAACAGTGGTTTTTTAAAAAATGCATGAATTGGTTATTCTCTTTCATGCTTCCTATATTAAGTCAAACCAAAGCTCTGGATCTTGGTAATGCAAGTGGAAACAAAAACAGTTCAATCTTCAAAATGTCTTTCAATTTTACTCTATTCATTCTATCACATTAAAGTCTCATTTATCAAAAATAGATTTTTAAAGAGCCCTGCATTCAAGGTAATTTCAGAGTTTGTTTCAAATTACAAAAAAATAGGAAATAACAAGTCACTGACTAGAAAAAATACATAAAAACAAATTATTTAATCATAAGTGTAAAATTAGTTTTAAAAAGATCCCTTATTGCTGCAGAAGGTCACAGATATCAAACATATCACCACTCAAAAAAGACAGGGTTATTTTAAAATTCTGTAGAGATGGTTACTGCTACACCATTTTTCAATCTTTCATTGTAGATAATTTTATTATTAATAAAAGTTAAATGTCAATTAAAAGAAAATCGCCCAAACAAGACAAAGAAAAATGGTCAAGAGCTATGAGCAGATAATTCACAGATTAATACAAAAGGCCAAGTTATAGTGAAAAGTTGCTCAACCTCACTCATCAAAAAAAGATGAGTTAAAACTGGAAATCATTTTTTTAATCCATGACTTTGGCTATCTTTTAAAAGTTGATAATAACCATTAGAAAATAGTGTGAAGGAGACTTCTAGTTTCCAGTCCAGCATGTAAGGAGCTCGGAAGTTGTCACTCTATCCTAACAAGTGAAAAGCTGAATAAACTGAAAGAAATCAACAACTCTTCTTAGATCCATCAGAGAAGTGAGGTCACAAGGTAAACAACTGCCCCCAAAATTGGAGAGAGTCAGATACAGAGAATCACAACTTATCAGAGCACAAGACCATGAACAGAAGCCTCCACGGAAGTAGTGCCAGGATAGGAAAACCAGAACTGTAACTGAAGAACTGCTGGATTCTCAGTGTAGCCAAGTCCCTGAGTTAAAAACTCTTGGGTGGGTGTGTGTGGGAAGGAGAGCATCCCATTCCTCAACATTCCATTGAGGAATGGGATGACAGTATTGTGAGTTTTACCTCCTGGAGCTCTACCAGGTTTTCACAGTAGTGAAAATTGGAGAAAAATTCCTTCATGCTTCTAGGAGGAGGAGGAGAAAAGGAACCATTTTTAATATAAGAGAGCATTCTGTTCTTATTAACAACGCCTGCCCTCAAGAGAAACTATTTTACCAGAGCCTAGTCTGTGGGGTTTTATCAGAGCCTAAATTCAACTCAAAATACTCAACTCCAGCCAGCTCTGACCTACACAGGAGAAGGTAGGGGTGAAAAACAAAGAGGCACTTGGCAAAGTTCACAGACCAGAGGCACAGGCTCAATAAAGGACTGGGACATAATTATAGGAATATAGAATGTTCCCCTCCCCCTATACCTCATCACCATATTACTAAAGGCCTACTTCCCACAGTTCCTTTTACCCAATACATCATGTCCAGTTATCAAGAAAAAATTACAAGGCATACTATAATGCCAAAAACCCAGTTTGAAGAGCCAGAACAAGCATCCAACCAGATTCAGATATGACAAGAATGCTGGAATTATCAGAGAAGGAATTTAAAAGAACTATGATTCATACACTACGGGCTCTAATGAAAAAGTAGACAAGATGCAAGAACAATGGATAATGTAAGCACAGAGATGGAAAGTCTAAGAAAGAATACAAAAGAAATGCTAGAAATCAAAAACACTAAGGATATGCAAACATCTAAAACTGAAGAAGCAAAAAGAAAAAAGACTGAAAAGAAAAGCAGAACAGAATATTCAAGAACTGTGGAATGACTACAAAAGATGTAACCTAAACAAAACAGGAATACCAAAAGAAGAGGAGAGAAAGGAACAGAAGAAATATTTGAAACAGCAACTGAGAGTTTCTCCAAATTAACATCAGACACCAAATCACAGATCCAGGAAGCTCAGAGAATAAGCAAGATAAATGCCCCCAAAAAACTATATCCAGGTAAATCATATTCAAAGTACAGGAAATCAAAGATAAAGATAAAAACCTTAAAAGAAGCCAGAAGGGAAAAAACACCTTACCCACAGAGGAGCAAAGACAAGAATTACATCTGACTTCTCAGATATCATGGAACAAAGGAGACTGACGTGAAATATTTCAAGTGTCAAAAGAAAAAACAACAACAAAACACACACACACACACACAAACTCCACCAAACTTGGATCTTTCGAAAGGAGGAATAAAGACTTTCTCAGACAAACATTAACAGAATTTGTTGCCAGTAGACCTGCCTTGCAAGAAATATTAAAAGAGAAGGAAACTGATAAGCCAGAAATGTGGCTCTACATAAAGGAATAACATTAGAGAAGTAATAAGGGATGGTTAAATAAACTTTTCTTTTTCTTTTTTTTTAAAGATTTTATTTATTTGAGAGAGAAAGAGAGAGTGCGCATGAGCAGGGGGAGGGCCAGAGGGAGAAACAGACTCCCCACTGAGCAGGGAACGGGATGTGGGACTGGATCCCAGGACCCTGAGATCCTGACCTGAGCCGAAGGCAGCCACTTAACCGACTGAGCCACCCAGGCACCCCTAACTTTTATTTTTCTTATTCATAAGTGATTCAACAGACAATAATTTGTTCAAAATAATAAAAGCAACAATGTATCTAAATATATGCGTGTATATTTATATATGATTATATAACGCCTGAAATGAATGACAACAATGATATAGGGATGAGAGGGAGGAATTAGGAATTTTTATTTGAGGTACTTGCACTACCCATGAAGCAGTATAGTATTATTTGAAAGTAGACCTAGATTAGTTGTAAATGTATACTGCAAACTGTAGGGCAACCACGAAAAAAAAGCTTTAAAAAAAATTGATACTCTACAAAAGGAGAAAAAATAGCATCGTGTAAAATGCTCAGAGTATACAGAAACAGGCATTCCCACATGGGAAAATGATATAAACAAAAATTACAGACAACATGAATCTTTCTCAGTAGGGTAATGGATAAATTACGGAACCACAGAATATTCAGCTATAAATGTATACATACTGATATATTAAGAGCATCAAGATATGGGGCACCTTGGTGGCTCAGTCAGTTAAGTGCCTGCCTTTGGCTCAGGTCATGATCCCAGGGTCCTGGGATTAAACCCCTGTCTTGGGCTCCCTGCTCAGTGGGGTGCCTACTTCTCCCTCTTCCTCTGCCCCTCCCCCTGCTTGTGCAGAGCAAATTCAGCAGAGAGGGAGAGAGAGTGGGGGTGGGAGGTACACGGACAAAGAGAATAGACTATTAAGCCACATTCCAAATTGTCAGCAGTGGTTCTTTCTGGCAAGAGCAATGGGACTTAGAGTAAATGGAAAGGGGGCATCTGTCTTGATTATTATATAAAATCTTTCTATGTATACATTGCAATGAGAATCTCTAGATATATTATCTACGCAAATGCTTTTTTAAAAGAAAAAACAAAGGAAGCAAGAAAGGAAGAATATAGTGGTGTCTTTCCATAAAACCAAGAAGGCGGTTGCTAGCTAGTTTTAGTCACTGCCATAATGATTTCAGCCAAATTACTTCAAACAGGAACTTGAGATCCACCATTAACAATTTTAATTTATAGTGTCAATTAAGGAGCAATTTGATTTCCAACTATACTTTCACACAAATAGTTTAGGTTGGCCTGTGAACAAACCAAGGATCCAACAGAATTTTGGGGCTAGAGGGGACTTTCTGGGCCCTCACTCTATTCATGAGGAAACTGAGAACAAAGAGTTGTCCTAAAACAAACAACTAATTTCTTCACTGTTAAAAGAGGGAAGAACTCAACCTTCTTGCTCCTTGTCCAGGCCTCTGGTAAATTCAATTTATTTCTTCTAACTACTTTATAAATATCATCTGTGGTTCCTGAAAATTCCCAAGTGGTTCTGGAAAATTTTCATTTTCCAATCCTATTTCCAAATCACCTGATTAAAAAGAATTTCACAGTTTCAGGTTGGATACAGTAGAGAATTCATAGAACTCAGCATGGTGAAGGAATTTAGAAACCGTTTGTCTAACATTCTTTTTTTTTTTTAAACAAAACAACTTAAGTAACTTGCTACATCCAGTGAGTCAGACACAGAGTCCAGAGTGGAACCCAACTTTGCTAACCCCCAGGATAGTCTCTCCCTGTATTTCCCATTCATTTTACTTAAAAAAAAAGGCAGTATGATCCTACACAAAGAATACACACTAACTGGGTGACATTGGGCAAGTCATTAAACTTGAAAACTAAGTTTTCTTCAACTATTAAATACACAGGGTCAATCAGGTGAGCTCTGAAGTTTACTTCTTTCCATGAATCTGGAATTGTTAAGATGGGGTTCAAATGCACCATTAGGTCCTGGGTTCCAGTGGCAAAATGAAATACTGCAGTCCAACTCTCTGAGTAGCTTCAAAGAGCTATAGAGAAGGAAAGCACAGACAACCAGAAGAGAATAGAATGGAGTTCAGGAACTCCTTAGCATGGACCCAAATCTGGAAAGGTAGAACTAGCTGGTGAATCTGTGGTTTTAGATTCAGTAAAGTGCTTCAGAAAGTTGCGATGTGCCATAATTCCACACCTACCACAGGTTCCCAGGAAGTTAACTTCTCCTGAGCATCTAGTTTTCACCTCTTACTATTTCTTCCCACTAATGTTCTGAGAATGCATCTAATATAGCTGGACAGCTAATAATAAATTATATAAATTATATATGCTATTAAGGCCAAGAATTTGGTTTCCTTTAAAAACAGCATTCAACAGTTGGTAATTGTTAAAACAAAAGACCAATAATACCTAAGTCTGATTCTGATATATTTGAGGATAGAGTAACATGAATGTAATCAACCTTTTTCTGAAAAATCATGAGAGGCAGACCTCAAAGGCCTGTTCCTAACTCATTCCTCAGCTTACATTTTGCTATCAGGCAATTCTTGCTAGCATGTATATAGTTAATACCATTACTTATGTCTTCATAACCTCAGTTTAAATAACTGTAAGAAAGCACCTGTACAAAATCTCTTCATATTGAATTATTTTCCTACAGTTATTCACTCTGTTCTTCCTTCAGATATATCCAATTCTTTCCTGCCCATAATCTGTTTTTATTTCTCTCTTTGCCCTAAAAATCTTTCCTGATAGGGCATTATACTTATTAAAGGCCGGAACAATAATGAAATACAGTTTTATCCCCATCCCCAGAACCTTCCATCGATCCCATCAGTTGTATGCTTATCTAGTTGATACGTTTTATCCTTTGAGCTTCTAAGTGGATTTTCATAAATTCTAAGTAGAGACACCTTTGGGATGAAATATGTTTTGATAGGTAAATCCTAAATTTGGGCAGAATAAATAGTTTAGAGCTCCCCATGAGTACCCTAAAGGTAGGACTGGGGCTAGGATGTGACTGGACATGTGGGCATTGGTGGGAAAACCAGAAGAAAAGAATTGATCACTGGCATAGGTTTCTGCCCCTCTTTCCAAGCTGGTGAAAGTAGAGGAAAAAGAGGAGACAAATAAAAAAGCCCCAGCTAGATCTGGAGGATCCAAGAATAGATGAGGCCTAAAGACACAGAAAGCCAGGTAGGGAAGTTCCCCATTCCCATGCCACACTCAGGCCAATAAGATGCTCTAGGAGTAAAGCAGAAAAACTAGCCTCATATACTTGGGCAATGAGGACTTGACATTCTCACTGATTATTCCAGAAGTTTCAGACCATCTGATTCTACTACCACTAGCATCTATTGTCAGTGGATGCTGTGTGCACTAAGAAAACCACAGGCTACAACAAGACCATGGACACCAGAGCAAATTCAGCAGTAACAGAAGCCAGTAACCCATAAGGAGGTAGAGGGCAAGTCCCATCTCAGCAGAAACCAACAGTAGGAGGAGGGAGACCATGTACCAGATGGTCCCTCCCACAATGACAAAGAAGTTCCCTTGAATCCCACTGCCACCCAGCAGAGAGGGAAAGTGGCAAACAAATATAAAGTGCCATGTATAAAGAGACTAGGCTTACATGGAAGGAGCTAGCAGAATGAAGGCAAGAAGTCAGGCATTAAACTGAGTTAAAGAAGATAAACAGTTACAAAAGGCACCCTTCCTGCAATTTCCAGCATGGGCTGGGAAGGAGACAGTATGGGTGTGGACATCTGGTGAAGTCTGCCCCAGCCACAGGCCCAGAACACAGTCCCCCTGTAACTTTGAAGCCTAAGCCTGGGGCTGGCAATATAACTCCAGCAGCTGCACAGGACTCCCTTGGCAAGGCCCCACACAGTCTGCATGTAGCCCCTGTGGCCCAGAGAGTCAAAGACCAAGTAGTCAGTCCCTCTAGAAGCCCTCTGTGACCTGTGGGCTCTGAAGTCCTCTGTGTCTTCTGCCTCCACTGGTGCCAGGCTCCCACTACACACCCAGCCACTAGGTACTGACCATCTGCTCCCTGTCTGCACTCAAGAGTAGCCTACTGTCTGCACAGCAACTCCAAACCAGTCCCAGCAAGGCCAAACCAGTGAACTTCTCTGCTACCTGGTGGCCAAGCCATTCCTTCTTCATCAAGGTTTGTGCCCCTTCCAAGTATGTCCTCACTTGGACACTCAGCTCTAGAGTACCACCTAGAGTTTCTTTATATCTTACAGTTACTCTTTCAACATAGTTAACAATTCTTTATATTATACTTCTCCTGATTAACCTAATGTATAGTTTGTTTGTTTGTGTTTTTAAGATTTTATTTATTTGTCAGAGAGAGAGAGCACACAAGCAGGGGGAGCAGCAGGTAGAGGGAGAAGCAGGCTCCCTGCTGAGAAAGGAGCCCGATGCAGAACTCTATCCCAGGACGTGGGGATCATGACCTGAGCCAAAGGCAGATGCTTAACCAACTGAGCCACCCAGGCATTCCCAATGTATAGTTTCTATCTCCTGATTGGACTCAGAGGGCTACATCCACCTAGTCTCAAAATCTGAGTCTACCAATATTTCTACTTTCTCCATTTCCTCTCCATCCCTTGGACCATTCCCAGCCGCTCATGTCTCTTTCCTATAGAGATGGTCTTGGACAACCTTAGATCTATTTTATAAACCCTCCCCCAAAATACCATTTTATTTGTCAACTTAGAAACACATAAGGGTTCTCTCCTTCCTATCAGATCAAATATGAACATGTTGAGATTTTTTTTTTGAGATTTTTTTTTAAGATTTTATTTTTTTCTTTTTTTTTATTATGTTATGTTAATCACCATACATTACATCATTAGTTTTTGATGTAGTGTTCCATGATTCATTGTTTGTGCATAACACCCAGTGCTCCATGCAGAACGTGCCCTCCTTAATACCCATCACCAGGTTAACCCATCCCCCCCCCCCCCATAACCCTCAGTTTGTTTTTCAGAGTCCATAGTCTCTCATGGTTCGTCTCCCCTTCCGATTCCCCCCCTTCATTCTTCCCCTCCTGCTATCTTCTTATGTTGAGATTTTAAGGCCTTATGTGACCTGGCCTCACCAGCCCCACTGCACATAAGGAATACTTCTTGCCAGGTAAGAGTCATATAAGTGTCTAGCTCTCCTGATACCGCATCTGACTGTCATGTCTGTTTATACTCCTCTCTGCTCCCTCTTTTCCCACTTATCCCAGAGCCTTCTGGGGCCAGTTCTAAGAGCCCCCACCCATTAGTTCTTTTGGGAACAATTTCTTCCTACACTTTTGTCTGCATTGTCCTCATCACATAATTGGCATTCTATTATACCCTGTCTTAATTGTCCAACTAGAGATACCACCTCCCAGATTAACCCTGTAATAGGCTTTTCTAATTTATTCATGGCTATTACCCTTATTTTTAACTATATATGTCTTATACAACTTCACCACTCTTCACATAGTGGTAAGCTCAATGTTACATGATGGGAAAAGCAGACTAAATCAAATAGTTTTAAACCTATGTAACAGTTATGGATAGGACCACTGCGAGGCAATATAAAATCTTTCTATAGATTTGAAAAAGACACCCCTTCCTCCAAACTGATGCAGCCTCACAGCTTGGCAAATGGAGCCCAGGCAGGATTTCAACTCAACCCTACACAACTGTACATGGCAGCACTGGACTCATTAATGTATCACTGACTAAAAGAAGAGTCAAAGTGTATTATAAAAAAACTTTTAAAGGATGTTATCTCTTGAATTTTGTTTTAGTAGAATTTTATGCTACTATATATATATCACTCTAATCCTAGATAATGTCTCACAGCTTGGGTATTAGATTAGTTTTATGGCAAATTTCATGCATTAGTAGGTATCTCATGTCATTCTTTTCATGACCAATATTAATTGGAGGTATAAGTCTATGCTAGGCCCTGGAGCTAGGCCTTTTGGCACAAATATGGTATCTGACTGGTTTACAGCTCAGTGAATCAATCTATATTTAGAAGAACACAATTTTTTAATGTTATACTTACTGATAAACTTGTTTTGCATAGTCTCCAACAGTGCTTGGTGAGCATCTTCAGCTTGTAAAGCGTGTGAACATTCTCTAGCCAGTATGGTACGTACAAGATGCTCCCCACATCCTAGAAATAAAAGGAAACCAAGAACGGTTGAGGAAAAGCAGTGCTAAACATCCTTCTTGTCTTATTAGCATTAAAACACCCTTATATGCCACTTAAGAAGTAGCTGTTTTGGAGAATAATTCAGTGATGGATGAAATGACTTCTATGAGCAATCTAGAATTTTAATAATAAGACTCAGCAGAAAATAAACAAATAACTGTCTAATATCAAAAGGAAACAGAGAAAAATAAAAGAAAACCCCTTTTTTATAGGAATGGTTTACATAATATAGGAATTCAGATTCTCTGCCTAGGAATCTCCTAGGGTTCTGTCTCATTTCCATTGTTGGGTAACTACAGAAATTCTGTTTTATAATTTATTTGTTTACATACAACTGTCCTAGTCTCCCATTTTGCCTCTGGCACCCCACACACCTGGGCGCACGGGAGAAGTCTAAATAGCCAGGGGCAATCTAGATCTCCATCGACCTATTTTTCACTAAAATGTCCACCACACCTCAACAGCTGCAAAGTGGACTTAATAAAATAGCACCTTTCTCACTTTATAATAGTAACTTACATAGCCTTCAGGGATGAATACTCTGTAATTTAAAAAAAAATAAGAATATATTTTTAAATCCTTGGAGTAAACTGGGACCATTCAGACACACTAAGAAAGGGCAGGCATGATGGCGATGGGAAGCACTGCCTAGAATTCCATTACAATTTCTATCTGTTGAAAGTAGAAACTGCATGCAAAAGTAAAGACAAAAGAAATTTAACTTATAGGCTGGTAAGTTCAAATAAAAGATTTCTGAAGAGGCTGATTTTTTTTTCTTAAAATTAAAAAGCTACTTTCATAAACATTGGAGGGGTAAACCTTTTCAAAAAACTACTAAGTGACAGGGCACCTGGGTGGGTCAGTTGGTTAAGTGTCCCACTCTTGGTTTTGGCTCAGGTTATAATCTCATGGGTCGTGAGACTGAGCCCCACATCGGGCTCCACTCTCAGTGGGAAGTCTGCTTGAAGATCCTCTCCTCCTGCCCCTCCCCACCACGCACACGCTCACTCTCAAATAAATAAATCTTTTAAAAAAATACTAAGTGCCACTTGAAATGCTTATTATATATAAAATCAGTTGCATTAATTAAAATGCAAATACCCTCTTACCCAAATGAGAACAGAAGATACATAAGACCTGCTTCCCATCTCTTAAAAAATAAAATAAAATCTTGAGGGAAGCAGCTCAGCATGGGCACTGGCTGCCTAACTTGCTTACACCAAGTCCCACACACCTGTGCTTTGGTGGTACTGCCCTTCTCAGTCAAGCTTGCTTTAGTCCCAGTGGGACAGGCCCCTCCCCCCAGAAGACCAGCAGAAACCCCCGCCCACACCACATGTCCCAAACAGAGTTCTACAGGGCCCCTGTTCTGGTGGAGTTGGTATCAGGGTCATTTCACAAGCAAACCAGAGCACACATAGTTAAAACTCGCCACAGTCAGGCCAGGAACCAAACACTGCCCACAACAAAGGAGAGCCTCTGCGGATGACTGGCCTAAAGGACAGAGCTGCCAAAACACAACAGCACAGGGCACACAGCACACATGGGAGACACTCCCTGAAATTTCAGACCCTGGGACCCTGGGCACTACATGACCTCTTCTTCATAAGGCCATTACTTTCAGGAGCAGGAGACATAACGGGCTTTTCTAACACACAAAAGAAGGCAAGAACTTAGACAAAATACCAAGATGGAGGAATTTATCCCAAATGAAAGAACAAGATAAAGCCACAGCCAGAGAGCTGAGCAAAAAAGATATAAGGAACATGCCTGATGGAGAATTTAAAGCAACAATCATAAGGGTACTCTCTGGGCTTGAGAAAAGAATAGAAGACATTCTATCCCTTACAAGAGAGATAAAGGAGTTAAAAAAGAATTAATCAGAGATGAAAAATACAATAAACAAGACTGCAAGTAGGCTTCATGCAATGAATAGCAGGCTGGAAAAGGCAGAGGAATGAATGAGTGATCTAGAAGACAAAATAATGGAAAATAATGAAGCTGAACAAAGACAGAAAGAATTATGCAACACAAGAACAGACTCAGGGAACTCAGTGACTCCATCAAATGTAATAACATTCATATTATACGAGCCCAAGAAAAAGAAGAGAGAGAAAGGGGGCAGAAAATTTATTTCAAGCAATAACAGCAGAAAACTTTCCTAATCTGGGGAAGGAAACAGACATCCAGATCAGGAGGCACAGAGAACTCCTATCAAAATCAACAAAAGCAGGCCAACACCAAGCCATATTGTAATTAAATTTGCAAAATACCGTGATAAGGGAAAAATCTTGAAAGCAAAGAGAGAAAGTAAGTCCTTAACTCAAAAGGGACAACCCATAAGGGTAGCTGCAGATTTCTCAACAGAAACTTGGCAAGCCAGAAGAAAGTGGCATGATATTCTCAAAGTGCTGAATGGGAAAAATCTGCAGCCAAGAACACTCTATCCAGCAACGCTATCATTCAAAATAAATGGAGAGATAGTCTCCCAGACAAACAAAACCAAAGGAGTTCATGACCACTAAACCAGCCCTGCAAGAAATATTAAAGGAGACTTTTTGAGTGCCAAGGAGAGACCAAAAGTGACAAAGACAAGAAAGGATCAGAGTAAATCTCCAGAAACAATGACAAAACAAGTAATAAAGTGGCAATAAATACATAATCTATCAATAATTACTCTGAATGTAAATGAACTAAATGCTAAATGCTAGCTAAATCAAGAAGCACAGGGTGTCAGAATGGATAAAAAAACAAGACCCATCCATATGATGCCTACAAAAGACTCATTTCAGACCTAAAGACACCTGAAGATTGAAAGTGACAGGGTGGAGAAATACTTATTATGCAAATGGATGTTAA
Organism: Phoca vitulina; assembly: GCF_004348235.1. Lineage (NCBI taxonomy): Eukaryota > Metazoa > Chordata > Mammalia > Carnivora > Phocidae > Phoca > Phoca vitulina. The sequence goes on from NW_022589725.1 coordinate 25,430,998, forward strand.
AAGAAAGCCAGAGTAGCAATACTTATATTGGACAAACTAGACTTTTTTGTTCTTGTACTGTTTTTGTTTTTGTATTTTTGTATTTTTTTAAAGATTTTATTTATTTGAGAAAGAGAGAGAGAGACCACAAGCAGGGGATGCAGCAGGCAGGGGGAGAGGGAGAAACAGGCTCCCTGTTGAGCAGGGAGCCGGATGCAGGGCTTGATCCCAGGACCCTGGGATCATGACCTGACCTAAAAGCAGATGCTTAACCAACTGAGCCACCCAGGCACCCCATATTATTTTATTTTTTAAGATTTTATTTATTTTAGGGAGAGATCACACAGAAGCACGGGGAGGAGCAGAGGGAGAGGAAGAGAGAGACTCTTAAGCAGACTCCCTGCTGAGCATGGAGCCCAGCACAAGGCCAGATCTCACCACCCTGAGATCATGACCCGAGCCAAAATCAAGAGTCAGACACCCAACTGACTGAGCCACCCAGGCACCCCTGTTCTTGTATTATTTTTATCCTGCTTTGGTATCAGGGTAGTATTGGCCTCATGGAATAATTCTGAATGTGTTCCCTCTATTCCATTATTTGTAAGATTTTCATAAAGATTGTGCTGGACGATTTTTGATTCCTAATTCAATTCATTCTTGTTATTAGTCTAAAAAGATTTCCTACTTCTTGGATTTAAGATTTATGAGTGAATCTTAGTACCCTGCGCATTTTTAGGAATCATCTGGGGTTTTTTTCTAGGTTAATTGATGTGTTGGTATAAAATTGTTTATAGTAATCTGTTATCACACTATTTCTGTGGTTATCTGCTGTATTTTTTTCTATTTCTCATTTTGGTTTTTGAGTCTTCTCTCTTTTTTTTCTTAGTTAATGTAGTTAAAGCATTGCCAATTTTGTTTATTTTCTTGGAAAAACTGGTCATTACTTTCAATGTTATGTTATTGTTTATTCTGGTCTCTATTTTACTTAAAATTTCTGGGTTTCTTTAATTTCCTTCCTCTACTAGATTTCAGCTAAGTTTCTTTTTTTCTAGTTCCTTGTGGTGTAATGTTGTTTATTTGAACTTTTTTCTTAATACAAGCATTTATAGCATAAATTTCACTCTTAACATCTGCTTTTGCTGCATCGCATAGGTTTTGGAATATTGTGTTTTCTTTTTCTTTTGTTTTGAGACATATTTTGATTTGCCAATTGATTTCCTATTTGGCCCATTGCTTGTGCAGTAGCGTGTTAATATTTACATATTAAATATTTAATATATACACTGTAGATTTTTCATCTTTGTTTTATTGTTGATCTTCAGTTTTGTACCACTGTGACTGGAAAATATAGTTGGTATGATTTCAGTCTTCTTAAACTTGTAATATTTGTTATGTCTCTTTTTATGTGATTTAACCAGGGATTCTTCTGCATATACCTGAAGAAAATGTGTATTCTATTTTTCTTGGATGGAATGTTTTATATATATCTTTTAGAACCACATATTCTGAAGTATGCTTCAAGTAAAAAATATTCTTGTTGAGAAAAAAAATTAAAAGCTCACCTTAAAAAAAAATCCTGCCAAAGTTATTCCATTAGTTTATTAGAAATCAAGTTCTACATTCACATAATGGGTAAAGGGTATCAAAGGATCGGAGCACCCATTGAGACTACAGGAGAAGTATGATTCAACTTATAGTCAAAAACTTCACAGCAAAAGAAGGAGCATCTCTACCATCCACTCAGATTCCCCCACAGGTCCAGGGACAAAGTAATGTTTTCTCATGTTATTAATCTGTATGCACACACACGCGCACACCCACACACACACTACACTAGTAAAGGTTCTTAGCAATCAAAAAGAAATGTGGGCTAAGATTATCAAATGAAAGAACCTCTCTTAAGTAATGTCTACAAATTTTTAAATTTATGAAACATAAAGCAACACAAACTGATATAATACACAATTCTCTGTTTAGCTGGCATGTATTGTGACAGGCGTTAGGCACCAACAATAAATCACCCTAAAAATATCATCTATAATTGTAAATCATTGTTAAGCCTTTCATATCAGGAATTTTCCCTTCATATGTACAACCTCTCCTTCCCATTCTCTCCCTATCTCCGTTTCCTCCCTCAATATATACATGCACAGATGCATACATACATACATATACATACATATGTGCATATTATGAATACACTTACAATATATACTCATTTTCAAAAATACAAACCATTCAAAAAGTGTGAAAGTAACCATAAGAGACTCTTAATCTTAGGAAACAACTGAGGGGGTGGGGGTGGGGGGATGGGGTAATGGGATGATGGACATTGGGGAGGGTATGTGTTGTAACAAGCACTGGGTATTATATAAGACTGATGAATGACAGACCTGTACCCCTGAAACAAATAATACATTATATGTTAATTAATTGAATTTAAATTTTAAAAATAAGTTTTAAAAAAGTGTGAAAGTTTTTGTAAAAATCACTTCATATTTTGGGGCACCTGAGTGGCTCAGTAGGTTAAGCGTCTGCCTTCCCCTCAGGTCACGATCCCAGGGTCCTAGGATCAACCCCTGCATCGGGCTCCCTGCTCAGCAGGGAGTCTGCTTCTCCCTCTGCCCCTCCCCTGCTCATGCCCGTGCTCTCTCTCTCTCTCAAAAAAATAAAATCTTTAAAAAAATCACTCGATATCTTGCCAGAAGTAACTTCCCTGTATTTTTTGGTAAAGTGTAAATGTAAATATCCTTCCAGATCTGAATATCATTTTATAAGCATCTAAACTTACAGGAAGATCTAAAAATGCAATTTAATATATAACTTTCTGAGCAGGATTGTGGTGTTCCCTATTTTGTTAAATTTTTGCAATATTATTTTTATAATCAGGGAAAAAAATAGCAATAAAGCTAATAGAAAAGAAACCATTTTTGACACTTACTATGTAAAGACACTGTGCTAAGCTCATGAAACTCCATAAATTTTAATTCCCTTTGTGTACATATTTGATGTTGAAGAGTGAAATGTTATACTTTAGAACAATAATAGTTAGAAAATTGGCATATTATAAGCTAAATGAGTGTTCAGAAGGTTATGTACACATGCCTCAAGTCAAAGAGCTAAACCACATGAAGTTAACATTACATCAAAAATACACAATATGTGTCAGAGAGACTTTTTCTCCGTTGTTATACAAGAATATACAGGATTTTCCAATGATTGATTTTTCACTGAGAAACTTTTAAAATTATGACTTCTATTCGGACATATATCACCTCTAAAATAAGAGCGCTGACATCAAAAGCTTGTTCTCCTGCAGGTTCCAATCAAAGAAAAGTTTGACTTATGTGGTTTTACCCACAAAATTCCAAGGTTTCTTAGAATATGCTGCCAGATAGCTGAAGTGTGATTCAAAGGCAAAGAGTTCCATTCATTATACACAGATATGAAGAAATAAGCCTTTCATTGTGTCCTCTTTTTGTCCTTATTCAGGCAAGTATGTATTACATTCTCAGATCTTAGAAGAAAACATGAATTATACATAGAATGAAGACCTAACAACAAACCTAGAAGAAAAGTGATATGAGCACACCTCAGAGATATTGCAGGTTCAATTCCAGATCACTGCAATAAAGTGAGTCAAATAAATGTTTTGGTTTCCCAGTGCATATGAAAGTTATGTTTACACTATACTCTAGTTTATTAAGTGTGCAATAACATTATGTCTAAAAAAATGTACATACCTTAATTAAAAAATACTTTATTGCTAAAAAATGCTAACCATCATCTGAGATTTCAGCAAGTCATAATAACTGACCAAAGATCCTGATAACAAATATAATAATAATGAAAATGTTTGAAATACTGTGAGAATTATCAACATGTGACACAGACACAAAGTGAGCAAATGCTGTTGGAAAAATGGTGCCAACAGACTTGCTCAACACAGGGTTGCTACAATTCCTCAATTTGTTAAAAAAAAAAAAACAAAACAACAACAGAATATCTGTGACCCACAATAAAGTGAAGCACAATAAAATGAGGTATGTCAGTAAATATCAAGTTCTAAAAGAACTTACTTATTTTAGCATCAGTAAGAATGACAACTTCATGGATTAAAACACATAGTGAATTCATAACGTACATTCTAAAAAGCATCTGTCACCTCTGAAAGATGCTATGGAACCAATTCACTATTCTGAAAACTGGTACATTAAAATAAAGATTCTAGCATTTCTCTGTCCTTCCTTTAGGAACTGTACAGCATGGTAACCACATAGTTTATGAAGGAAAATTTTCTCCACAGAAGTATCCCAACTAATAAATGAAGAAGAATTAAACAGAATTAGAATATAATCATTTGTAACCTAAAATGTGATAACTGATATAGGCAATAATCATCAATAGCTCCTAATACCACAAAAAGACACAATCAGACATTAAATGTCCCTTGATAAAATTACACCTTTGTAGTCTTGTCCCACACCAAAAAATTTACAGCTGAATATGAACAAGCCTCTAAATTTAATTATCAATTTCCACAAATAAAGAGAATTCGCAAAAAAAAAAAAAAAAAAACAACCTATAGTTAACATCATTACTTAATGGTGAAAAACTGAATTGTTTCTCCCTGAGATCAGAAACAAGGTAATGATGCCTGCTTTTATCACTCCTATTCAACAATATTCTGGAAGTTCAAGCCATTGCAATAGAGCAAGAAAAAGAAATAAAAGGCATAAAGATCAGAGAGAAGCAAAACTGCTTTGCAGATTACATAACTGCTTATGTAAAATCCAAGGGAATCTACAAAACAACTACCAGAGATATCTCTCCAACTTCTTCCTATCTTATTAGTAGTCTAGGGCAAAGGTTGGCAACAGATAGCTACCTGGTACTTATCAGTCCCCAAAATGTGGACTTGATTTTCATTTCTTCTCCTATTTACTCACTCACCAGATTGTTACTGACAGCCTACTTGCTGCTAGGCCCAGAGTGCCTAGCAGTTGGCAGGGGCACTGTTGCATAATGTCAGATCTCCCCAATGGTGTTGGACCCCTACTTAACTCTTAAGTATTCAGTCAACTGTCATTCTGCCCAGTCCAGATGCCAGTGCCCTCACTGTGTATCTTACAGATCAACCCTGAGGATTTAGATGAGAACCCTGGATTCAGCAGGAACCCTGGTCACTCCCATAGCCCACTATGAGTCACTCTCCATGGCCCACTAGTCCCAACCCTAAGCCCAGTCTCAGCTCACTCCTTCACAGTGTGCTTCCTGTTGCTGAGACTTCAATATGCCCCACACTCAAAGACTTCAGAATTATAATGTATCTCCTCTCTGGTGAGAATTGTAATACATCTCCTCTCTTGTGGGGATCCTTAACCTTTCAAAACCCACACCAAAGATGAATTCGCAATAAAAAATTACAAACCACACATGCATGTGCATGTGCATGTACGTGCACATACACATATACACACACACACACTTATAAGATGGAATGAGCAGATGTAAAAAGAGAAGGATTATCAAACTAAGAAGTGGTACTAGAAGAGAGGTGGACAATCATTTTGTTAAAAAATACAAAGTAAATATTTTAGGTTTTATAGTCTACATATGATCTCTCTCAAATATTCTTCTTTTATAACAACCCTTTATTTTTTTAATTTTATAGATTTGATGTATTTATTTGACAGAGAGAGAGATGAGAGAGAGAGAGTACAAGCAGGGGTGACAGCAGAGGGAGAGGGAGAAGCAGGCACCCCACTGAGCAGGGAGCCCGATGTGGGGCTCAATCCCAGGATCCTGGGATCATGACCTGAGCCGAAGGCAGACACTTAACCGACTGAGCCACCCAGGCGCCCCTATAACAACCCTTTAAAAATTTAAAAATCATTCTTAGCTCATGGGCTGTACAAATATAGGCCACAGGCCAGATTTGGCCCAAAGGTGATAATTTGACTATCCCTGTAACAGAACAATTTGTAATACAAAGATTAAAAGGAAGAGAGATCATAAATTAAAAAAAAAAAAAAAGCAATCTGGTAGCAGGTGCCAGGGGGAGGTGTGCAGATTTTTCAAGGCACCAAATGAAACCTTTCAAATTAGAAGAAAATTGTTTAAAATTCAATGAAGAGAGAGAAATAAAAGGTATACATAGAAAAAAAAAAAAACCTAAAAAGCATCCTAGAATGATAAAGAGAAGGAAAATAAGGCATTAAGAAGCCTGGAGTATAAAATGAGACTATCCAACAGATTAATAGGCATTTTGAGATAGAGAAAAGAAAGAATGGGGTGAGGGAGTACTAATATTTGAAGAGATAATGAATTAAGAGTTTCCAGAATTTAAGTCACAAGGAAATTCTTAAACTGAAGATGCATACAGTGTTCCAAAGAAGATGAGTACAACAAACCCATCCTTAGGTATACCACAGTGAAGCTCTGAATGAAAGATAATCAAAAACTAATCACAGGGCACCTGGGCGGCTCAGTTGGTTAAGCGTCTGCCTTCGGCTCAGGTCATGATCCCGGGGTCCTAGGACTGAGCCCCATGTTGGGCTCCCTGCTGAGCGAGGAGTCTGCTTCTCCCTCTCCCTTTACCCCTCCTACCCCTCCTACTCGTGCTCTCTCGCGCTCTCTCAAATAAATAGAATCTTTTTAAAAAATAAAAAATAATCATAAAGAAAAGAGGGATCATCTACAAAGAAATTAAAATTTAACTGTTCCCAACCAACAAAAGAGGCCAGAAAACTAACATCATAAAGATGCTAAGGCAATAAACAGAAAATAACTTGTCAACCTAGAATCAGTTAAACTATCTTTCTAGAGTGGGGTGAATACAAACTGTTCAGACATATAATGACAAATTCATTCCTTTGAGATTTTAGCTCCCAGGTTACTTCTATTCTTCCCAAGACTACTCCTTGTCATTAATTCCTGTTTGTTTGTTTTTCAAAGATTTTATTTATTTATTTGACAGAGAGAGAGTACAAACAGCGAGAGCAACGTGGGCCTTGATCCCAGGACCCTGAGATCATGACCTGAGCCAAAGGCAGACACTTAACAGACTGAGTCACCCAGATGCCCCAATTCCTGCTGATTTTAGTATTTACGCAGGTGATTCTCCCAACACCTTGACATCTAGATTCTCTGATACCCTCTCTTCAAGTTATCCACACTACCTCATACATTCACTCCAGTGACAATGTCATTATCAATAACATTAACTGCTCCATAGTCTCAATTGCAGTCATCCCACCCTTCCCATCTTTCCGGCTCACCTCTTGAGCACTTTGATTCCAACATTCCCTCCACCTCACCAAAAACTGCCATCTATTAATTATGTTGGTTTTAAACTATCCTGAACTTCTCTTGGGCCCTCACCTACTTCCTTATCCAGCTGAAATTCCAATGCTTCATCAACTTATATACATTCTCTTACTCCTGAAGGCCTCCATGTTTCTCTCACCTCATCCAACTTGTCTGGCAGAAGCCCACCCTGGAGTTATCGGTCAAAAGTACTACACAAGGCTGCAAAAACAAAAACCCCCAAACCTTAGTGCCTTAACATAACAAAAATATAATTCTCATTAATGTTACAGGTTGTACTTGGGGCACCAGAGAATGTGTTCCACAGAGTCACTCAGGAACAAACCCAGGCTGATAGGTCTGTAACTGCACCTCCTGGATCATACCCCCTCCAGAACAAGAGAGCCATCCAGGGCCTGGAAGTCACACATATCATTTCCATTTCAGTCCAGTGGCCAGAAATTGTCACATAGTCTCAGGCAACAACAATTGGGCTGTGAAATATGGAGGAGCATAGGAATAGTCAGGGAGCACTACATTAAATGTCCCTGTCATCTGACTAAATCTAACTTTCTATGCCTGCACCTGCACAGCTAAATGAGGTACAGCAGCCATCCTGTGACTGTGGGGTGACATACATGAGCAGGAAGGCATACCCACTGAGGAATGTAGGAGAGAAAGGACAGACCAGGTACCAGGCAACATTGTTGGGTAGCCCAATCAGCCCCAGGCTCCTTCCAGGTTTCCTGTTATATGAGATCTAAAATGAAACAAAACAAGAACTATCTGTTTAAGCCACTGTAATTGAGTTATCTTTTTTAAGCCCAAATGCATTCTATTTTTCATGTTTTCCCTTTGGCATAATAAACATAAAATTTACCATTTAACCATTTTTTAAGTGTACAATTCAGTGGCATTCACAGTGCTGTACAACCATCACCACCATCTACCTCCAGAACTTTTTCATTTTCCCCAAACTGAAACTCTGCACCCATTCAACAACTCCCCATTTCCTCTCTCCCTCCAACCCTGACAACCACCATTCTACCTTCCATCTCTACAAATTTTACTACTCTAGGTACCTCATATAAGTAGAAGCATACATTTTTGTCCTTTTGTGACTGACTTATTTTACTTAGTGTCTTTGAGGCTTATTCATATTGCAGCATGTTTCAGAATTTCCCTCCTTTTTAAGGCTAAATAATATTCTATTGTTTTATATATACACATTTTGTTTTTCCATTCATCTGTCAATGGACATTAGGGCCAAATGCATTCTTAATCTATATAGAGAGCTATTTGCTGAGGTAGAAAATGGCTCAGAAAACTTTACACTGAAAGAAGACAACCTCTAGCTACTTCCTCAACTCAAAGCTGCATTGAGTCAAATATAATTTCTGATAAGTTCAAGTAGGTATATTTATCAGATATCATTAGCAGCAATACATGAAAAAGATCATTTGGTCTGAGCACATATTTTCACTGAGTTATTCTAGAAAATCCATGATATACTTAATCGCTACCAACCAACCAAATTTCTTCTTAATTTATTTGAATAAATGAGAGAAATTTTGATTAAAATAAACCCTTTATGATGCCTGAAAAATGGAGCCTTACATATTTAAGAGTACCTTTTTTTAGGCGGGGAGAGGCACAGGGAGAGGGACAGAGAGTCTTAAGCAGACTCCCCTCTGAGTGCAGATCCCTATGCAGGGCTCCATCTCACCACTCTGAGATCAGGATCCTGAGCCCAAGAGTCGGATGCTTAACTGACTGAGCTACCCAGGTGCCCCAGGAGCTAGTATTTTCTATGCTACAGCCAGGTTCATGTTTAAATCCAGCTGAGTGACTTTGGAACTCTTCATTTAAGCCTTAGTTTCTTCAGCTGTAAAATATGAGAAAAGCAAGTAGTAGCTACCTCGTGGAGCTATTGTGAGGACAAAATGAAACAATGCACATAAAACATTTAGCATAGGGTTGGACCCTTAGTAAGCACTTAATAAATATTACAATGAGGGTAATAACCTTCTTAAAGGAAAAGATTTTCTATCATTTTCTTGTCCTCCTCAATCTCATCTCTGTACTTTTCTTCTATTATGACAAGGTGATTCTCAGCTAGCCCGACCATCAACACTGATAGCCTAGAATGTAGTTAAAAAGTTTAGCCTTTGATTTGCTACTGCCTCAAAGCAAGCTGAGCCTTCACATAAAGGCAAAATGATGACCTGAGTAAACCTTTCATTATCAAAACAAAACAAGTAATATGAAAAAAAGTGTCTCTTAGTCTGGCAGAAAACATTTTAACTGTGGTTATCCAGGAATTGTGGGCTATGCATGATTTTTGTTCATTATTTATTATTATTTTCCCTAATTTCTATAATAAATGCCTATTTTTTTTCCCAACAGGTTTATTGCCTGACTTTAATATTACACTCCTACATTCACAATACTTTCTCTTAAGGCAAGATAGTAAAGAGCAAATCAGAATCTCCCATAATGGGATTTGGTCCCATTCACTTACTTCCCTACCTGAGTTCATGAGTTGGTAAGGGAGACTGAACTAGTGCTACAGGTGTTTTATTCATCTGACCTTCATCACATATTTAGTATTTTCACTTCAGCTCTAGTGATAGATGCAGCCTTCAAACTAAGATAACTAAAAATATGCAAACATAGGGGAGCCTGGGTGGCTCAGTCGGTTAAGTGTCTAACTCTTAATTTCGGCTCAGGTCATGATCTCGGGGGTTGTGAGATCGAGTTCCGCACCAGGCTCTGCACTGGGCATAGAGCCTGCTTGAGATTCTCTCTTTCCCTCTGCACCCCCCTTCCCTCTCCCTCTTAAAAAAAAAAAAAAAAGCAAAAATAGCCCCCCAAAATTGTACTGTAAAATCATGTTTTAGTTCCAAAAGTTAAGTAACAAACTGAAGTGTCTGCAATACGGATAGAGAAATAAAACTTTACCAACTCTTGGCTGACATTTAAGATATATCTTCATCATTTCAAGATAATTTTTAATCATTTTTATCTTTGTCTCAATTTAATAGTGGCAGCAGGAAAATTAAAAGAACTTTATGTGTCAAGTTTTTGATGTAGTTTTCAAATGTAGAGTTTTAATGTAGTGTTTAAATGGTAGAAGATTATAATTCTTCCACAGACCTCAAAATGAGATTAGGATTTTAAAGTATAACTCCTAATCTCACAGATCTTGCTCTTCTTTGGGAGACTTTATTTCTTCTAAACCACTCTAACCTCAGTTCGAATACAAAGAGCCCCCAGAGGGGGAAAGTGAAGTTGCATTCACAGGAGAGACATAACCCACATTCCCGGGCAGCCTGCATACACAAGTACAGGATCAGCAGCAACAAAAGCTCACATTCAGTACCACTGGCACACCACACATCTCCAAGGATTACTGATGATTGTGAAGTATTTATGTCGTCTTATAAATGTTGCCATTCACTCTCACTGCGGCTAGTGGGCATCTGAAAAATCTTTCAACACATCCCCTGTTAGAAGTCCACAGGGACAGATAAGTAATGAGGAAAGGCCTTTCCAAATTTAAAAGGAAACATTTGGTACTTCAGTTTCCAGTATTGCAACATCTCTTTTTCAACAAAGGAATTTATTACATAGTACGTCACCTTTTCCCTGTCGGAGGATTTACTGCCAATTTTGGAGTTAGGTTACTTCTGGTTTTCAAGCCTGTCTTGTGAAATTAAAGAGAGGACTGCCTTAAAAGTGATAGAACACACATGATTTCAGTCTTCACAGTGTCCCCATGGTTATCAAACCTGGAACCTATTATATACAAGAATAAAACATAAGGAGCTTCATAAAGAGATGGAATAAGGAGTGAAGATATCTAATCCAGTAAGTCTAAAGGTTATATTCACCAACACACAGTTTCCTCAATATTTAGTTATCTCTAATCCATAGCCCATCAGCACACTTTGGATATTTATAGTAATCTATCAAAAACAACTCAGGCTTTTTCCATTTTTTTGATCAATAATAAACAACCATAAGAGAAACCAATTTTACAAATTAGTTCCTAGAGGTCTCATCTCTTATAAATTAGGATGTGATTAATATATGCGTTAGCATTTCAAAATTACTTAAAGTAGAGAAAAATATATTAGAACAGTTATAATTAAACATAGGAAAACATCTCATCTACAGGACAGTGCTAGGCATCTGCTACATATACTAAATGCCTGATAATTACTAGTTATTATCACTATTATCAATTTTATTGAGAAGGTATAACCAAACCACAAAAGATTCAACTGTCTGAATAAGAGGTAGCTACATAAATGAGAAGAGTTCCAGTTCTGTGAATGCCAATACTTCCACAAATTAAAAAACAAAGAAAAAACTCCCAACAAAAATGAGTAGTGAAAAGCCTTTATCCAATCTACCATGTCAGAAAGAGTCTATGGTTAACAACACAGAGGCGCCCCCTCCCAAAGCTTGAGCCACCCCTTCTTTCCCTTGCTCCTCCTTGTCAAAGTCACATCTCAAATGTGGGAATGTACCCCATATTCATTCCGAGAATGTATAAAGATAATAAAATAGTTTCTTCCTTTCTGACCTAAATATTCTAAATTTAGTTATCTAAATTACAACACTCTGTTTAGAGCACCTGGGACAAATGGTGCCAGGCAGGGAAAAAAATCGGAGAAAACCACCTCACACAAGTGGTGTTCTTAGCTACGATGGAGCCCCTAAAATCCTATCACTACTGTTGCATTTGTCTGGGAAGCATACTACAGGCATAAGCATTAGAATTATTTACATTTGAGAACTTCATTAGCGCAGTAGTCACAAAAGAAGCATCACTGTTTGTAATTTAAGCTGATGCTCTTATACACCTTCTACACAGAGTCCTGTTCCATTAGAGAGAAGAACCACAGATGAGGAGAACCACCTCCATGTGTGGAATCTGAACTAACTCCCTGAAGATCATGCCTCAGTTTCCTCACTGGAAAAAATAAATGGCTTAGTTTAAATGGTCTTAAATTCCTCATAAGAAAAATTTTTATAGCTGTAAGTACTTTTAGAACTTTAATAACATTCCAGTTAAAATTCAGTTAAGAGGCTTGCAATGAACAGACAACTTATGAGAAACACCTTATAAAATGCTGTTAATTAATAATACATTCCAAATAAATTCACCTATAGAAGACTTTATTTTTTAAGGGGGGATATAAAAGGTCATAACTCACTGACTCACCATTAATTGATCAACTACTATTGATGGCTTTCACAAACATCACTTTATTAAGGCTTTACAATTAACTTATAAGGAAGGTACTGCCACCCCCACTGGGCAAATAAGAAAAGTAAATTGGAAAAACAAAGAGGCTAAGATCCAAGTCTTGTAACTCTAAGTAACATGCTTGTTCCATGATGGCCCACCACTGCAGAAATCATGCCTATCCCATCATGCAAAAAAAATGAGATACAAAGAAAACCTCAAAGCCTCATAAACATAAGTCAAGATCAAAGTAACAATTACCTGCAGATAAATAGCACAACAAATTTTGACACCAACACTTAGGACTGCAGATAGCTTCCAATTTAAACCACAACACTCTAGAAACAATCACTAATCAAGTACTAAAGGAATAATATTAAAGTTGGAGGGGCACCTGGGTGACAGTCAGTTAAGCATCTACCCTCAGCTCAGGTCATGATCCCAGGGTCCTGGAATCATACCCACATCGCAATTCCTGCTCAGTAGGGAGCCTGCTTCTCCCTCTCCCACTCCCCCTGCTTGTGCTCGCTTGATCCTGATCTCTCCCTCTGTCAAATAAATAAAATCTTGGGGGGTGGAACAAGATGGCGGAGGAGTAGGAGACCTGGATTTCATCTGGTCTCAGGAATTCAGCTGGATAGGGATCAAACCATTCTGAACACCTACAAACTCAACAGGAGATTGAAGAAAAGAATAGCAACAACCTCTCTGAACAGAAAAGCGACCACTTTCTGGAAGGTAGGACGTGCGGAGTAGTGAATCCGAGGCGATATTCGGGAGGATAGACGGCGGGGGAGGGGGGCCTCCGTCGGCCGCTTCTGGCAAGTGACAGAGCAGTGGAGCACAAAATCGGAACTTTCAGAAGTCGGCTCCGCTGAGGGACGTCGCTCCAGTGGCTAAACGGGGGGTGGAACCCTCGTGGGACAGTGTGGTCTCAGGACCCTCGGGGTCACAGAAAGACCGGGGGTGCCTGAGTGCGGCAGAGCTCCCAGGTATCGGAGCAGGGAAGCCGGCTGCAGAGACGGAGACGAGGCGCGGGCTCTCAGCTCGGGGTTGCCATAAACCGTGATCCGCGGCTCAGTCGGACCACTGCTCCTCCAGCAGTGACCCAACAAGCGGCAGATCCGGGGAGACTCCCCATCCTCCCCCGGGAGGAGTGGCGTGGGAGTGCACCTCATGGATCAGCTGGGTTTGGAGACTCCACACGGGGTCGGGGGCCATAGATAGAAACGCTCGGTCATAGGCCGGGTGAGGATGGAGTGCAGCCGGAGACTTGGGAGTCGGGAGTGATTGACTGCTTTTCTCTGGGGGTGCACGGAAGAGTGGGGCCCCAAGTTCTCGGCTCCTTCCGGGGCGGAGATTGGGAGGCCACCATTTTCACTCTCCTCCTCCAAAGCCAAATGGAAAGCTTGCAAGAAACAAAAGCTCCCAAGAGCAAACCCGAGCAGATTACTTAGCCCAGACCGGGCAAGGGCGGGGCTATTCCGCCTCCAGCAAAGACATTTGGGAACCACGGCAACAGGCCCCTCCCCCAGGAGATGAGCAGGGACAGCCAGCCAAGACCAAGTTTATCCATCAATGAGAACAGCAGAACTCCAGCGCTAGGGGAACACTGCACACAGAATCCATGGCTTTTTTACCATGATTCTTTAGTCTTTCAAAGTTAATTTTTTTTTAACTGTCTTTTTTTTTTTTTTTGAATTTTTCTTTTTCCCTTTTTCAAGCAATATCTTATCAATCCCATTTTTTAAAAATTTTTTATTTTACATTTTTAGAGTCATATTCTATCCCTTCTTAGTAGTTACCCTTATTTTTGGCATATATATATAAGTTGTTCTCTCTTTAAAATTTTGAGATACAATTTCTTCTAAGAAATCAAAATATACACTAAATCTCTAGTGTATGCTTTGTTCTAGTCTCCTGCCTGATCACATTCTCTCCCTTTTTTTTCCTTTTTTTTTAAGCCTCTTCTTTCTTTTTTCAAACAACTTATCAATTCCTTTTATAATATTTTTTATAATTTTCATCTTTACAATCATATTCCATCCCTTCATCATATCAACACTTATTTTCGTACATATATATGTTTTCCTTTCTTTAAAATTTTGGGAGGCACTTTCTTCTAACAGACCAAAATACACCCAGAATCTAGTGCGTGGCACTGATCTATGCACCAGCCTGATCATATTTGATCATATTCTGGCTTTTTTTGTTTTGTTCTGTTTTTGTTTGTTTTTATCTTTTTTTTTTTTCTTTTTCTTTTTTCTTTCTTTCCCTTTCTTTTCCCCCGGCTTCAGGTCTTTTCTGATTTGTTTAGAGTATATTTTCTGGGGATGTTGTTACCCTGTTAGCATTTTGTTCTCTCATTCACCTATTCTCCCCTGGACAAAATGACAAGACGGAAAAAAATCACCTTAACAAAAAGAACAAGAGGTAGTACCGACTGCCAGGGACCTACTCAATATGGACATTAGTCGATGTCGGATCTAGAGTTCAGAATCATCACTTTAAAGATACTAACTGGGCTAGAAAAAAGCATGGAAGTTATTAGAGAAACCCTTTCTGGAGAAATGAAAGAACGAAAATCTAACCAAGTCGAAATCAAAAAGGCTATTAATGAGGTGCAATCAAAAATGGGGGCGCTAACTGCTAGGATAAATGAGGCAGAAGAGTGAATCAGTGATATAGAAAACCAAATGATGGAAAATAAAGAAGCTGAGAAAAAGAGAGATAAATAACTACTGGATCACGAGGGCAGAATTCGAGAGATAAGCGATACCATAAGACGAAACAACATCAGAATAATTGGGATCCCAGAAGAAGAAGAAAGAGAGAGAGGGGCAGAAGGTATAATGGAGCAAATTATAGCAGAGAACTTCCCTAACGTGGGGAAGGAAACAGGCATCAAAATCCAGGAGGCACAGAGAACCCCTCTCAAAATCAATAAAAATAGGTCAACACCCTGACATCTAATAGTAAAACTTACGAATCTCAGAGACAAAGAGAAAATCCTGAAAGCAGCTTGGGAAAAGAGATACGTAACCTACAATGGTAGAAACATTAGATTGGCAACACACCTATCCACAGAGACCTGGCAGGCCAGAAAGGACTGGCAGGACATATTCAGAGCACTAAATGAGAAAAATATGCACCCAAGAATACTATATCCAGCTAGGCTGTCATTGAAAATAGAAGGAGAGATAAAAAGCTTCCAGGACAAACAAAAACTAAAGGAATTTGCAAACATGAAACCAGCCCTACAAGAAATATTGAAAGGGGTCCTCTAGGCAAAGACAGAGCCTAAAAGGAACATAGACCAGAATGGAACACAGACAATATACAGTAACAGTCACCTTACAGAGAACAAAATGGCACTAAACTCATATCTTTCAATAGTTACCCTGACTGTAAATGGGCTAAATGCCCCAATCAAAAGATACAAGCTATCAGATTGGATTAAAAAACAAGACCCATTGATATGCTGTCTGCAAGAGACTCATTTTACACCCAAAGACACATCCAGATTGAAAGTGAGGGGGTGGAAAACTATTTACCATGCTAAAGGACACCAAAAGAAAGCTGGGGTGGCAATCCTTATATCAGACAAATTAGATTTTAAACCAAAGACTGTAAGAGATGAGGAAGGACGCTATATCCTACTTAAAGGGTCTATCCAACAAGGAGATCTAACAGTTGTAAATATCTACACCCATAACATGGGAGCAGCCAATTATACAAGCCAACTAATAACAAAGTAAAAGGAACACATCAACAACAATACAATGGTAGTGGGGGACTTTAACACCCCCCTCACTGAAATGGACGATCATCTAAGCAAAAGATCAACAAGGAAATAAAGACTTTAAATGACACACTGGACCAAATGGACTTCACAGATATATTCAGAACATTCCATCCCAAAGCAATGGAATACACATTCTTCTCTAGTGCCCATGGAACATTCTCCAGAATCGATCACATCCTAGGTCACAAATCAGGTCTCATCCGGTACCAAAAGATTGGGATCATTCCCTGCCTATTTTCAAACCACAATGCTTTGAAACTAGAACTCAATCACAAGAGGAAAGTCGGAAAGAACTCAAATACATGGAGGCTAAAGAGCATCCTACTAAAGAATGAATGGGTTAACCAGGAAATTAAAGAAGAATTAAAAAACTCATGGAAACCAAAGAAAATGAAAACACAACTGTTCAAAATCTTTGGGATGCAGCAAAAGCAGTCCTAAGAGGCAAGTATATAGCAATACAAGCCTTTCTCAAGAAACAAGAAAGGTCTCAAGTACACAACCTAACCCTACACCTAAAAGAGCTTGAGAAAAAACAGCAAATAAAGCCTAAACCCAGCAGGAGAAGAGAAATAATAAAGATCAGAGCAGAAATCAATGAAATAGAAACTAAAAGAACAGTAGAACAGATCAACGAAACTAGGAGCTGGTTCTTTGAAAGAATTAACAAGATTGATAAACCCCTGGCCAGACTTATCAAAAAGAAAAGAGAAATGACCCAAATCAACAAAATCATGAATGAAAGAGGAGAGATCACAAACAACACCAAAGAAATACAAACAATTATAAGAACATATTATGAGCAAGTCTATGCCAGCAAATTAGATAACCTGGAAGAAATGGATGCATTCCTAGAGATGTATCAACTACCAAAACTGAACCAGGAAGAAAACAGAAATGGAAGCAAAACTTCCAAACTCTTTTTATGAGGCCACCATTACCTTGATCCCAAAACCAGACAAAGACCCCATCAAAAAGGAGAACTACAGACCAATATCCCTGATGAACATGGATGCAAAAATTCTCACCAAAATACTAGCCAATAGGATCCAACAGTACATTAAAAGGATTATTCACCACGACCAAGTGGGATTTATCCCTGGGCTGCAAGGTTGGTTCAACATCCACAAATCAATCAACGTGATACAATACATTAACAAAAGAAAGAACAAGAACCATATGATCCTCTCAATAGATGCAGAAAAAGCATTTGACAAAGTACAGCATCCTTTCTTGATCAAAACTCTTCAGAGTATAGGCATAGAGGGTACATACCTCAATATCATAAAAGCCATCTATGAAAAACCTACAGCGAATATCGTCCTCAATGGGTAAAAACTGAGAGCTTTCCCCCTAAGGTCAGGAACAAGGCAGGGATGTCCACTATCACCACTGCTATTCAACATAGTATTAGAAGTCCTAGCCACAGCAATCAGAAAACAAAAAGAAAGAAAAGGCTTCCAAATTGGCAAAGAAGAAGTCAAACTCTCACTCTTTGCAGATGATATGATACTTTATGTGGAAAACCCAAAGACTCCACCCCAAAACTGCTAGGACTCATACAGGAATTCAGTCAAGTGGCAGGATATAAAATCAATACACAGAAATCAGTGGCATTCCTATACACCAACAACAAGACAGAAGAAAGAGAAATTAAGGAGTCAATCCCATTGAAAATTGCACCCAAAACCAGATGATACCTAGGAATAAATCTAAGCAAAGAGGCAAAGGATCTGTACTCAGAAAACTATAAAATACTCATGAAAGAAATTGAGGAAGACACAAAGAAATAGAAAAACGTTCCATGCTCATGGATTGGAAGAACAAATATTGTGAAGATGTCAATGCTCCCTAGAGCAATCTACACATTCAATGCAATCCCCATCAAAATACCATCACCTTTTTTCAAAGAAATGGAACAAATGATCCTAAAATTTGTATGGAACAAGAAAAGACCCCGAATAGCCACAGCAATGTTGAAAAAGAAAAGGAAAGCTGGTGGCATCACAATTCCGGACTTCCAGCTCTATTACAAAGCTGTCATCATCAAGACAGTATGGTACTGGCACCAAAACAGACACATAGCTCAATGGAACAGAATAGACAGCCAAGAAATGGACCCTCAGCTCTATGGTCAACTAATCTTCGACAAAGCAGGAAAGAATGTCCAGTGGAAAAAAAGACAGTCTCTTCAACAAATGGTGTTGGGAAAATTGGACAGCCACATGCAGAAGAATGAAACTGGACCATTTCCTTACACCACACACAAAAATAGACTCCAAATGGTTGAAAGACCTAAATGTGAGACAGGAGTCCATCAAAATCCTAAAGGAGAACACAGGCAGCAACCTCTTCGACCTCAGCCACAGCAACTTCTTCCTAGAAGCATCGCCAAAGGCAAGGGAAGCAAGGGCAAAAATGAACTATTGGGACTTCATCAAGATAAAAAGCTTTTGCACAGCAAAAGAAACAGTCAACAAAACCAAAAGACAACCGACAGAATGGGAGAGATATTTGCAAATGACATATCAGATAAAGGGCTAGTATCCAAAATCTATAAAGAACTTATCAAACTCAACACCCAAAGAACAAATGATCCAATCAAGAAATGGGCAGAAGACATGAACAGACATTTTCCAAAGAAGACATCCAAATGGCCAACAGACACATGAAAAAGTGCTCAACATCGCTCGGCATCCAGGAAACCCAAATCAAAACCTCAATGAGATACCACCTCACACCACTCAGAATGGCTAAAATCAACAAGTCAGGAAACAACAGATGTTGGCGGAGATGCGGTCAAAGGGGAACTCTCCTACACTGTTGGTGGGAATGCAAGCTGGTGCAACCACTCTGGAAAATAGTATGGACGTTCCTCAAAATTTGAAAATAGAGCTACCCTACGATCCAGCAATTGCACTACTGGGTATTTACCCCAAAGATACAAATATAGGGATCTGAAGGGGTATGTGCACCCCAATGTTTATAGCAGCAATGTCCACAATAGCCAAACTGTGGAAAGAGCCAAGATGTCCATCAACAGATGAGTGGATAAAGAAGATGTGGTATATATATATCAATAGAATATTATGCAGCCATCAAAAGGAATGAGATCTTGCCATTTGCAACAACATGGATGGAACTGGAGGGTGTTATGCTGAGCGAAATAAGTCAATCAGAGAAAGACATGTATCATATGACCTCACTGATACGAGGAATTCTTAATCTCAGGAAACAAACTGAGGGTTGTTGGAGTGGGTGGTGGGGTGGGAGCGATGGGGTGGCTGAGTGATAGACATTGGGGAGGGTATGTGCTATGGTGAGCGCTGTGAATTGTGCAAGACTGTTGAATCACAGATCTGTGCCTCTGAAACAAATAATGCAATATATGTTAAGGAAAAAAAAAAGAAGAAGAAGATAGCAGGAGGGGAAGAATGAAGGGGGGGAATCGGAGGGGGAGATGAACCATGAGAGATGATGGACTCTGAAAAACAAACTGAGGGTTCTAGAGGGGAGGGGGGTGGGAGGATGGGTTAGCCTGGTGATGGGTATTGAAGAGGGCACATTCTGCATGGAGCACTGGGCGTTGTTCACAAACAATGAATCATGGAACACTACATCAAAAACTAATGATGTAATGTATGGTGATTAACATAACAATAAAAAATTTAAAATAATAAATATATAAAATCTTTAAAAATAATAATAATAATATTAAAGTTGGAGATTTCATTTTGCATCAAGGCCACAGTGTGCATTTTATGAGTAAAAAAGCCAAGATGCAGTTATGAACATCTACAATAACGTAGATGTAATGTAAAATAAATATTTCAGTACACATATTGATTATATATATTTCTACAAAGCCCACAAACAGAAAGAACATAAGCAAGACAGTTATACTATACCATAAATTTAAGCTGTAACTACTAAGCTGGCCATATATATTAAACATTTACTTAATAATTTTCTTAATGACAAAATTTAGAAGTGATTTACGGGGGTGATTTGAATGGCCACAGCCTCTTTAAAAACTGAAAAAAGAAGTCTGAGTTGATGTTATTTCTCAATAAATTCCTCTGCACAAAGGAGATGCAATATAAGTCATTTCATCAGTTTTAAAGCTGTATTCAGAGTTTAAAAACAACTTCCAGTATTTAGAGGCCTCACGAAGTATGATGGGGGAGAAGTTTTAAATTTCTTCACTAGTCTCTGCTCATCCTTTTCTCTAGTCAACAAAGTGTCAAGGGTAGTTCTGACATTGGAGAAAGACACAAAAGTTCCGAAGATGAAAGGGGAAAATGGTAATCATACTCATTTGTCTAGATCAGAGTAGAATTTAAGGAATAACGGTAAAAAAAAAAAAAAAAAAAAATGGTCTGAAAGCTATCTTACCACCAACTACGAGAAAAATCATATAAGCAGGTAAAAGAAGGGAAAAGCAAAATAGGCAGGGCACCTCATACAAGACATGTAGTAAAAGGCAAACAGACTATAAAATTTACCACCTCTCAAGGTTCTCCTTTGACATCATTAAGAAATAATGCTAGTTAAAGTAGAAAATACATTCATTTGTATTACTTTCTTAAACTTTTATTTGAGCCAAGAAATTTATTACAATTCTATTCTAAAGTTGCCTAAGACTGTGCTTCCGAGGGCATGAGAGATATCTTTGCCTAAAATTAAACGGTCTCAGGAAATTCATAGAATTTTCCATGAAAACCCATGTAGAGATTCCATAGGGTCCACAAACCCCAAATTAATAATCCACACAGCTATGACATTATTTAAAAATCTACAAGCATATGATTATAAATCAGGAAGCTAAACTTTCATTTTGATTTCCAATAAAAATACCTTCTGCTGGGACCATGAACTTCATGTGACAAAGGCAACAGTGACACTATCATTACCTAGAGACTAACATGGAAATTGCAGTGAAAATACCAAAATTAGATTATCATGTTAGAATCCAAAAGACTCCACCCCCAAATTACTAGAACTCATATAGCAATTCAGTACACCCCCAAATTACTAGAACTCATACAGCAATTCAGTAACGTGGCAGGATACAAAATCAATGCACAGAAATCAGTTGCTTTCTTATACACTAACAACGCAACTGTAGAAAGAGAAATTAGAGAATCGATTCCATTTACAATAGCACCAAAAACCATAAGATACCTCGGAATAAACCTAACCAAAGAGGTAAAGAATCTATACTCTAGGAACTACAGAACACTCATGAAAGAAACTGAAGAGAAACAAAAAGATGGAAAAACATTCCATGCTCATGGATCGGAAGAATAAACATTGTTACAATGTCTATACTGCCCAGAGCAATCTACACCTTCAACGCCATCCCGATCAAAATTCCAATGACATTTTTCAAAGTGCTGCAACAAACAATCCTAAAATTTGAATGAAATCAGAAATGACCCAGAATTGCCAAGGAAATGTTGAAAAAGAAAAACAAAGCTGGGGGCATCACATTGCCTGATTTCAAGCTATATTACAAAGCCGTGATCACCAAGACAGCATGGTACTGGCACAAAAACAGACCAATGGAACAGAATAGAGAGCCTAGATATGGACCCTCAACTCTATGGTCAAATAATCTTTGACAAAGCAGGAAAAAATATGCAATGGAAAAAAGACAGTCTCTTCAATAAATGGTGCTGGGAAAATTGGACAGCTATATACAGAAGAATGAAACTCAACCATTCTCTAACACCATACACAAAAATAAACTTGAAATGGATGAAAGACCTCAGTTCCTGTCTCAACAGGAATCCATCAAAATCCTAGAGGAGAACATAGGCAGTAACCTCTTCAACATCAGCCACACAAACTTCTTTCAAGATACATCTCCAAAGGCAAGCGAAACAAAAGGGAAAATGAACTTTTGGGACTTCATCAAGATAAAAAACTTCTGCACAGGAAAGGAAACAGTCAACAAAACAAAGAGGCAACCCACAGAATGGGAGAAGATATTTGCAAATGACACTACAGATAAAGGGCTGGTATTCAAGATCTATAAAGAACTTCTCAAACTCAACACCCAAAAAACAAATAATCAAGTCAAAAAGTGGGCAGAAGATACGAAAAGACACGTCTCTGAAGAAGACAGACAAATGGCTAACAGACACATGAAAAAATGTTCATCATCATTAGCCATCAGGGAAATTCAAATCAAAACCACACTGAGAGATTACCTTACACCAGTTAGAATGGCAAAAATTGACAAGGCAGGAAACAACAAATGTTGGAGAGGTTGTGGAGAAAGGGGAACCCTCTTACACTGTTGGTGGGAATGCAAGTTGGTACAGCCACTTTGGAAAACAGTGTGGAGGTGCCTCAAAAAATTAAAAATAGAGCTACCCTATGACCCAGCAATTGCACTATTGGGTATTTACCCCAAAGACACAGATGTAGTGAAAAGAAGGGCCATATGCACCCCCGTGTTCATAGCAGCAATGTCCACAATAGCCAAACTGTGGAAAGAGCCAAGATGCCCTTCAACAGACAAATGGATAAAGAAGATGTGGCCCATATATACAATGGAATATTACTCAGCCAGCAGAAAGGATGAATACTCAACGTTTACATCAACATGGATGGAACTGGAGGAGATTATGCTAAGTGAAATAAGTCAAGCATAGAAAGCCAATTATCATATGGTTTCACTTATCTGTGTAACATAGGAATAGCATGGAGGACATTAGAGGAAGGAAGGGAAAAATGAAGGGGGGGAAATCGGAGGGAGAGATGAACCATGAGAGACTATGGACTCTGAGAAACAAACTGAGGGTTTTAGAGGGGAGGGGGTGGGGGGATGGGTTAGCCCGGTGATGGGTATTAAGGAGGGCACATACTGCATGGAGCATTGGGTGTTATATGAAAACAATGAATCATGGATCACTACATCAAAAACTAATGATGTACTGTATGGTGACTAACATAACTTAATAAAATTAAATTAAATTTAATTTAATAAAAAAGAATCATACTATTTCCTGTAAGAAATAAGGATCCTTGGAGAAATAACTGGTTCTGGGCCTGGCTAGAAGTCTTGTTCTACCTAAAAGCAAGAAAACTATCAAAGATAGTTATGTCAGAGAACTGAATCAAACTTAAAGGGGCTTTTACTGACAAAAGATGGAACAATTTTACCAGTAAAAAGAATGATGGTTCTAAACTCTTTAATATGTCAATTGTGAATGAGACTGACTCAATACTCTACATTAGATGTATGAAATGTGCTCCTTTTTAGTAGCAAATACTTTCTTCAATCTTGTCTGTGTTCCAAACATGTTTATCATATAATGATAACAATGATTATGAACATATGAAAAAGCAAGAAATATGCCCTATACACAAGAGAAGGAACAGTCAACAGAAATAGGCTACTAATGGTTCCAATGTTGGAATTATCACATGAGAACCTTAAAATAATTAGGATAATTATTTTATGTAACTATCTAGTAGAAAAGAGAGAAATTTTCACAAAAATATGGGAAATCTCAGCAGAGAAAAATCTTCAAATATGAACCAAATAAAATAAAATTAAAAATATAGTATCAAAAATGAAAATGCATTCAACAGACTTATGAGTAAATAAGAGATAGCAAGAGAAAAAAATCAGTGAACTTAATAACAGTCGTGAGAAATTACCCAAACTGAAACACAAAGAGGAAAAGAATGACTAAAAATCGAACAAAGCACCCCAGATCTATAGGAGAATACCATAGGCATATAATGGCAGTCCCAGAAGTAGAAGACAGGACAAGGCAGACGGCATGTCTGAAGATATAATGGCTGAAAATTTTTCAAACCTGACAAGTGAAATCAACTCAATAACCTAGGAAGCTCAGCAAACCTAAGAAAGATAAACACGAAGAATATCACACTTAGGGACATCATAGTCAAACTGCTGAAATCCAAAGATAAAATATTAAAAACAGAAAAAAAAAAAGATATATTACACACAAGGGGCCAACTTCTCACCATAAACAGTGAAAAAGACAACAGAATAACATTTTTAAATTACTGAATGAAAAAAACAGTCAACATAGAATTCTCTGTGCTGAGAAAATAACCTTCAAAAATAAAGGGGAAATAAAGACATTTCAGATGGATAAAGATGATAACTCATCACCAGCTGAACTATAAAAATACTAAAGAGCATTCTTTAGGCTAAAAAGAAATAATACAAGAAGCTTGGTATTAGGAATAAAGAGCAAGAGCATCAAAAAGAGGAACTAGTTGGATAAATTTTTTAATTTTAAAAAGCTATTAAGTATGTGTGTATGTGTATATTTGTGTGCAAATTTCTTTAAAAGATAACAGACCACCCAAAGAACAAACAATCCAATCAAGAAATGGGCAGAAGACATGAACAGACATTTCCACAAAGAAGACATACAAATGGCCAACAGACACATGAAAAAGTACTCAACATCACTCAGCATCAGGGAAATACAAATCAAAACCACAATGAGATACCACCTCACACCAGTCAGAATGGCTAAAATTAACAAATCAGGAAACGATAGATGTTGATGAGGATGTGGAGAAAGGGGAACCCTCCTACACTGTTGGTGGGAATTCAAGTTGGTACAGCCACTCTGGAAAATAGTATGGAGGTTCCTCAAAAAGTTGAAAATACCCTACAACCCAGCAACTGCACTGCTGGGTATTTACTCCAAAGATACAAATGTAGTGATCCGAAGGGGCACCTGCACCCCAATGTTTATAGCAGCAATGCCCACAATAGCCGAACTATGGAAAGAGCCCAGATGTCCATCAACAGATGAATGGATAAAGAAGATGTGGTGTATATATATGTATATATATATATATATACATATATATACACAATAGAATATTACGCAGCAAAAAAAAAAAAAAAAAAATGAAATCTTGCCATTTGCAACAATGTGGATGGAACTAGAGGGTATTATGCTAAGCGAATAATTCAATCAGAGAAAGACAATTATCATATGATCTCACTGATATGTGGAATTTGAGAAACAAGGCAGAGGATCATGGGGAAAGAGAGGAAAAAATGAAACAAGATGAAACCAGAGAGGGAGACAAACCATAAGACACTCTTAATTTTAGGAAACAAACTGAGGGTTGCTGGAGGGGAGGGAGGTGGGGGGATGGGGTGGCTGGGTGATAGGACACTGGGGAGGGTATGTGTTGTGGTGAGCGCTGGGTAGTGTGTAAGACTGATGAATCACAGATCTGTACCTCTGAAACAAATAATACATTATATGTTAATTTAAAAAAAGATGACAGCCCATTTAAAGTAAAAATAATTTTAAAAATAAAAATAATAATGAAGATGATACCTTGTGGGGTTCATAATATAATATGAGCATTAAAATATATGCCAAGGACTCAAAGGATAGAAAATAAATAATGAATTTGTCCTGTTAAAAGAATCTTACATTGTTTGTAAAGTAAAATATTATTATTTTAAAGTAGACTATAGTAAATCAATGATATATGTTGTAATCTCTAGAGCAACCACAAAAAAACATAATATGTTGAAATAGAACAAAATATTAATAGAGGAGGAAAAAATGAACTACTAAAAAGTATTCAATCCAAAGGAAAACAGGAAAAGAACAGAAGAGCAAAGAAAATTAAGAACAAATAGAAAATGAAAAGCAAGATGGTAGGATTTTGCCCAATCATATCAATAATTACATTAATTGTAAATGGACTAAATGCTCCATGTAAAAGGCTCAGATTATCAATCTGGAATAATTTTAAAAGGGGAGGGGGCCCCACTTGTTTATAAGAAAAATAATTTCATATAAAAAGCAAGATAGGCTAAAAGTAAAATGGTGGAAAATGATATCCCAGACAAGCATTAAGAAAGCTGGTGTGACTGTGTCAGTGTTAAACAAAGTAACTGAAATGAAGAGGCTTATCTAGAGATAAAGGAGAATATTTTATAATGATAAAATTTATCCAGATTTATCCAGAAGACATAACAATCCTAAACGTGTATGTAACTAATAACTTCTAAACAGAGCTGTATTTAGAATTCTTTCAAATATCAGAGCTTCTAAATACAGGAGGCAAAATGATAATGAATGCAATGGGCCGAAATACATCAAACATATAAAAATCTACAAATTGACAATCTCACATATGAACAAATAAATAAATGTAAATTAAAAAAACAAATTCAATAAAATAAGACTTATTTGGAGCGCCTTTGTGGCTCAGTTGGTTAGGCGTCTGCCTTTGGCTCAGGTCATGAACCCAGGGTCCTGGGATCAAGCCCCTCGTCAGGCTCCCTGCTTAGAGAAGAGCCTGCTTCTCCTTCTCCTCCCCACTCGTGCTCTCGTTATCTCTGTCTCTCTCAAATAAATAAATTAAAATCTTAAAAAAAAAAAAATAAGACCTAATTGAGCATCTTAGGAAATTACCTGAGCATCATTTCATTATTTTGAAAACTGATGTATAAATAAAAAGACCTGAGCATCTTTTCTGCCTTTCCTGTATAAACTATATCTGTGGGTAGCCAAATAGATGATGAGGAAACGTTTTCTTTTTAGAATAATTATAGCCAATAAATGCATAAGAAATCATAGAATTCTGGGACATAGTCACACAATGGAGTATTATACAAATGTTAAGATAAATGCACTAGAGTTATAGAACACCTTTCTGGACAAATACTATAGAAACATAATATTTAGCAAAAGAAGCAAGTCACAGAGAACTACATACCATATGATATCATGCTCCTATACCTCAATAAAAAACCATAAAACAAGTAATAAATTGTTTAGGATGCATACATATTAAACTTTTTTTTTTTCAAGGCAAGGGAATGATACACAATTCAGGATGGTGGTTGTCTCTGGAGGAGAGGCAGAGGTTTGGGAAGAGAATGGAGTAGATATAATACAGTTACTAATGTTCATGTTAAGATGATGATAAAAGGGTAAGGGATTTTATTTTATTTTTATGTTTTATAACTTACATATATGATACATTCTTTTAAATATATTCAATAACACAGCTTAAAAATACTTAGTTCTTAATAAGAAAAAAAAGATACAATCAGTTGGTATCTACCAAAACCCTTGAAAACATCCATTCTTTTTGATTCATAAGGTATATTTCTAGGAATTTGTGTTAAGGAAACAGACAAGTATACAAATATTATGTACAAGAAAATCACTGTTATTTGAACAGCAAAACAAAACAAAACAAAAACAGAAGGCAGGAAATAACTCAATGGTCATTCTAAGAAACTGAAGCAATTTTATTAAATAGAATTTTTTTGGAATAATTTTACAGAATAGAATTTTATTCAGCTATTTTAAAACAATAAAATTACCATTTAAATCACTAACTTAGGAGTTAGTAAATTCCTAAACCTTATGAGTTAGACCAGGGGTACTTAAGCCGAGCAATCTATGACTATGAATCCCATGAAATTCTACTAGAACTGTGTGTACATTTATGCAGATAACTGTGTTCATGTGCATGTTTCTAGGCAAAGAATCCACAGTTTTTAGATTCTCAAAGGGAAAATGGTTACTCCAAAAAAATAGTTACTATGTTATAAGCTAATCTCTAAAGATGGCCCTCAGTGAACAAAGCTACCTGGTATTCATGACCTTATGTGTTCCCCTCCTACACTGAATCTGGATTGGCCCTATAATTCATTAACAAGCAGAATGCTAGTCCCAGCCTGAGCCCTAAGGAAGACTGACAGCGTTTACTTTTGCACTTCGAGAGTCCTGAGCTACCATCTAAGAAGTCCAGCTACCTTGCTGGAGAGGCCACATTAGAGAGGAAGAAGCCCTGATACTACATGGAAAGAAAGCAAGTCCAAAGCATTCCAGCATGGCACGTGTTGTGATGAGCACTGGGTGTTATACGTAACTAATGAATCACTGAACACTACATCAAAAACTAATGATGTACTATACAGTGGCTAACTGAACATTTAAAAAAAAAAAAAAAGCATACCAGCTGAGCCCAACCTTCTGGCTGTCCGCACCAAGGCACCAGCCATGTGAGAAAGCTTTCATGGACATTCAGTTAAGCCACCACCTGAATGCAGCCATATGAGAATCTCCAGGCATAACCGGCAAAAGAGCTGTCCACTTGAGAACCAGCCAACACACATAATCATAAGAAATAAGAAAAGGGCTGTTCTTCTAACCCACAAAGATTGGGGGTGATTTGTTAAACAGCAATAGGTAACCAAATAGTTACCGATGGCTGATTTAGACTGAGTAACTTCACCTGATTAAGTACCTAATGTGTTGTAGTATAATGGCTAAAACAAAATAAGAAGCTATCCATCAGTGGATATAACATCACTCCTCAGTCCTCTGTGTAATCCCTGTCCATGTGGGCATGTATGTGTGTGCACACACATGTACACACACACACAGTAACGCCATTTATATAACAGTTTACTGAACAAAAACAACTTTAGTCACTTTGATTTCATGTACTTTATTTATAGGCCCTTTTATTACACATAAATGAAATACAGATCAAGCATCTAACTTTGCCCTTATATTAAGAGATGAAAAGGAGTGAGACCCTCAAATGACCCTTCATTTTAAATATTACAGTGGTTACTTATGTAAATCACCCTCTAGACTTAAAAAAAAAAGTACACTGAGGTTAAGGGAACACGTGTTTAAAGGTATTTTATAATGCTAATAAAATAGCATTGTATTATGACATATTAGGATAATTACAATGCTTACTGAATAGAAATACTTTCTCTTCATTAATTTATACAATAATCTTGCAACTGATACTTGAGAGGAAAACAAATTCAAACAGAACCAGGAATTCTGCCCCAGAACCAAGAAGCAAAGCAGAACATAAACAATATGAAAAAGGCCAGATCCCATTTCATCTATTTAATTTGAGTGAAATGAAAATATAAACAAACTTTGTGGTGGTGTGTTTTTTTTAATCTACTGCATTTGATTTTTCAAAACAAAAACATCCATTTTCCACAGCCAGCTCTGTGTTAGCCAAAAATAACGGCAAAAGGCATGGCTTTGGTAAGGACAGATATAAATGACAACTATATATTTTTTAACTCTTTAAATACCCAACCTGTAACATTTTAAGTAGAACAACAGCTTATTAAATTTCAATTTAGCCCCTCTTCTTTTTCATATTTCTCTACTGTCATTGAGGGCAGATTCTTTAGATTTTCTAGGTACTCAGGTACTGTTTGACCTTTCTGAACCTGATTTCTCATTTGAAAATGAGAATCATTATGTAAGAAGTATTCAGCATAGTGCCTGCCCATAGCAATTGCTCAGCAAATGACAGCTATAATTACCATCCCTATTACTGATCACAAAATGATGGCAAGTGCCCAGTTTAGTAGGATACTGGTGGTTACCTGCACACCTATTTCCTCCTCCTTTCCTAACAGAATCCTGATTTTGTTCTGCTTTCTACTCCCCCCAACCCACAGTTATGAACGTGCCTCACAGGCATATCATGTGCCCATGATAGGTTTATGGGTAATTTCCTTTTTTCAGTGATTATTTCAGGAATAGGCATGTGACCCAACATTAGCCAATCACCAGAATGTGAGGAGAGGTCTGCTGGGAAGCTTCTGAAGAAAGTGTTCCTCATTCCTGGAAAAGAACTACAAAAAAAGATTTTTTTTTCTCTAGAGACTTTTGTGTGATGAGTTTTTCTGGCAATGTAGTAGCCTTTCTGCCATCAGCCTAAGGACGAGGCCAACAATGACAATGACAGAGAACTAGTCCTTTAGATCATCAGTGGAGCTCCTGAACCAACCAACACTGAAGTCCACCTACCTCTGAACTTCCTCCTATGTGAAATCATATCGTTCCTTATTGTTGAAGCCAGTTCAAATTGTGATTTTTGTTACCTGCAGCCCAAAGCACACTAACTACTACAGTAATGGAAAGGTAGGAAAACTGTAATAGATTTTATCAAGACTAAGCTAAAATTAAACCACCCTTCTCTTCAAAAGAACAGAGCCTCTACCATGAACATGTAAAGCTCTTAAACAGGCAGGAGCATTGGCTCTGGTTTACCAATGTGGCAACAAGTTAAGTCATTTTGCCAATCAGACTGTATGACAGTGCTTCAAAATAGGCAAAGGGTTACTGAATTCAATTCAACAGATATTTATTGAACACCAACAATATCCTTGAGCCACCTCAAGGAGCTCTCAGGCTTTGTAATGAGGAACAACCATACAAGTCATATAAATGCTGTCTCATGGCCCCACTGACCACAGAGGGAATAAATCTGCAGGACTGAGTGAGGGAAGGAGGAAGAGAGAGAACGAGGGAGGCTGCAGAAAAGAAAGACATTTGAGCTCAATCCTAAAAGATGAAACAGACTTCTGGGAAATGATTCTAAACAGGAGCAGAAAGAGAAACATGCATTCTTCTCAAGAAATTGTGCCACAGAAACTTCTTTCAAGACACGTCCCCAAAGGCAAGTGAAACAAAGGCAAAAATGAACTTTTGGGACTTCATCAAGATAAAAAGCTTCTGTACAGCAAAGGAAACAGTTAACAAAACAAAGAGGCAGCCCACAGAATGGGAGAAGATATTTGCAAATGACACTACAGATAAAGGGCTGATATTCAAGATCTATAAAGAACTTCTCAAACTCAACACCCAAAAAACAAATAATCAAGTCAATAAATGGGAGAAGACATGAACAGACACTTCTCCAAAGACATACAAATGGCTAACGGACACATGAAAAATGTTCAACATCATTAGCCATCAGGGAAATTCAAATCAAAACCACATTGAGATACCACCTTACACCAGTTAGAATGGCAAAAATTGACAAGGCAAGAAACAACAAATGTTGGAGAGGTTGTGGAGAAAGGGGAACCCTCTTACACTGTTGGTGGGAATGCAAGTTGGTACAGCCACTTTGGAAAACAGTGTGGAGGTGCCTCAAAAAATTAAAAATAGAGCTACCTTGGGGCACCTGGGTGGCTCAGATGGTTAAGCATCTGCCTTCGGCTCAGGTCATGGTCCCAGGGTCCTGGGATCAAGCCCCACATTGGGCTCCCTGCTCAGCGGGAAGCATGCTTCTCCCTCTCCCACTCCCCCTGCTTGTGTTCCCTCTCTCGTTGTGTATCTCTCTGTCAAATAAATAAATAAAATCTTAAAAAAAAAAAAAATAGAGCTACCCTATGACCCAGCAATCGCACTCCTGGGTATTTACCCCAAAGACACAGATGTAGTGAAAAGGAGGGCCATATGCACCCCAATGTTCATAGCAGCAATGTCCACGATAGCCAAACTGTGGAAAGAGCCAAGATGCCCTTCAACAGACAAATGGATAAAGAAGATGTGGCCCATATATACAATGGAATATTACTCAGCCAGCAGAAAGGATGAATACCCAACTTTTACATCAACATGGATGGGACTGGAGGAGATTATGCTAAGTGAAATAAATCAAGCAGAGAAAGTCAATTATCATATGGTTTTGCTTATCTGTGGAACATAAGGAATAGCGTGGAGGACATTAGGGGAAGGAAGGGAAAAATGAAGGGGGGTAAATCGGAGGGAGAGACAAACCATGAGAGACTATGGACTCTGAGAAACAAACTGAGGGTTTTAGAGGGGAGGGGGGTGGGGGGATGGGTTAGTCCGGTGATGGGTATTAAGGAGGGCACATACTGCATGGAGCATTGGGTGTTATACGCAAACAATGAATCATGGAACACTACATCAAAAACTAATGATGTACTGTATGGTAACTAACATAACATAACATAACATAATATAACATAACAAAATAAAACAAAACAAAATAAAATAAAAAGAAATTGTGCTAAGTTGTTTATGTTGCAGTGACAGCAATAAAGAAATGAAGTAAATGATGACAGTAGGACTTTATTTTTATTTAAGATTTTATTTATTTGACACAGAGAGACACAGCAAGAAAGGGAACACAAGCAGGGGGAGTGGGAGAGGGAGAAGCAGGCTTCCTGCTGAGCAGGGAGCCCGATGTGGGGCTCGATCCCAGGACCCTGGGACCATGTCCTGAGCAGACGCTTAAGGACTGAGCCGCCCAGGCGCCCTGACAGTAGGACTTTATATTAAGAGTTTATTTTGTAGATCATAATAAAACTTACCTGTGCAATTTGCACAGTGAGTTGCTAAGAACTATCCATGAACTTGAAGACATGGGCAGGATTTAATATGCAAAAGTTGTTATGAGGAAAGCCCAGAGCTGTACACAAACCCAAGTCCATACCCAGATACAAATAATTCTGATGTGAAAAGCTGCAAAGAAGGAACTGCTGCTAAGATATGAAGCAAAGTCAAAAGCAGGTAAGACAAATCAGACAAGTGAAGATGTATATGACAAATGTATGACAAATATTTCAGTTGAGAATATTATATTTCTATATTCCACTAAATTTACTTTGGCATAAGTATGAAAGCTTAAAAGGTAAAACAGAGGCAAATCTAAATTTTAAGTATAACGGAGGACTCAGATGAAACAAATGCTCAGTAAATTTTAAATATTTATTGTCCTCTGACATGAATTTTACTACCTACATCTTAGTTAGCTACATGGGGCAAATACTCTCGTATTTCTTTTTTTTTTTTAATTTTTATTGTTATGTTAATCACCATATATTACATCATTAGCTTTTGATGTAGTGTTCCATGACTCATTGTTTGTGCATAACACCCAGTGCCCCATGCAGAACGTGCCCTCTTTATTACCCATCACCAGGCTAACCCATCCTCCCATCCCCCTCCCCTCTAGAACCCTCAGTTTGTTTCTCAGAGTCCATAGTCTCTCATGGTTCGTCTCCCCCTCCGATTTCCCCCCCTTCATTCTTCCCCTCCTGCTATCTTCTTCTTTTTTTTTTGAAGATTTTTTTATTGTTATGTTAATCCCCATACATTACATCATTAGTTTTAGATGTAGTGTTCCATGATTCATTGTTTATGCATAACACCCAGTGCTCCATGCAGAACATGCCCTCCTCAATACCCATCACCAGGCTAACCCATCCTCCCACCCCCCTCCCCTCTAGAACCCTCAGTTTGTTTTTCAGAGTCCATCATCTCTCATAGTTCGTCTACCCCTCCGATTCCCCCCCTTCATTCTTCCCCTCCTGCTATCTTCTTCTTCTTTTACTCTCGTATTTCTGAGAACACACCACCATATCATCATAGCAGAATTCAAGCACATTATTATTCCATCACCAACATTAGTAAATAAAGGCTAATATGACAGATTACAACACACAATTTACCAAGGTATTATAAAGAACCAGGAAAACATTCTCATGTAGGGCTAGAATAGAAAGAAAGAAAGGGAGTAAACAGAACCCCTCAGCATTACAAAACATACAACACCAAGTCCCAGACAACAGGAGATGCAATGGTACAAAGTGATAATCTCAATGATAATTAGCATATATGTTTGTCTCTCCTCCATAAAAAAAAAGATGTTCTGACCCTGGCTCTGGTGGACATACCCTTCTAACCTGTTCCCTCCATTACAATTCAAACCCAAGTCTGATTCCCAAACCCATGATAACCTGCACCCCAAACTGCCTCCAGCATGTAACCTGCTCTTACATTCAGTGTGGGTACATGCAGACCTAAAATACCACTGTAGAATTTTAATGAAGTCTCTAATTCTTTCATATCTAACTCAGATTTTTTAACATGTCTATCCATGCTTTCTTCTAGCCAGTGGTTATTAAAATCTTTTTTATCAAAGACAAAAGACAAATACAACACACAAATAAATATACTTTTTCATGATATGAACAAAACATTCTGAAAATAAAAATGTAAGGTATCCTTTGGTCGCAATGTGTTATACTGTGGACTCAATCATGCTGTGATTCACTGAGAACCATGACATGTAATCAGTAACAAGTTAATAAAAATGCAAGCTGTTTCTACATTTTACATTATCTCCATTTTTTCTCCACGATTTGCCAGTAAATCTTTTTGCCCAAATTAACCAGTCACCATGGACAGAACTGGTTAAAACATATTTGATTTAGCATTATGTCCTTCTGACTCCTCTATCAGCACCTTTTAGAGTTAGCAGTTGTTTTATCCACTTCTGTTTATAACAAGAACCTCAGTTAGTGCTAGGTGCATCCCAGAAGAGTCTGGAAACATAAATAACATTTCTGCCAGCAAAATGATCCTATCTCAGTGGCCCTTATCCACTGATATCTGGCCTGTAAGTTAACTTGTTCCACTGTTAATACTTTCAGGGATACCTAGAGTCTAGGATATACACCAGATCTCTTTAGCTTTTGATCCACCAAAACACAATGTGGGAAGAGACTGGTAAATTGTATGGGATGAGAGTTATAGTCAAGGCACAGCTGCGGGACAGCACTACTCTGCCCATCAAAATGTTGCCTTACTACTTAAAAGTATGATCTATGGACTAGCAGCCCTGGCATCACTTCGGAGCTTTTGAAAAATGCAGAATCCCAGCTCCTCCCAGACCCACTGGGTCATAATATGCCTCTTAACAGGTGATTCATACATGCTAAAGTGTGAAAAGAATAGGTATTTTTTTTAAAAATAGCCTGAAAGACTGTTTCTAAAGATACATCATCAAGATTATTATCCTAAACAACTCTCAGAAATAGGAAGCCTAAACCAAGGTTTGTGTCTAAAGAACCATATACCTTATGCTGAAAATATCCAGGAAAAACGCTATGAGGAACCAAAGACCCATACTTCAAGCATCTGAGAGCTAAAGCCCTGAATTCCCTGGGCATCACTTTTTTTCATAACAGCTTGCCAACATCAGACATACTATGCACCTTCAGAAAGTGATGAGTTATACCATGTACAACTTTCATAGCAACAAATTATCAATTTACAAAACTCAAAGTCAACATATTGTGCCTCACAGTCTTTTAAGCTGGCAAGACTTTAAAGTACACACAAATCTGAAGTAATGTGTTGGAAATATTTGATTTATGTTAAACAGCGCTCTGGAATTTAAACATTCGTATGCTCAACCAAACCCTATTCCTAGCCAATCGGTTCACTGATCAGCTTACATATACCGTTCCAACATACACTGCCCAGCTACGTTTAATATTTAAGATTTTTAAAGACCTTTTTATGTTTTTTAAATAAATCTTATTTCAAGTAAATTTCCTGAGCTGAAAAGAACCACCACCACAACAAAATAATACCAAAAACGGCTCTGTGCTATAAAAGGCACTGCTTATATTGAGTGAACTCTGCCTCTAACAAGAACCTTCTACAGAGGGAACTAAGATGGCAAAGCCACGAAGGCCCTCAGTCCAGTAAGGAGCACGAAGCAGCGTGTCAGAAAGAAATTGTTTTTCTGCTCCTTTTGATGGGTTATGCTTTCAAGTCAGGAAATTAGAAACAGGTGTGCCACAGGGCACACACATCCTCGCTCCACACTGAATAACACGCGTTTTCAATTTTCAAACATGAAAGGGACTCCTGTTGAATGAAAGAAGAAATGAAAATCCAGCTCTGTTTCTGCGAACCATATGAAGGGAGCTTAGAAAGCCTTTGACAAGTTGCTCGACTTACTCCCTCTCCAACTGACAGCAGGTAGTAGTCGACAATAGGAAGGAAAAGGCATTCTTTCAAGTGAGAACAATCAAAGGGAGAATTACATTAAGGATCACAGCACTGGCATTTTAACCCATCACTTGATCTTATGCTTCTGTTTCTACCATTTCTTCACCTTCTGTTTTA
Source organism: Phoca vitulina (assembly GCF_004348235.1). NCBI lineage: Eukaryota > Metazoa > Chordata > Mammalia > Carnivora > Phocidae > Phoca > Phoca vitulina. Next base: position 25,467,122 of record NW_022589725.1, read on the forward strand.
AAATTAGAAGTCTGTTCTTTCAGAAAACAACAACAAAGCAATGCAAAATAAGTATCTGGCAAAAAAAAAGAAATCTAAGAAAGTACAAACATCAAAAAGAACATCTTGGGGCTCACCTGATCCACTATAACCCAACTCTAAATAATCTCTTTCAAAGAAATATTTACTATTCTTCATGATGTCCTGAGCTCTTCTAAGGTGCTGGAGACATTTCAGTGAGTATATGAGTGTGATGGGTAAGCTAAACTTAAAGGCAACTGGTTTTGGCGGGATTTGAGGGAAGGGTGTGTGACAGGAAGCAAGATGTACTAATGGCAGCAGCAAACAGTCAACGCATTAGGTGCATGGAGGTGCCTGCAAGTGACCTTCTGGGGGGCACGGTAGTACGCGTTCCTTAGGAGAATGGATGCAGCAGAACTCCGTTCAGGACTAGCAAGCCTTTAGTATATCCAACATATCAACATATTTCTATACTGGCAATAGGAAACTTCCCTATACTATCAAGTATGGACATAGATTTCATGCCCTTTTAGGACACAGAACATCATGACTTCTTTTTTACCATTCCCAGACTATAGCACAGGATAAGAGCCTCTAAAATAGGTACTGTTTTATAACATGAGAGCAATTACAAGTCATCTTACATAAGAGCAAAATACCTGCACTCATGTATGCATGAAAAGACATCCTTCATATCCCTTAAAATTATGTTTCAAAGAAGATTTAATGACACATTTTTCATTATACAATATTAAATAAACAAAGCATAACACAAGCTGAACAGTTTTGCCGTTTTTGTTTTATCTACCAAAAATATTAATATTGCCTACAACAGGATGGCAAAATTATCAGTTTCATTTTCCAAATTCTTTTCAATGAGCATATGTTTTCACAATTAGGAAAAAATCCATTCATTTAAGACCTCTAAGATACATGATAACCAAAGCTGTCATACTGAACTGGTTTCCTAGGAAATGACCTAGCATAATTCAAAATTCTACTTTATTTTGAAACATCAGTGACTTTACTTATGTAAAAAGCAGGAAATAATATATTAATAGTTCATCAGATATGAAGTGACATAATTAGAATAAGCAACAGTCTCAGAATAGAATTCCCATCCCAGATAATTACTTTAGTTCTTAGAAATGTGCTGGTAGTTTAAATACTCTGTTATCTATAAATGAACAATATTTCTTCCCTGCCCCGCCCCCAACCAAATGGTCCAAAGAGTCAAGTGCTTTTAAGATGATGATGTTTACAAATGTTAGGGTTTTATCTATGCTCACATCTAGAAGTTACAATTCACAAAAAAAGATTTCTCATGGCATGATTCCCAACCCTACATATTACATACCAAATTATTTCAGCTTAAGTAGCTGTTCATTACCCTGAGCCCCTGAAGATTCTTCTTGAGTGTAACAAGATTATGCAACAGGAATAGCACTGCCTAATAAGGCAGATAAAGGAACCAGAGTGGGCTGAAGAGTCTGGATTCCAACTCAGTAGAACTAACAGCAATATATTTAACTTGTTGACCAGTTTTGCCTCCCATTGAACCATCTCAGAGATGAAAGATCTATCAATCTTCCAAAAGCATGAGCATGTCCCTAATCAAAAAGATCCCTACTTCATACAAAAGAAAATTTAAATACTAAGTCAAGGCCATCTAGGACCCCAAATTAAGCTCCACATACCTTGCACTTACCCCTCTATTTAAGCATCTTCCATTCTCACCAGAATAACCACTCTCAACACTTCCCTTACCTTCCTCTCAGGCCTGAATCATCTGGGCTTGACCTAGCTCACTTCCCCTGTTATGGACTAATTGTTTGCGCCGCCACCCCCGCCCCCCCGCCCCCACCAAATTCATATGTTGAAGCCCTTATCTCCTATGTGATGGTATTTGGGGAGAGGTAATTAGGGTTAGATGAAGTCACAAGGATGGCACAAGAGCACTCCATCTCTCTCTCCTTCCCTTCTTCTCTCCCTCCCTCTGCCATATGAGGGCATAGCAAAAAGGCAGTTGTCTGCAAGCCAGAAAGAGTACCCTCACCAGGAACGGAATCTGCTGGTACCATGATCTTGGACTTCCCAGTCTCTAGAACTATGAGAAATAGATGTCTGTTGTTTAAACCACACAGTCTATGGTATTTTGTTATAGTAGCCCAAGCTAAGACACTACCCCAATGTATTTATTTGTTCATATTCAATTCATTCAACAAACATCATCAGAGGCTCTACCTGATAAGTACCATCCACGTATCAGTGAAGAAAATTGATGAAAATCCCAATCTTCATGGAGTTTCACAGTAAAGCAGGGTAGAAAATAAAAATAAAGTAAATAGATGAAAGATATAAAATTAGATAATGATATATACTATGAGAAAAAATAAAACATGGAAAGAGAATAGGGAATGTTGGCTGAGAAAATTTACATGTTTAAATAGGGTAGTCAGGAAAGATCTCAGTAAGAAAGTGAACCACCTGAATAAAGAGTTGATGAAGTGGGAGGCAGCAGCTTCAGCTACTGAGGGCAGAGAGCTAACAGGAAAGGAAGCAACTCAGGCAAAGGTCCTAAGGTGGTAGTGTGCGTGGCATGTTTAAAGTACAGTAAAGCAGCCAATGTAGCTGGAACTGAATGAGCAAGGAAGGAAAAGCAAGAGTTGGAGTCTGAGAAGAAAGTGGGGAACACGTATATCAGGCCTCAGAGGCCCTTCATAAGGACTTTGGCTTTTCCTCTGAGTCAGAAGGGAAGTGACTGGACAGTTCAAAGAAGTATGACATGATTTTGACAGGTTAGAACACCAACTCTTGTGTTGAGAACTGAATAATGAAACAAAAGAGCAAAAAACAAGGTACCAGCTAGGGGGCTACTGAAAGAATCCAGATTAGATGTGATAGCACTTTGAATCTATTGGTAGCAGTGGAGGTGCTAAGAAGTAACAGACTGTAAATATATTTAGAGAGAATACAGTTTGTTGTTGGATTGGATGTGGCTGCTTTGTACCTCCGACAAAGGTCCCTGGGGACGAGGTTTGCAGCACAGACTTAATAGACAATCTCCCACAAAAGGGCAGAGGAAGACTTGTGGCTGCTTTTTAGGTTAAAGAACCAAGGAAGGGTAACACTAATTCCCAGCCCTTGAGGAAGAGGGCTGGCTCAGAATCACTGGCTCACAAATACTTAGGCAAAAGCCTGGTCTCATTTTTTGCATTTTTTATCACCCCAACCTTTGAACCTACTCCTGGCAAGCCATGGCCAGCCACATCATCACCACCCTCAGGGTTCTAGAACTATCCAGAGCCAAAACCTGGAAAATCAAAGAACCTACAAAATCAGAAATCACTGGGCCACATACCAGAAACCAAGTAGCAGAGCTTTCTTCTTGCCAAAATACTTTAAGGAAGGGGGATTGAAGCCTGTGTCTTCTGAACTCCAGTCAGCTGCCATATAACCCCTGGACTCACTGTTTCTCTTAAAGAAAAAAAACATACTGCACAGACAAGTAACAGCATACCAATGTTAAGGTCAATCAGAGCATAAACTTAATCTCCTTCTTTTTTCTTCCTTCTGATCTTCTAATCCTCAATCTGCTCTTCCTTTCCATAGCCAGAAAAGACCACAGATGTATCTGACATTATGCATCTGACGTGTTACTGAAAAATTATGTGTGATTCTGACTTTGGCAAATTAAATCAAATTTTAAAGTACTATTTAAAGAAATTCCATGGTGAATAATCTTTTTGAAATGACATCCATCCTTCTGTAAGAGGGAAGAATCACACGCACATTTCTTTCATTTAATGAAATATATTTGACATATAACATTGTGTAAATTTAAGGTGTACAGCTTGTTAATTTGATACATTTATATATTATAATATGATTGCCACTGTAGCAATAATTAGCACCTCTATCACATTACATGATTATACTTTCTTTTTAGTGATTGGAATAATTAAGTTCCAGTCTCTTGGCAATGTTGATGATTATAATAATCATCATTTGTCTTAATTTTAATTTGTCTAGTAAGCACTTACTAAGTGCAAGGCCCTGTGCCAGGCACTCAAGAAACACAAATATACCCACAGATCCCCTTTTCTCAAGAGCTTATGTCACTGCTTAAGAAAGCCTAAAATAAATTGTTATTTTCACACACACACACACACACAAAGCTGAGAATAAAAAAAGCTTTTATTAAAGTTTATCAATTCTAAAGTATATTTTTTTCCACATTCAAAATTTTCTGAAATCAGTCCGTACATTATAATTGATGGCATCCTCCTGTGACTGCTCTCCAGACTGCAGCTATGACATAGCGACCACTGCCTCTAGAAGGAGGTAAGCTCTTCCTGTTGTTGACCCTTCAGTTGAGTTATGTGCCATGTTGGAACTACAAGTTTTGAGTTTGTCATTTACCATGTATTCAAAAGTATTACAGTATGATACAGAATTGAAACAAAAAGTAATTATGAGCATAAGAAGGCATGGAAATAGCAATGGAGCATGACATTGTTATCAGTGCAGCAAATACTTCTTGTTGGAGGAATACCCCCAAATTCTGTATTTTCTTGTAAAGCAACAACCATGTGTTAAGAGTGATGAGAAAGAAGTGTGTCATTCTATAACTGGCAGTCTTCTCCCCCCCCCACCCCCGCTTAGTATATGTATCTTATATTGGTATATTTTAGTCCTGGATATGACACTAAACATATAGGCAACAAAAGCAAAAATGGGTAAGTGGGACTACATCTAACTAAAAAGTTTCTGCACAAGAAAAGAAATAATCAACAAAATGAAAAAGCAACCTACAGAATGGGAGAATATATTTACAAACCATATATCTGATAAGGGGTTAATATCCAAAAGACATGAGGAACTCCTACAACTCAATAGCAGAAAAACAAATAGTAAGATTAATACATCAGCAAAGGACTTGAATAGACATTTCTCCACAGACATACAAATGACCAACAGGTACATAAAAAGGTGTTCAACCTCACTAATCATCAGGAAAATGCAAATCAAAATCACAATGAGACATCACCTCATACCTGTTAGAATGGCTAGTATCCAAAGGACAAGAGATAATAAAGGTTGGTGAAGATGTAAAGATATTCACAGCCTTGTACACTGTTCATGGGATTGTAAAATGGAACAGCTGCTACCGACAACAGCATGGAGGTTCCTCAAAAAATTAAAAATAGGACTATTATATGATCCAACAACTCCACTTCTGGGTATTTATCCAAAAGAATTGAAATCAGGATCTTGAAGAGATATCAGTACCTCCATGTTCACTGCATCATTTTTCATATAGCCGAGATGTAGATACAACCTAAATGCCCATCAACAGATAAATGGATAAAGAAAACATGGTATATATGTATAATGGAATATTATTCAGCCTTAAAAAAGGAAAGCCCTCCATATACAACATGGATAATCCTCAAAGACGTTATGCAAAGTGAAATAAGCCAGTCACAGAAGGACAGATACTGCATGATTCCACTTCTATGAGGAACCTAAAATAGTCAAACTCACAAAAGCAAAGAGTAGAACGGTGATTGCCAGGGGCTGGAGGAAGGGAGAAATGGGGAGTTGATATTAATGAAGTTTTAGGGCACCTGGGTGGCTCAGTGTCCAACTCTTGAATTTGGCTCAAATCATGATCTCAGGGTTGTGAGATCAAGCCCCACATCAGGCTCCACACTGGGAGACTCTCTCCCTCTCCCTTTGCCCACCCCCCTCAAAAAAAAATAAATAAATAAATAAATAATAAAGTTTCAGTAATGCAAGATGAATAAAGTTCAAGGGATCTGTTGTACAATTTGCGCCTAAAGTTAAAAATACTGTGTTATACATTAAAAGATTTAAGAAAATAGATTGCATCTTGTGTTCTTACCACAATAAAAAAAAATATGAATCAACCAATTTTTTTAAAATAATGGTGTATTTTATAAAAGATAGTGACTTAGATTCAATGACACACTGTTAAGTACTGAACCACTACTCTGAGCCAAGAAGTATGCTAACTGCCTTCCATATGTCGACTCGTTCAGTACTCAGAGATATTAAGGTAGATATTCTTGGTTTACAAATAACCCTTGCCAAGTCACAGCCAGTGAGCGAAAGAGTCTGCACAAGAACCCCTGTATATACTCTACTGCCTTCCAAGCTAGACAAATCTCCATGACGCCAGAACATTAGTCAGAGTTTGCACAGCTAGCTCCTGCCACACTACTCTCTTCCCCACTCCCCACTCATTCCTCCCCACCCAGTGATGAGAACAAGATGCTGGAGTTTATCCCTGAGGCTAATGATCAAATTACCTGTCTGGCCTTGGGAGAGCCCTATCTTGACCATAACTATCTTCCCTCTGCCTTTCAATTATTACCTTCCAAGAACTATAAACATAAAATGTAGGCCAGGTCTCTAAATCTTCTGCAACAGCCTAAAGCACCAGTTTTTTTTAGTTTGGCCAAACAATTGCGAAATTCTGTGCACCACATTTCTTCTGACTTGGTCACCCAATTCTGCCATGTGTTTCCATTGTCAACCTCATAGCAACAGCCCCAGGAGAAACAAGAGTGAAGCAATCACACAAGGCCCCAGGGATGGAAGGAACCGGAGACTTGCTCTATTATCCTCAGGTTATGGGGGCTGATAATTGTTAGTCCTTAAACTTCAGAAGGATATAACATGACAAACTGGGCATCCAAATTTAAAAGCTGCACTCACTGGATGTCATGAACTAGAAACCTAAATTTATCTTTAGCCATGTGAAACTATCTTCAGTTGATGCAAGATGTGCAAAGGAGGCAATATGCAAGGGGAAGGGAAATTTTACAATTTTAGCTTTACCCACCCAATGCATTCTTAACACAACCAAATCAATGAAATGTGATCCTATTCCAACTTCCATATCACCAATTTAAAAAAGGAGAAAGGTGGACAATCCCAAAGAGATTGAATTTCTTTTCCGAAATGACAGTCAGGCAGCTTTCAGGATTTCAACTTAAAGTAGAATCTAGGTCTCCAAATGTCTAGACATGAAAGTAACACTTAACAATGACAAACCAACTCAGTGAATAACATATTGACCAAAAATAAAGTCAAAACAACATATGATAACTAATACTACTTTGGGAAAATAAAAATGAAACAACAAATTATCTATTTTAGACTTCTGTTTGTTCAAATACCACAATTTTCTATAGACATAGGGCCATACTTAATTTGTGCACAAGCTAATTCCTAAATATTATGCATAGAGATTTTCATGTGCCACCAATATTAAATTAAAAATTAACTCATACTGGGGCACCTGGGTGGCTCAGTCGGTTAAGCATCTGACTCTTGGTCTTGGCTCAGGTCGTGTTCTCAGGGTCATGTGATCGAGCCTTGTGTCTGCCTCCATGCTCAGTGTGGAGTCTGCTTATCCCTCTCTCTCTGCTCCTCCCCCCGCTTGCTGGCGCACACTGTCTCTCTCTCTCTCTCAATTAATAAATAAATAAAATCTTTTTTAAAAATTAACTCTTACACTCATCTCTTCAAAAGTGAAAGAATGAAAATCAATTTTTTGCCAATTATAATTAGTATGGTTAAGGTTCAATATTAATTTGTGTTTGGACTTCACCTGATAGGTCAGTGGCACACAATTATTTTTTCCACTGATGCAAGGAAATGGACAGAAGCAACAAATATGAAAATGGTACCGAGAGGTCAAGTCTGAGCAAAGAATAGGATAGTGATGGCAATAAAAGAGAGAGGGAACACAGGAGAAATTTGGTAGCCAAGGGATGGGAATAATGAATAAGGTATTTCATTGAGCCTGCTGAATCTGATATGCACAGATGATACCCAGAGGGACATGTCCAACAGGAAATCAGAAAAAACTCATGTGGCCCTCCAAAGAAAAGTCCAGAAGAGATAGACATGGAAGCAAATACCGTAAGAGATTACTGCTAAGATCATGAGAACAGCAATAACACCAAATCACCAAGAGAAAGCATATAGTGAAATGAAGAAAAGCTAAGAGAGGCCCAACCCTGGAGTTGGTAGCAATGGGAAGAGTCTGTGAAGAAGGCCAGGATGGAGCAGATCAGAGTAGCAGGACAAACCAAGAGAGTTCCAGGATCTATGCTATAATAGAAAGGAGACACCTGTATCAGAGATCACAGAGTCAAGAGCAAGCAGGAAAATAGGGCTGGGTTGGATTGGATGGTTTGTTAGTATAGTGATACAGAAACCAATGTGGCAAGAAACTGAAGAAAGGAAGGAAAGGCAGCCATAACCATCCTCCTGATAAAGCCTGATGATATGAAGGAGAAAGGCCTAGGACTGTAATTTGAGAGATAACACAGCAAAGGGGATGAACCAATATTATTTTGTCAACCACGCATACCACCACATTGAGAGAAAAGGCTTCAAGTACACCTGGCACAAGCATATGAAAACCTGGATCTAGACAACAACCATTCTGCCCATTAGCTGCCCCCAACACACACACACAATTTCTAAATGAGAATGACTTCCTTTTTTTTTTTTTTTTTTTGGTAGTAATGTGATTTGGGTTTTTTTTTATTATTCTTTTTATTATTTTTTTATTATGTTCCGTTAGCCATGTGAAATGGCTACATCATAAGTTTTTGTTGTAGTGTTCAACGATTCATTAGTTGTGTATAACACCCACTGCTCATCCCAACATGTGCTCTCCTTAATACCCACCAACCAGTTACCCCATCCCCTTACCCCTCTCCCTTCTGTAACCCTCAGTTTGTTTCCCGGAGTCCAGAGTCTCTCATGATTTGTCTCCCTCTCTTCCCCTGTGGTCCTCCACTCTATTCCTTATGTTCCACATATGAGTGAAACCATATGATAATTGTCCTTCTCTGCTTGACTTATTTCACTTAGCATAATCCCCTCCAGTTCCATTCATGTCAATGCAAATGGCAGCAATGTCCACAATAGCCAAACTGTGGAAGGAGCTGAGATGCCCTCAACAGATGAATGGATAAAGATGTGGTACATATATACAACAGAATATTACTCAGCCATCAGAAAGGATGAATGATAATGACTTCTAACACAGATACAAAAAGAGGACCTACATTTAATTAAAAGTGTAGTTAGAGGAGTAGATGTCATAATATATACAATTTGAGGGCGCCTGGGTGGCTCAGTCGGTTAAGCATCTGACTTCGGCTCAGGTCATCATCTCAGGTTCCTGGGATAGGAACACAGGGGCTCTCTGTGCAATGGGGTCTTCTTCTCCTTCTCCCTCTGCCCCTCCCCATGCTTATGCACTCTCCCTCTCTCTCTCTCTCAAATAGTTTAAATATATATATGTATGTGTATGTGTGTGTGTATATATATATATACATTTTGAAATATACCTTATATTTTCTGCCCCAACATTTTACTCAAGAGATTACCTAACTTTTTGAAATACCTTATTACTTTTATATCTTTTGTAATCTAAATTTGGCACTATCATGAGTCACTAGAGGAAAAAAAAAAATCAAAAATATAACTGTTATAGTTAACTCCAGGGTTGTAATGAAATGTTAGCAAAACATTTACACTGGGATACTTATATTGTGAAACAATCCTTAAAAGCTCCTACATATCAAAGATCTTTCATGCATAAATGCTCTTGTCTATGCAGTGTCTCAGCACATGCTTTATGTTTACATAAAAATATTGTTTTCAATCATTAAATGACCTACAATGTTGCAGTTATGAAAAATGGTCATGAAAGCAGCAAATACCTGAGGTACTCACAGCTGTGGAGTAGGGATTATGAGCTCCAGTATTTTCAGCCCAGCAGCCACATCCATAAAGAGCAGCCTGGGAAAAGAGAAAACAGATACACAATGTATTTCAGAAATATTATATGTAATTACTTGCTTTCAAAAGAAGACAAAATCATACCCATCTAATAAAGCCTGACTTAATAATGATGCATATCAACTGGGAAATAATACCAGAGACTGTGTAAGACCTACCCAAACAATGGTTCTAACACTATTTTAAACTATATTTTCAACTACTGTATTAACAGCAAATAGCAATTTTCTATTATATAGAAAATAGCAAAAGAAAGTTTCCTAGACTCTCATCAACAGTTTTTTTCTATTAATAGAAAATAGCAAAAGAAAGTATCTTAGACTCTCATCAACAGTAGTTTTTTCCTTCCTTGAACAACCTTTTCCCTATTGTAGTTTGTCAGCCAGTTCGGAAAAACTCCTCCCTTCTGGCTCCTTAAAATCATTGTGGTTGCCTTAAAATAGTGATTCTCAAACCAGGTATATGTCAAATTGCTTGAGAAGCTTGGTGATAGGACCGTGGTTCCCAGATATTCTGATTCAGTGGTCTGGGGGTTGCCCAAGGAACTGGCATTATTAACCAGGGCCCCAGGGGGGCTGGGATACAGGTGGTCCTCCTGGCATACTCTAAGAAACCCTGTTTAGAAGAGCTTCTGCCATGCCTCCCTTAAAATGGCACAAAAGGAACTGTAAACAGTTATTACCGAAGGGCCCAGCATATGCTCACCACTGTGCCAGATTCTCCAGATATAAAGAAAGGAGCCAAAAAGATCAATTCAAGCTAATTACTTTATGAGACAGTAGAACAGATTTATATGCCTGAAACCACCAATAACACAAATTACTATGGTTTTATAAAAGAATATAACAATCATCCCTATTTTGTTTTTAATAATGCCACCCAGAATGCCTGGATTCATCTCTTCAATATCCACAATGACTTCTCTGCCTTTGGGAGGGGAACCGAAACTGATAACTTTTCCAGTCCTTAGTTAGAAGCAGAATTAGAAAAACCCTTTGATAGCTAGCATAGAGAAATACAAGGAAGTCTGCTCAAGAATATTCACCACCACAAGTTTGGTGAGAATGGAAAACTGAAAGCACAGATGTCCATCAGTAAAGAAAAGGCTAAACACTGACCCAGCAAAATGTGGAATTCATTGCAGAGGTTCAAAATAAAGAATTAAATTTTTTAAAAAGATCTCCAAACATATTATTGGGTAAAAAAAAAAAAAAGAAGAAGAAGAAGAAGAAGACAAGCTACAATACACTAAGTATTCAGTATGACTTCTGACTGATGAAGGAAAAAGATATTCCCATAAAACAGTAACTGTTCTTTTCTAGGAGGTCACTTTTAAGGACTGGGGGAAGAAGTTAAGACTGGGAATGGTGACCAAACAGACCAGCTTTGTAGAGTATTCCATTCTTTTTTATAAGGACTTCAGAACTCATTTGCTTCAATATTTTACCCAGAGCAGGAATTTCCATGAAATATCCCAGACACTTCTGATACCAAGAACCTCGATACCTCATGAGGGAACATATTCCCCTTTTGGACACTTGCCTTTGGCTAAAAGTTCTTCCTTAGATTTTTTTAACAAACATCTGCTTTATCATAACTTCCACCCACTAATCCTGGTTCTACTCTCTGGAATTACTTTACCCTCCCTGCTGAAGTTCTCTGAATTTTTTAAAACAGCTATCCGAGTGCCCTGATTACTCTTTTCTCACTCAGATAATCCTAGATTTGTGAACTGTTCCTCAAGACTTTGAGATGCACACACACACCCTACTTCCCTAATCACCCTCCTTGAGAAATAATCCAAAGTTCAGGATAATTGGAGATGAAGTATCCCATGCTCATGTGACCCACAGTTGCCATCCCCAGTTGTCACTGACAATAGCTTTCTTATAAGTAGAACCAAGAACTCAGTACAACATTCCCAATACGGCAAACAGTAGAAAATCTATTACAGCCTTTGAAAACACCATGCTTCTAAAACACACAAGATTGTTGTGTCAGAGTGGGAACTGAAAGCCCTACAGAAGGGATTCAGCACATGGATTTCAGGACCAAACTGGCAAACTTGTGGGATATGCCATTCAACTGGTACTACCTGGGACAGGTGCTAGGTGAGCCAAAGCCTCAGAGAACATGCAACCTGAGGGGAAGGGTCTATTCTTCCTTCACTGAAAACCCTGGACATTAGTCCACTGTCCTTTCCATTCCCCACAATTATCTTGACCAGGAGCCTGCACCCAAAAATAGCAAATAGGACCACAAGGACACCTCTAAGAAACCTAAAGGAGGTCATTTTTTTCTTTTTTTTTTTTTTTAGAAAAGAAAGAAGACTTACTCTGTTTCTTCTCTCTAAGCAAATTCCCCTTATACTACTTCTCCTCAATTTCATGATCTAAAGTTGTCTTCCTTCTTAATCTTCTGAAATCAGTTGACCTGAGACAGTGATAGGCCAGATAAAAGAAAGACTCAGAGAATGTCCCTCTCTTATCATTTCTTTGGATAAAACATAACAAGCTTGGGGTGCCTAGGTAGCGCAGTCAGTTAAGCGTCCGACTCTTGATTTTGGCTCAGGTCATGATCTCAGGATGGTGAGATAGAGCCCCCCGTCAGGCTCTGTGCTCAGCCAGGAGTCTGCTTCTCTCTCTTTCCCTCTGCCCCTCCTCCTGTTCTCTCTCTCTAAAATAAATAAATAAGTTTTTTTAAAAAATAACAACCTTAAGCAGGCCTTAAAAAACAAAAATAAAAATAAGCTTCCTTCTTTTCAGTAGTAAAACTTCATTAACATTTAACAAAGGTATTAACATTCAGTAAAAATAGATTATATAAATATTATTATTATTATTATCATTATTTAATCTTCTTTGGGACTTGTTTTCTTTTATAAAATGAGCATAACAAAAACCCCCACCTCGGGGCCTTCTGGCATTATATGTAATGGGTGGCTCAGTTGGTTAAGCGACTGCCTTCGGCTCAGGTCATGATCCTGGAGTCCCTGGATCGAGTCCCGCATCGGGCTCCCTGCTCGGCAGGGAGCCTGCTTCTCCCTCTGACCCTCCCCCCTCTCATGTGCTCTCTCTCTCTCTCATTCTCTCTGTCTCAAATAAATAAATAAAATCTTTAAAAAAAAAAAAAAACCCCACCTCATAATGTTGCTGTAGGATCACATGAATGAACACACTTGCTGCACATAGCAAGAGATTAATAAACAGTAGTTATAGCTAATAATATAGCTATATTATGAGGGACTGTGACAAGCAATTTAAATATACTACATCATTTAATCTTCTAAGGTAACTATTTATACCCATTTTACAGTTGTGGAAAGTGGAGCTTAAAGACATTGAACAACTTGTTTACAGTAAGAGGTGAGATTAGACTAAAGGTCTACCTGAATCCAAAGTTCACACTCTTAACCACTAAACTCAACTGTGTATTTATGTGGGGCTGAGTTGCAGGTAGAGGGAGAGTGGAATGTAATAATTCCTTTCTCGTGTCCCAGTTGTAAATTCTAACTATTGTTGGTAAGCCAAGAAAATAAATTCTAATTCAAATGCCACTTCACCATCTGAACAGTTGTTATTATATGTCTAGAGCAGAGTAATATGCTAAGACTTTTTAACATTTCACTTGTGCATTTAAAATGTATTTAAAAGCATATAATTTTAGCATATTTTTTAAAAAGTCATTTAAAAAGTCATTATTTTCAATATTTTGTATATTTTGTTTCCTTCCCTCTTGATCGTCAAGAAGAATGGTTTCTTACTGTCAACTGATGCTTTCATATTTCCAGGCTTATTACATCTCCTCTATCCAAGCAATATAATCCAATTAAGCAAATGCATTTTCCTGGTAAGTACCTTTACTCCTACCCACCACGCCCTTTCCTGATTTTTATCTCTCACAAACTGTGTCTTCATAAACTAGCTAAGAGGGGCAAAATCAGTATGTTTAAGTTTTACAGAAGTATTTCTATTTCCAGGACAGTCCCACGTGGAATGGCTTCAAGATTGTTCAACGTAATATCCTGCTAACATAGTCCAGAACTATCCTTAGTTCTGTTGTTGCTATTTTACTAACCAAAACAAACAAAAAAAAAACAGTGAGAAAGTCATGGGAATTGCAAGGCAACGAAGGCGGCTATGCTGGTTTTTCTCTCTCCTTCTCTACCAAGGCATCCAAATCTGATATGCCAAGCTTGGTTCTTATTCCAAACTTAACAAATACACAGGGCTTTATAATGTGGAAAAACACCATGACCAGACAAAGGCTTTTTATAATGACTTCAAAGCATTGTACACATGTTGAGTAATCATTCCCCATAAATCCCCCTGTATGGCAGGCAAAGAGTAGCACAAAATTAATTATTCTTCCCTACCCCATCCCCCCATGGCATCGTGAGAGGCTTATACACTATAAAGGGCAGATCAGGGAATATCACTTGGAGCTTTGCAAATATGTCCTCCATGAATCAGATCACTCTGCTCCAAGCATTCATTAACCACTATGTCCAAAGTAACTGTGATACCCACTTTTTTTCAAATGTGAGGGACAAAGCATACAGAGTACGCCAAGCAGTGCTCTGCATGTAACACGAGATCTAAGTACTCAGCTTAAGCACAACCCTTGCAACTACTTTACAGACTCCAGGAATCATTAGTTCACTCAACAAATATTTATTAATCCCATAAGTAATGTACCAAATTGGTTTGTGCTCAGAAAGCTTACTAGATCAAATGGATTGTGAAATATTCTCAGTACAAAACTAAGTTTGGAGATGGGGGAAGGAGGAGTGGTGAAGATGAGCAAGTGAACTGGGAATATGCCAGTTACACATAAATTAGATTTCTTGCGTGGTATCATCATGTCCTGGTGACCTGAAATACTGGTTAGTCTATAAAATAGCTAAAATGCTTAATCAGAAGAGGGATTTAGAGCGTCAAAATTTTACTATTCCTTGAATGGAGGAAATACACAATGTAACTCTAAAATCATTTCCCACTTAAAAAGCAAGCAACAATATAGTCAGGTAGTGTTTACTCCTAAAGAGAATGACATTTGCAAAGAAAGAAAATGAAGATCAACTCTTTTTTTTTTAATGTCTACTAAATACCCAATACTCAGCCTGTTGGAAGTAACAAAACATAGTATTACTGATTTTAAAGATCAATAAGAACTCTATTACTATGAGAGAGGTTTTTTAGAATCTGGAAAAGGTACTTGCTGATTTGTACTACATCAATGTTAAAAAAAAAAAAATCACAGTAATTTTTTTTTTTTTTCAAAAGAAAAAATGTTTTGCTGGCTTAAAAAAATGGTGAGCTAGAAAATTCCGTGTTTTAAATTGAAAAGCGAGTTTAAAAACCCCATAATTACTTACCTGTCCAACTCTCCCTGGATGTTTCAAGGCCAAGCCTCCACTGGAGACAGCAGCAGCAACATTCCCTTCGTGGTCCACCACTACAGCGCCCACTGTGTCCAAAGTGCCTGAGTCATTCTCCTGGAGAGCGAACAGGGCATGAGCACTCACTGAGCACAGGGTGTCACAATTCCATATGACCACATAGCACTTCTCAATACATACATAATTCACAATTCATAAATCATACATAATTCAGCAAACTCCTAAAATCATCTATTATCAAGTTGCCACTAAAACCCTGTTCAAGTCAAAATGTATTTTCTACCTAAAAATCCTGAGCAAAAGGTGTCTTATTGCTTTTCTCTAATAATAAGCCTAGCATGCCTAAGAGAGAAAGAAAAAACACCATCTAATATAAAATAGTGTAGCACAGTGTCCCCTTAATCTCCAGTTTTAAGGTCATGATTGAAAATCTGTAAGAGGAAAAGATCTATGGCATAAGTGAGCCAATAGATGCAATTATTAGTATTTTTAAAAATATTATATACAAATTTCTAAAAGTAATATATTCAGCACAATAAATAAAGAGAATGGCCATCACAATCTTGAAGTATACTATGCTATAATTTTCTTTTACAATTCCTTGCTTGTGAGAAATTGATGGCCACCTCCTTTCTCTGCCGTATTAATGATATGCTTGCCAACTATATAACAGAAAACTATACATTCCTGGGAGGCATCTTTGCGTTTCTGTGTCTTGTCCCAAGTCCCACAAACTTAAGGCTTTTCACACGTATTGACTATAAGCAGCTGTCTCCTACCTCAAAGATTTCTGGGTCACCTGTGCAAGACAATCAAACCTTACAATCCTGGATAAAAATCAGAATTAAAGAAAACAGGAAAAAAGTTTCATAAAAAAACATCTCCTTGTGTATATTAACAAGGGAGGCTACTGCAGGTCTTTAGGTTAACGGAAGTCATTGCAGTGTTCTCACTCTAGAGTACTGGTTTTTATTTATTTTTTATTTTTTTTAATTTTATTTTATTATGTTATGTTAGTCACCATACAATACATCATTAGTTTTTGATGTAGTGATCCACAATTCATTGTTTTCATATAATACCCAGTGCTCCATGCAGTATGTGCCCTCCTTAATATCAATCACCAGGCTAACCCATCCCCCCATCCCCCTCCCCTCTAAAACCCTCAGTTTGTTTCTCAGAGTCCATACTCTTTCATGGTTCATCTCTCCCTCGGATTTCCCTCCCTTCATTTTTCCCTTCCTTCCCCTAATGTCCTCCATGCTATTCCTTATGTTCCACAAATAAGTGAAACCATATGACAATTGACTTTCTCTGCTTGACTTATTTCACTCAGCATAATCTCTTCCAGTCCCATCCATGTTGATGCGAAAGTTGGGTATTCATCCTTTCTGCTGGCTGAGTAATATTCCATTGTATATATGGACCACATCTTCTTTATCCATTCATTTGTTGAAGGTCATCTCGGCTCTTTCCAGTTTGGCTATTGCAGACATTGCTGCTATGAATGAACACTGGGGTGCATAGGCGCTTCTTTTCACTACATCTGTGTCTTTGGGGTAAATACCCAGTAGTGCAATTGCTGGGTCATAGGGTAGCTCTATTTTTAATTTTTTGAGGCACCTCCACACTGTTTTCCAAAGTGGCTGTACCAACTTGCATTCCCACCAACAGTGTAAGAAGGTTCCCCTTTCTCCACAACCTCTCCAACATTTGTTGTTTCTTGCCTTGTCAATTTTTGCCATTCTAACTGGTGTAAGGTGGTATCTCAATGTGGTTTTGATTTGAATTTCCCTGATGGCTAATGATGATGAACATTTTTTCATGTGTCTGTTAGCCATTTGTATGTCTTCTTTGGAGAAGTGTCTGTTCATGTCTTCTGCCCATTTTTTGACTTGATTATTTGTTTTTTGGGTGTTGAGTACTGGTTTTTAAACTGCGCCCCAGAACCCAAGATTCTCACCCTCACCCCCACCCCCAAGAATGCATAAAAGAGCCAGGCACAACCCCAGACTCAACAAGACCTGCTCCTCTTCCTGTGTAGTTTATTGCCCATACTACTGAGCAAGACTTCATTTGTACTGAGGGATCCCTGGCTAAAAAGTTTTTTAAATGACACACTCAGGAAATCCCCAGAAAAGTCAGTGAGTTCCTAGGGCCACCTTAGAAGTTGAGCAACATCGAAGGGAGTTCTGAAATAGTGGAGACACAATGCAAGGAAAAGATCTTTACTTCAAGCAAACTGAAAAATCCAGAGGTAGAGTATGCCTCAACAAATATCACATGAAGTCTGTTAGGAGAAGGTACATCTAGACATTTACATTTCTTTGGTTTTTGCTTTAGATTCTAACTCCCCTTAAACATACTGATACACTAGGACATTACTTACTTTAATAGAAAACGTGTAGCTGCCTGAAATAAGTGCTTTATTTCCCTTTTAAACACAGCCAGGGGAAGTCTAGGCCATATCCCAGAATACCACAGCTCTGCAGGTGGCAGACTGCCTGACTTTCAAGGATAGTTCCCTAACCTGACTGTAAACTCTCTGAGGAAAGGTCTGATCCACTGTTTGATTTTGCACACAGCAGACATATGGGCATACTTAGTCTTCAGTTAGGGGGAAATAAAGTATGTCTGAATCCCTGGCATCACAAAAACAAGAAAAATAAGTGATGATACATGCAAGGCCATTCTAACACCAGGGCCTCAGTTTTCCATCTCCTTTCTCAAGATTCAGTTTCATGCAAATCCAGAGGATGCCACTACCTTAAGGAAGACTTAACAATAACTAAGTTTGCTCATTTGGTATGGAAGAAGTAAAGTTTATCTTCTTCAGTAGGTAAGATGAAAGTATGAAAGTAAAGAACTGCATTAGACACATTTTATTCCAGGAAAAAAAAAAAAGGATAATCCTAAAGAGAAATGTACTTTAAAGGGGAACATTTGTTTCATTATTCTAAGAAATAATTCCTAAATCTTTATACCCTTGCAACCTCAATACAGAAGTGTCTGTTCCTTGTCCAGATGCCAAGTCTTATGTCTTCTACAGGAGGCCTTCTCAAACTTTAATGTATACACAAATCATCTGACAATCTGTTAAATGCAGATTTGATTAAGTAATCTGGCATTGGTCAAGACTCTCCATTTAACAACCTCTCTAGCAATGCTGATGTTGCCGATCCCCAGACCCTACCTTAAGAAACAAGGTAAGATAGCATCCTATGGGATTCATTATCAGCCAAACATCTGCTCTATTCATTTTAAGACAAATAATTTTATGGGCACAGATCTGCTGAAGGAGAAACTTAAACCACCTAAGACTAACATTATGTTAGCATAAAAGATTTAAGTTCTGTCTGGTTCAACTATCAATTGGTGGCATATCACCATAATCATACCACAATGAACATACTGTAAAGTATCTTAAAGTATTGGTTCTTTCAGAAACAGACAACTCTCATACAAATAAACAGAAACTATAAAATACTTTCCTTAACAACAATAAATTCAAGAAAGGGTATTCTTCATTAGTTCTTTATTAACTGTGACTGCTGATCCCAAGCATTCTGTAAAACAGAATGTTAACTGAGGGGATACATAACGTATACACAATGATATACATTACTTATACAACAATTCTCTTAGCACTTCAATCAGGATATCATAAACTCTGAGGATTCTTATGTCTAACCAAACTACTAGAGAAAGATACAAAAATATTATATGTAGATGGATTTACTGTAACTTGGTTTTTAAAAATGAAAAATCAAGTAAAAAATAGAGAATCCTGTTCCAAATTAAGCTAAATATTCCTAAGGGCTTGCAACACCTGCAAAAATCAGAATTACTTCATAAATATTCAAGAATTAGTTCATAGATTTCACATACTGAAAGGCAAATTTAAGGATGATGAAGTAATATTTAAGCATTTTTATGAAGTGTAGATAAATTGAGTGAAAGACAAACTCTGGTATTTTGGCCATAATAATTTCACAGAACTCATTTCTACAGAAATGAAATCTTAGAAAGGTTAAAAAACACACAATGACTGTTACTATATAGAGCTACTATTATGCTCTTACACTCCATAAATACTTAAAAGTACATGCACCACCTATGGTGATTAACATAATAAATTTTTTTTAAAAATTTTTTAAAAAGTACATGCACCACATAGGTACACATGCACCTATTGTCCTAGACTGAAACATGCTATTTGCATTACTTTTTTGATAAAATTTTTGTGACTAAAAAGCAATTGTATAAACTGTATAGTTACCCTTATAATAAACACATGTATATAAAGTTAGGGCACGTACTGCATGGAGCACTGGGTGTTATACGAAAACAATGAATCATGGATCACTACATCAAAAACTAATGATGTTATGTATGGTGATTAACATAATAAATTTTTAAAAAGAGAAAAAAAGAAAAAAAACTAATTTATTTTGGTACTGTATGGTGATTAACATAACATAATAAAATAAAATTTAAAAAAGAAAATAAAAATAAAATAATAAATAACTAAAGTTTGCATAGAGATTGCATGTGTTATGGAAAACACTGAAATAAAACTTTCTTCAAGTCACCAATAAACTAGTAATCATGTTGGGCTTAATGTCAAAAGTTTTTATTTTTCTCTGCTCCAAACTGGAGATGGCTATTACACAATTATTGTAAAATTAAATTAAGTAACACATAACTACTTTAAAAGGAATAAATCCCTTAAAACAAAGTTTAGGTACTTCCCACGAGAAAATTATGCTTCTAATCTGTGTTCTAACTCTGAAATCTGCCAAGAGACATCATCTATCAGTTACTTATCTCATTAACCTGGTCTTTCTTCTACACAGAATTACTCAAATATCAAAGAGTTAAAATGCAAAAATAATATCAAATAGATAAGTGTATCCTGAAACTGGTATATGGTGGAATTAACTTAATACAATAATAAAGACAAATACATTTTTTTAAAAGACCCCAAACCTTCATAATACACCTTTGTTAGGTTTATGAGCATGATTATAATTGGCATGAGTTTCCACTTGAGAAAAGCATATGACTTATGCCTTCCATGACAGTACATTAATGGCAGCATAAAGCTTTACGTCTTTGAGTATTCTAACCATGGAATTAGCTCTGGCTACCAGAGACCTAGATCTGGCTCCATGTCTATCTCCCACAAACCAGCCCCACAGTGGGGCCACTAAAGGATTAAGTATATTAGGTATGTGTAAACAAAGTATGATTTAGTTGGAATTATCTACTCTCGTGTATCTGGCTTGGCTGAAACCAAGGAAAATTTGGAAATAAGAACACACAATGACCTTTTTCTTCTATACTTGGAAAATCACCCTCTGGGAAGGAAAACTGAATGGGAAGGGAGGTGGGTGGGGGGATGGGGTAACTGGGTGATGGGTATTAAGGAGGGCACGTGATGTGATGAGCACTGGGTGTTATATGCAACTAATGAATCATTGAACATTCCATGCAAAACTAATGATGTATTATACGTTTGCTAATTGAGTTTAAATTAAAAAAAAGAAAAAAGAAAGAAAATCACCCTTCTGATGCCCAATACTATAAATGATGTTTCTGCAAATTACAGTCAAGATGTCTATTCTTAAATAACCCTTAATTTTCTTTGTTTAATAAGTATGCGTTAAATATCTTTGCAGCACTACACAAATTAGTGTAAAACATATCTACAACAGAGAAAAAAAATATATAAAAATTGTAATTTATTCCTTAAATCACTCAATAAAAGTTAACAGAAACATTTTTAGCTCAAAATAAAACTAAAGTGGGTTAACCATGCTTTTAAGAGGCTTTAATATATCTACATTACAGCTTTAATTATAAATTCATACCATAACAAAGTTCCAGAGGATTACCTAAAAATTCCAAACCCTCAAAGACAGCAAAAGACAATGTTTTCCAAATGGCAGAATACCTAGACAGTGTTCTGAGGCCTGCTACATTCAACTTAGAAAAAGCCATGCTTTTAATCTTGGTTTTTAAAATGATATTTCAAATAATGAATTATGGATTTTTTTGTTTCAAAATAGAATAGTTTGAGAGCCTCAGTGTGCATGTTGAGTGAGCACGTGTACGTGATGGAAGAGACCAGATGAATATACTCATGACTTAAATTATTACACAGCTGAACAGTAAAACCACAAGGGTAGTTTCATACAGCTTTAAATCATTTTTATTCTTATTCATATGCTGTTCAATTAAAATTATTTTATACTTATAATGAACCACTGGTTAAGGAAAGTAAACCTAAGATACACTGGAGTTGAAATAAAAATTAAGGAATTTAAGAATGAAAGTCTGACAAAGTCCTTAAGATAGTATTAGCTAGATCATTAAATTGCATTCATCTGATCAAAATACTTAGAGAACACACCTTGATGATTACAAATATCAGTTTAAAATATTATGATGAATATATCCGATCTGACTTATTTTTCTGGAATAAATATTAATCACAATTTTTAAATTCTAAATCAAAATTCTAAATTAAACACACACCCAGCAATTAAACCCTAAATATTTACCCAAGAGAAATCAAAATATATAAAACAAAAGACCTGTCGAAAATGTTCACAGCACTTTACTGCAACAGCCAAAAGCTGGAAACAACCCAAATGCCTATCAAGAGGGAAATGGGGGGGGGGGGGGGGGGTGCGTGGAGCAAGATGGCGGAGGAGTAAGAGAGCTGGATTTCATCTGGCCCCAGGAATTCAGCTGGATAGGGATCAAACCATTCTGAACACCTACAAACTCAACAGGAGATCAAAGAAAATAGCAACAACTCTCTAAAGAGAAAAGCGACCACTTTCTGGAACGTAGGACGTGTGGAGAAGTGAATCCCAGGCAATATGTGGGAGGATAGACGTCGGGGGAGGGGGCCTCCATCGGCCGCTTCTGGCAAGTGATAGAGCAGCGGAGCACAAAATCGGAACTTTCAGAAGTTGACTCCACTGAGGGACATTGCTACAGTGGCTAAGCGGGGGGTGGAACCCTCATGGGACAGTGTGGTCTCAGGACCCTCGGGGTCACAGAAAGACTAGGGGGTGCCTGAGTGGGGCAGAGCTCCCAGGTATCGGAACAGGGAAGCTGGCTGCAGAGACGGAGCCGAGGCGCAGGCTCTCAGCTCGGGGTTGCCATAAACCGTGATCCGTGGCTCAGTCGGGCCACTGCTCTTCACGCAGGGACCCAACAAGCGACAGATATGGGGGGACGCCCCTCCCTCCCCTGGGAGGAGCGGCGCAGGAGCGCACCGCAGGAATCTGCTGGGTTTGGAGACTCCACACGGGGTTGGCTGCCAGAGATAGAAATGCTCAGTCATAGGCCAGGTGAGCACAGAGTGCGGCCAGAGACCGGGGAGATGGGAGTGACTGACTGCTTTTCTCTGGGGGCTCACTGAGGAATGGGGCCCTGAGGTCTCAGCTCCTCTGGGGCGGAGATTAGAGGCCGCCATTTTCACTCTCCTCCTCCAAAGCTGCATGGAAAGCTTTCAGAAAACAAAAGCTCGCGAGAGCAAACCCGAGCAGATTACTTAGCCCGGACCGGGCAAGGGCAGGGCAATTCCTCCTCCGGCAAAGACATGTGGGAACCACAGCAACAGGCCCCTCCCCCAGAAGATCAATGAGAACAGCCAGCCAAGACCAAGTTTACCGATCAATGAGAATGGCAGAACTCCAGAGCTAGGGGAATAATGCACATAGAATCCATGGCTTTTTTACCATGATTCTTTAGTCTTCCAAAGTTGATTTTTTTTTTTAACTTTTTTGTTTGAATTTTTCTTTTTCCCTTTTTCAACCAACATCTTATCAATCCCTTTTTTAAAAAATCTTTTTTATTTTTCATTTTTAGAGTCATATTCTATCCCTTCATAGTAGCTACTCGTATTTTTGGCATATATATATATATAAGTTGTTCTCTCTTTAAAATTTTGAGATAGTTTCTTCTAACAGATCAAAATATACCCTAAATCTCTAGTGTATGGTTTTGTTCTACTCTCCTGCCTGATCACATTCTCTCCCTTTTTTTCTTTTTTTTTTAAATCCTCTTCTTTCTTTTCTCAAATAACTTCTTATCAATTCCTTTTATAAAATTATTTATAATTTTCATCTTTACAGTCATATTCCATCTCTTCACCATATCAACCCTTATTTTTGTACATATATAAGTTAATCTTTCTTTAAAATTTTGGGAGGCACTTTCTTCTAACAGAACAAAATACACCCAAAATCTAGTGTGTGGCACTGATCTATGCACCAGCCTGATCATATTTGATCATATTCTGGTTTTTTTTGTTTTGTTCTGTTTTTGTTTGTTTTTATCTTTTTCTTTTTTTTTTTCTTTTTCTTTTTTCTTTCTTTCCCTTTCTTTTCCCCCGGCTTCAGATCTTTTCTGATTTGTTTAGAGTATATTTTCTGGGGACGTTGTTACCCTGTTAGCATTTTGTTCTCTCATTCATCTATTCTCCTCTGGACAAAATGACAAGACGGAAAAAAATCACCTTAACAAAAAGAACAAGAGGTAGTACCGACTGCCAGGGACCTAATCAATACAGACATTAGTACGATGTCAGATCTAGAGTTCAGAATCATCACTTTAAAGATACTAGCTGGGCTTGAAAAAAGCATGGAAGTTATGAGAGAAACCTTTTCTGGAGAAATAAAAGAACTAAAATCTATCCAAGTCAAAATCAAAAGGCTATTAATGAGGTGCAATTAAAAATAGGGGCACGAGAATGGCAGATTCTGCTAGGATAAATGAGGCAGAAGAAAGAATCAGTGAGATAGAAGACCAAATGATGGAAAATAAAGAAGCTGAGAAAAAGAGAGATAAACAACTACTGGATCACAAGGGCAGAATTCGAGAGATAAGCGATACCATAAGACGAAAGAACATTAGAATAATTGGGATCCCAGAAGAAGAAGAGAGAGAGGGGCAGAAGGTATATCGGGGCAAATTACAGCAGAGAACTTCCCTAATTTGGGGAAGGAAACAGGCATCAAAATCCAGGAGGCACAGAGAACCCCTCTAAAATCAATAAAAATAGGTCAACACCCCGACATCTAATAGTAAAACTTACGAGTCTCAGAGACAAAGAGAAAATCCTGAAAGCAGCTCGGGAAAAGAGATACGTAACCTACACTGGTAGAAACATTAGATTGGCAACAGACCTATCCACAGAGACCTGGCAGGCCAGAAAGGAGTGGCATGATACATTCAGACACTAAATGAGAAAAATGTGCAGCCAAGAATACTATATCCAGCTAGGCTGTCATTGAAAATAGAAGGAGAGATAAAAAGCTTCCAGGACAAACAAAAACTAAAGGAATTTGGAAACACGAAACCAGCCCTACAAGAAATATTGAAAGACGTCCTCTAAGCAAAGACAGAGCCTAAAAGCAACAGAGACCAGAAAGGAACACAGACAATATACAGTTAACAGTCACCGTACAGGCAATACAATGGCACTAAATTCCTATCTTTCAATAGTTACCCTGAATGTAAATGGGCTGAGTGCCCCAATCAAAAGACACAGGCTATTGGATTGGATTAAAAAACAAGACCCATCGATATGCTGTCTGCAAGAGACTCATTTTACACCCAAAGACACCCCCAGATTGAAAGTGAGGGGGTGGAAAACCATTTACCATGCTAAAGGACACCAAAAGAAAGCTGGGGTGGCAATCCTTATATCAGACAAATTCAATTTTAAACCAAAGACTGTAATAAGAGATGAAGAAGGACACTATATCCTACTTAAAGGGTCTGTCCAACAAGAAGATCTCACAATTGTAAATATCTATGCCCCTAACATGGGAGCAGCCAATTTTATAAGGCAATTAATAACAAAAGAAAAGAAACACATTGACAACAATACAATAAGAGTGGGGAACTTTAACACCCCCCTCACTGAAATGGACAGATCTTCTAAGCAAAAGATCAACAAGGAAATAAAGACTTGAAATGACACACTGGAACAAATGGACTTCACAGACATATTCAGAACATTCCATCCCAAAGCAATGGAATACACATTCTTCTCTGGTGCCCATGGAACATTCTCCAGAATCGATCACATCCTAGGTCATAAATCAGGTCTCAACCGGTACCAAAAGATTGGGATCATTCCCTGCCTATTTTCAGACCACAATGCTTTGAAACTAGAACTCAATCACAAGAGGACAGTTGGAAAGAACTCAAATACATGGAGGCTGAAGAGCATCCTACTAAAGAATGAATGGGTCAGTCAGGAAATTAAAGAAGAATTAAAAAAAACTCATGGAAACCAATGAAAATGAAAACACAACTGTTCAAAATCTTTGGGATGCAGCAAAGGCACTCCTAAGAGGCAAGTATATAGCAATACAAGCTTTTCTCAAGAAACAAGAAAGGTCTCAAATACACAACCTAACCCTACACCTAAAGGAGCTGGAGAAAGAACAGCAAATAAAGCCTAAATCCAGCAGGAGAAGAGGAATAATAAAGATCAGAGCAGAAATCAATGAAATAGAAACCAAAAGAACAGTAGAACAGATCAACGAAACTAGGAGCTGGATTAACAAGATTGATAAACCACTGGCCAGACTTATCAAAAAGAAAAGAGAAATGACCCAAATCAACAAAATCATAAATGAAAGAGGAGCGATCACAACCAACACCAAAGAAATCCAAACAATCATAAAAACATATTATGAGCAACTATATGCCAGCAAATTAGATAACCTGGAAGAAATGGATGCATTCCTAGAGATGTATCAACTACCAAAACTGAACCAGGAAGAAATAGAAAACCTGAACAGACCTATAACCACTAAGGAAATTGAAGCACTAATCAATAATCTCCCAACAAACAAGAGCCCAGGGCCAGATGGCTTCCCAGGGGAATTCTGCCAAACATTTAAAGAAGAATTAATACCTATTCTTCTAAAGCTGTTTCAAAGAATAGAAATGGAAGGAAAACTTCCAAACTCATTTTATGAGGCCACCATTACCTTGATCCCAAAACCAAAGACCCCATCAAAAAGGAGAACTACAGCCCAATATCCCTGATGAACAAGGATGCAAAAAATTCTCACCAAAATACTAGCCAATAGGATCCAACAGTACATTAAAAGGATTATTCACCATGACCAAGTGGGATTTATCCCTGGGCTGCAAGGTTGGTTTAACATCTGCAAATCAATCAACGTGATACAATACATTAACAAAAGAAAGAAAAAGAATCATATGATCCTCTCAATAGATGCAGAAAAAGCATTTGACAAAGTACAGCATCCTTTCTTGATCAAAACTCTTCAGAGTATAGGGATAGAGGATACATACCTCAATATCATAAAAGCCATCTACAAAAAACCCACAGCGAATATCATTCTCAATGGGGAAAAACTGAGAGCTTTCCCCCTAAGGTCAGGAATGCGGCAGGGATGTCCACTATCACCACTGCTATTCAACATAGTATTAGAAGTCCTAGCCACAGCAATCAGACAGCAAAAAGAAACAAAAGTCATCCAAATTGGCAAAGAAGAAGTGAAACTCTCACTCTTTGCAGATGATATGATACTTTATGTGGAAAACCCAAAGACTCCACCCCAAAACTGCTAGAACTCATACAGGAATTCAGTCAAGTGGCAGGATATAAAATCAATACACAGAAATCAGTGGCATTCCTATACACCAACAACAAGTCAGAAGAAAGAGAAATTAAGGAGTCGATCCCATTTACAATTGCACCCAAAACCAGAAGATACCTAGGAATAAATCTAACCAAAGAGGCAAAGGATCTGTACTCAGAAAACTATAAAATACTCATGAAAGAAATTGAGGAAGACACAAAGAAATGGAAAAACGTTCCATGCTCATGGATTGGAAGAACAAATATTGTGAAGATGTCAATGCTCCCTAGAGCAATCTACACATTCAATGCAATCCCCATCAAAATACCATCCACTTTTTTCAAAGAAATGGAACAAATCATCCTAAAATTTGTGTGGAACCAGAAAAGACCCCGAATAGTTAGAGCAATGTTGAAAAAGAAAAGCAAAGCTGGCGACATCACAATTCCGGACTTCCAGCTCTGTTACAAAGCTGTCATCCTCAAGACAGTATGGTACTGGCACCAAAACAGACACATAGATCAATGGAACAGAATAGAGAGCCCAGAAATGGACCCTCAACTCTATGGTCAACTAATCTTTGACAAAGCAGGAAAGAATGTCCAGTGGAAAAAAGACAGTCTCTTCAACAAATGGTGTTGGGAAAATTGGACAGCCACGTGCAGAAGAATGAAACTGGACCATTTCCTTACACTACACACAAAAATAGACTCCAAACGGTTGAAAGACCTAAATGTGAGACAGGAGTCCATCAAAATCCTAAAGGAGAACACAGGCAGCAACCTCTTCGACCTCAGCCGCAGCAACTTCTTCCTAGAAACATCACCAAAGGCAAGGGAAGCAAGGGCAAAAATGAACTATTGGGACTTCATCAAGATAAAAAGCTTCTGCACAGCAAAAGAAACAGTGAACAAAACCAAAAGACAACTGACAGAATGGGAGAAGATATTTGCAAATGACATATCAGATAAAGGGCTAGTATCCAAAACCTATAAAGAACTTATCAAACTCAACACCCAAAGAACAAATGATCCAATCAAGAAATGGGCAGAAGACATGAACAGACATTTTTCCAAAGAAGACATCCAAATGGCCAACAGACACATGAAAAAGTGCTCAACATCGCTCGGCATCAGGGAAATCCAAATCAAAACCTCAATGAGATACCACCTCACACCAGTCAGAATGGCTAAAATCAACAAGTCAGGAAACGACAGATGTTGGTGGGGATGCGGTGAAAGGGGAACCCTCCTACACTGTTGGTGGGAATGCAAGCTGGTGCAACCACTCTGGAAAACAGTATGGAGGTTCCTCAAAAAGTTGAAAATAGAGCTACCCTACGATCCAGCAATTGCACTACTGGGTATTTACCCCAAAGATACAAATGTAGGGATCCAAAGGGGTACGTGCACCCCGATGTTTATGGCAGCAATGTCCACAATTGCCAAACTGTGGAAAGAGCCAAGATGTCCATCGACAGATGAATGGATAAAGAAGAAGTGGTATATATATACAATGGAATATCATGCAGCCATTAAAAGGAATGAGATCTTGCCATTTGCAACAATGTGGATGGAACTGGAGGATGTTACGCTGAGCGAAATAAGTGAATCAGAGAAAGACATGTATCATATGACCTCACTGATATGAGGAATTCTTAATCTCAGGAAACAAACTGAGGGTTGCTGGAGTGGGGGGTGGGGTGGGAGGGATGGGGTGACTGGGTGATAGACACTGGGGAGGGTATGTGCTCTGGTAAGCGCTGTGAATTGTGCAAGACTGTTGAATCACAGATCTGTACCTCTGAAACAAATAATGCAATATATATTAAGAAAAAAAAAAGATAGCAGGAGGGGAAGAATGAAGGGGGGAAATCAGAGGGGGAGACGAACCATGAGAGAGGATGGACTCTGAAAAACAAACTGAGGGTTCCAGAGGGGAGGGGGGTAGGAGGATGGGTTAGCCTGGTGATGGGTATTAAAGAGGGCACATTCTGCATGGAGCACTGGGTGTTATGCACAAACAATGAATCATGGAACAACACTACACCAAAAAGTAATGATGTAATGTATGGTGATTAACATAACAATAATTTTTTTTTTAAAAAAAAAGAGAGAAATGGGTACACAAATTGTGATATAGGCAACAGGGGAGGACTGCCCAGCTATAAAAAGGAACTAGTGATATGTACAACAATATGGATAATCTTTTAGATGTACACTGAGTAAAAAGCTGGACACAACAGAGTATGTAATATATGATCCCATTTATACAAAAGTTTAGAAAAGGTAAAACTACTCTGTGGTGAAAAAGAATCAGAAAAATGGTTGTCTTGGGAGAGGGGCTTGACTATGAAGGGGCATGAGAAAACCTTCTGGAGTAATGGCAATGTTTTATATCTTAATAGTGGTATGGGCTACATGCCTTTATGCATGTCAAAATTCATCAAATTATATACTTAAGATGTGTGCATTGCACCCCATGTAAGCTTTACCTCTAAAAAAATCAATAGCTGATGTATTTATCTAAAAGTACACAACCAAGAATTCAAAACATCAAGTCATAACAAATTTTCTATTTTTGTCCTAATACTGTAACACATTTATATTTATATAACATTTAATACACATTTGATTACAATTGTTAAGTGGTAAAATACGAAAGAGATGGCAAAAATATAAAGTATGGGTGAGAGAAAGTCTAACATATGTCCAACTTGAAGGAACAGACAGAATAAAGAAGAGAAAATAATGAAAGAGAAAAAGCTAAAATTTTCCAGAAGTGATGAAATATAAGAATCCAGATCTCCCAGAAGCTACAGAGAAAGGAAAGGAGCCAGCTAGAAAGAAAAGATCACCCACAATAGAATGACAGAATTTAGAGAAGCCCAGTGAAAGCCAGAAGACCGTCGTATATCTTCAAGGTACTCAGAGAAAAGTAACTGTAACCCAGAAGTAGGTGCCCAACAAGATTATCTTTTAGGAACAAAAATAAGATAAAGACATTTGTAAATAAGTAAGTAAAGTGAGTTTACCACCAAGAGACCTGCACTTAATGAAAGCCTGAAGGACCATTCCTTTTAATACTACAACCTGACCTCTGTCTATGTCCTCCCTATCACCTACTCATGACCAGACCTAATCTCCCTTTCTTGGCTCGGCTTTATTTTTTTCTATAACATCCCAGCATCTCCTAAACTGTGTAATTTATTTTTGCATTTTTTAAATTGCCAATCTCCCCCACAAGATTGGAAGCTTCACAAAGGCAGCATACTCTTTGTATGGTTTATTTACTACCATTTGCTAAGCACTGAGAAAAGCACTTCACATCTCTTAGGCATTCAACAAAGATTTGTTGAATGGATGCATGAATAAACAAGTGAATGATATACTTCAAGAAGAAGGAAAATAATTGCTATGATTTGAACATTTGTGTCCTTCCAAAATTCATATACTGAAATCCTGGCTGCCAAGGTGAGGCTACTAGGAGGTGGGGCACTGAAAGATGGCAGAGCCCTCATGAATGGGATTGATGCCCTTCTAGAGAGACCCAAGAAGTTCCCCTGCCCCTTCTGCCATACGAGGTTATAGCACAAAGATGGCCGTCTAGGAAGCACGCCCTCAACAGACACCAAATCTGCCTGGGTTTTGATGTTGGACTTCCCAGCCTCAAGAACTGTGATAAACAAATTTCTGTTGTTTATAAGCCACCCAGTTTATGGTATGTTGTTAGAGTAGCCCAAACAGACTTAAGAGAATAATCCAAGAAGGACAATCAGGCATGAAAGAAGGAGGCAAATAAAATGGCAAAACTGCATGTAAATCAAAACTAATATTGTCTTTAAAAATAATAACATGTTATTGGAATGTCAGGTTGGGTTTTGAAATCTGGCTGTATGTTATTTATAGGAGATACACCTAAAGCATAAGGAAATGGAAAAGTTTAAAGTAAAAGGATGGGAGGCGGAGAGATATTCCAAGCAGGTACCAGTACAAACAATGTAGCTATATTAACGTCAAGCAAAGTAATACCTTTTTTTTTTTTTTTTTTAAGATTTTATTTATTTGCGAGAGAGAGAATGAGAGACAGAGAGCACGAGAAGGAGGAGGGTCAGAGGGAGAAGCAGACCCCCCGCTGAGCAGGGAGCCCGATGTGGGACTCGATCCCGGGACTCCAGGATCATGACCTGAGCCGAAGGCAGTTGCTTAACCAACTGAGCCACCCAGGCGCCCCAAAGTAATACCTTTTAAGACAAAAGGTATTAATAGAGATAGAATCTCTATATGATAAATGCTGAAAGTTTAACTTACCAGATATAGAGATATAGTAATTCTAAATTTGCATGTACCAAAAAAGAATAGCCTCAAATATATTTAAAGCAAAAGCATACCAACAAGGAGAAAGCAACAAACCATACCTCATAATGAGATATTTCAATACATTTCTTTCAACTACCAGTAAGAAACAGAAGACCCAAATTGTACATTAAAAAGTGTGATTGCCTAGCTTTCATAGAATTCTGTTCCCAACAATTAGAGGGGAAACATTATTTTCTTTTTATTTAAATTTTAGTTAACATACAGTGCAATATTGGTTTCTGGAGTAGAATTCAGTGATTCATCACTTACATACAACAGCCAGTGCTCATCACAAGTGCCCTCTTTAATACCCATCCCCATTCTAGCCCATCCCCTACCCACCTCCCTCCATCAACCCTCAGTTTGTTCTCTATTGTTAAGAGTCTCTTATGGTTTGTTTCCTTCTCTCCTTTTTTGATTTTCCCCCTTCCCATATGTTCAGCTGTTTTCTTTCTTAAATTCCACATTATGAGTGAGATTATATGGTATTTGTCTTTCTCTAACTTATTTCACTTAGCATTGTACTCTCCAGCTCCATCCATGTAGTTGCAAATAGCAAGATCTCACTTTTTGATGGCTGAGTAATATTCCATAGTATATATATACCACCTCTTCTTTATTCATCAGTCGATGGACATTTGGGCTCTCTCCATAGTTTGGCTATTGTTGATAATGCTGCTATAAACATTGGGGTGCATGTACCCCTTTGAATCTGTATTTCTGTATCCTTTGGGTAAATATCTAGTGGTGCCATTTGCTGGATTGTAGGGTAGTTCTATTTTTAACTTTTTGTGGAACCTCCATACTGTTCGCCAAAGTGGCTATACCTGAGGGAAACATTTTCAAATGTATATAAATATTTATAAAACCTGATCATACACAAAACCATAAACTAAGTTACAACAAATTTCAAGAAATAATGTCAAATAGAATATGCTCTCTGAATATGATACAATTAAGTTAGGAGTCAATAAAAGTAAACAAAATTTGGAAATTAAAAAAGAAAAAATACTTCTAAGTAGCTTATGAATCAAACAAGAAATCTAAATAGAAACAAAAATACTTAATAATGAATAATAAAAAATATTACTTTCAAAATTTGTGGGATACAGCAAAAATGGTACATAGAGGAAAAACTTATACCCAAAGTGTTGATAATAGAAAAGAACAAAACATGACCTAAGTGTCCAGCTAAACAAGTTACGGAAAAATATAAACACAAAGAAAGGAGAAAACAGAGATAAGATGAAAAATCAGTGACAGAGAAATAAACATTAAATAGATCGGGGAAAAAAGGCAAAGTTGGTTTTGTGAAAAAACTACTTGTTGAATGAATGAACTGAATAAATTAAATTAAATCTGACAGGCAATAATTTTCTCCATGCGTCACCTAAATCCCAGCAAAGGTCCAGCTCTCCTGCCTTCTCCTCCGGAGAGAAGGCTGGCTCTCTGGAGTAACAGCAGATACTGACATTCACACTTCGTCCAATGCAAAAGTGGTTCCCCACACCCCTGCTACCCACCTCCCCACCCCATACCAAAATACTGTCCTTCTTCAATTCCTGAGGCCTCAAATAACTCCAGAAAGGATTTCCTTAATCTCTTCCCAACCACACAGGAGGCCGTTGCACCAACCTGAAACAGGTGGTTCTCCCCTCTATGGGGAAAACTCTTTATATGCTGGCTTGTCCTAGGATCTTTTGTGGCTTATCTTGCTCCCCATCCACCTATACGCAGCAACTAACAGTATCACAAATAGTTTTTAACTGACCTTCATCAATAAATCAAACTCCGTGCCCTCTGAAATTGCATCTTGTTCAATATATATGCAAGATCCAAACTTAGCCTATCTAAACCAATTTTCCTAATTACCTCACATATTTCTCTCTGATTATTTCATATTTAGATCTTCCCTAAATGTAATGCTTTTGCACATCACTCCCGAATAGGTTCCTTCCCAAAAGTATGTCCTTAAACAACTGCTGTGAAATCTTGCCTGGTCCTCATAATAACCACACATAAGTCCAGACCCCCTTCTCACGATACAGGAGTAATCTTTATTTCAGGAGGTTTTGCATGCCCTCTGGCCTACTATTCAAAACAAACTTCTAAGACTCTTACCATCAAACATTAAGCCTCTCACTTAATCTATAAAGAAATTAGATGTCTTGATATTGGTCACACTCTTCCATTCAATGTTTTCCTTTTGGCAACACTTCTTTACTGCCCTCCCATCCTCTTGGGTCATCTGGCACCAGATCACACTCTCATTTTTGACTAACCAATTCACTTTCTCTAACTCCAAATCACTTTGCTAAAAGCTCTACATAAGTAACACATATACTATGCTTTAGCTATAACTTTGCTTTTTCCACCAGAGACCATCTTAAACTCAGTCATCACCATCTGGGAAACATGTTCAAGGGAGGAGGGAATCAAGATTATCTGGCAGTTTCCCTTCATATAGGCACATATATCACAGTACTTCAATGACAGAGATAGCACAACATGCTACCAGCATACTCACTAATAGGCTATGAACTTCACTACCTGGGCAGATTAAAAAAACACCCAAATAAATGAACTAAGACCTTGCTAATTAAATAGACAGCAACAAAGTCTCTTTAATAAGAGCAGGCAACCTTTTTCAATTTAGTTGTCCAATTTGGCTCTTTCCAGGAACACCTGGCCATGGTCTGGACCTCTGGTCTTTCTTTCATTTCCATACATTTACCTTCTCTGGATAAAATTACACTTTTTCTTTTAAATACCAGAGCTCCACTGGCCTTTGAACTGAGTCTTAAAGCAGTGGGGAATAACAGAGAAAGGACTAGAAGGTAACTGGGACAATCTGGAGTCTATTCTTGCCTATGAAACACCATGACAATTGGGATGGGTCCTTTAACCTGGATTTAAACTTGACCCTGGAGTAAACTTGACCCTCTCCAGATTGAATATTTGACACTGACTTTAATAATACAGTAATAAGTTACTTTATTTGATATGAGATTTTTAAAGTCCAGCAATATCTATTTGACTATACAATAAGTATACCCCCCAAAATATAAATCATTAAAAATCATAAATACACAACTACTAAAGATAAGCATATTAAAAAACAAAAGGGAAAGAAAAAATGCCCACATACTTTTTTCCTTTTATTCCTCAATACCTTAAAATTTTATTAGAAAGTAAAGAGAAATCAAGGAATCACAAAGAGTAGGAAAGGAGCTAAGTATATTCTAGGATATAAAATATAATCCAAACTAATTAAGATAATACTATATCCTGGAAATCTTAATGCCATTCAAATTAACCTCAGGAATGTATTCAGACTCCCAACACTCAAAAGCCTGTGTTTAATGCAAACAGTCACCAGGATAGGCTCCATTCATACATATTTCAAAATATTCTCCTCATTGTTCCTAAGTACAGTCAGTGCAAATAAAAGTAGACAAATGTCCAGGGAGAACTCTGGCTGTGGACTTACTGCCTCTATGGCCTTTTTTACTTTGCTAAATTGTGCGCACAGTTGAATCTGATCAACTGTCATGCCCCACCAGGGATTACAAACTGCCAAAACCAGAGTTTGCTTTCAACAGCAAAGTGTAATTTTAGTATTACACATTTTGTTTTTCCAGTACCTCAAAATGGAACATGTATCACCAAGCGCTCCACCTTTCTAGATTGTCTCACATATTTAGGCTACCTGGCTGGCCCCCAGAAGCATCTGAGTTTGAAACCACTGTCCTACAGAAACTCTGTAGTACAACCAAGCTTCTCTACCTACAGGCTTCTAAATCTAAGACTTTCTCTTTCTCTCCTTCTAGTCCTACCCCTTCATCCAAGACCCAGCTTAAATTCTACCTCTTCCATAAAGCCTACAATGAGAAACTTAGCAAGTTTAGAGTGATTTCCCCATCCTACCAATTCCCATGGCCCTCACTGATTGCTTCACTCTTCTAGCAATGCTATATGATTGCTTCACTCTTCTAGCAATGCTAAATTTATTGTTTAATTCCCCTGGACGAAATATAATGGTCAGCACCTAGGTGCTATCTACTCTATTTACTCCCTAAAACCTGCATATAAAGGGCACTCAAAGATGTTTGCTGGTGATAATGCTGAAGTCAAAGGTAAAACAGGAACTGGAAAGAAAAACTAAGGATCCCATGAGGCCATGGCCTCTGGTGGAAACATCACTCAAAGTCTGTATACTCAAGGTGACTTGCTGGTGTGAGTTCCACATAACCTCAGGCTACACAAATCAACAGAGCAATGAAAATGGAGCACTGCCTATCCCTTGAGCAAATGACCCAAACTGACCACTGAAGAGATGGCAATGCTTGCAAAATGAAAATGCTCTCAACATAGTGGGGAAAAACACATAATCACAAGCTTCATAAAGTAAGCTTGCAAGGCAATCCCCATTTCTATTTTATCACTTGTCCCTTCTGGTAAAATCACACAACCAAAATAAACAGGTGCTAGAAAATGGGTAGAAATTCTTATAGTGGTGAGGGTCCATTCTTTTTCCTAGAAAAAAAGACATGATCTAGAAGTGCATTTGTAAAACAGGCATTTTACCTGCGTGGTCAAGTTTTCTCTAGATGGGCACGCCCCCTTGTGGGCACTTCCTGACTCACCTCTATGAAATGGTTGGTTGAGATTGTGGGCTGTTTCTAAAATATTATTTCCCCACAATCATTTCCCTCACCTACTTATATAATATCTTCAGATCTCTACAATATTGAGGAAGTACAGTTATATTATTAGTAATATTTCAGATATCCTCTCTTTTTTCGTTACATCCCCAGAAACAAGCTTACTGGTAAACAGCAAAGCACTGTTTTAGACTAATGTATGCTTGAAGCACTTAAATAATAGATTCAAACTCATCCTGAAAGACCATAAACCTTACAATTGAAGAAAATAACATATAGGTTTTTCTCTCTCAAAATTAATATCAGAATCATCTTTTGTAGATGTTTAAGTTAGCAACGTTAGCTGAGTAAAGGCATTGTTTCTAGGCACTGTGATAAAGATAAAGAAACAAAATGCCCATGGCTCCATGAGCCTACACAATATTATAAAGTAACCATACACACCAATCTCAAAATGGCAAATGTGTAGATAGTTCAACAAGTATTTATTGAATACCCATTATATGCACTAAGTAGAAGAAAGAAATTTGTTCTGATCTGGGTGGCATTTAAGCTGGTCGTTGGATTAGAGCTGGACTTGGATTAGAATTTCCCTTAAGGTCAGGAACACGAGAGGGATGCCCACTCTCACCACTTTTGTTCAACATAGTACTACAAGTCCTAGCAACAGCAATCAGACAACAAAAAGAAATAAAAGGCATTCAAATTGGCAAAGAAGAAGTCAAACTCTTTCTCTTCACAGATGACATGATACTTTATGTGGAAAATCCAAAAGACTCCACCCCCAAATTACTAGAACTCATACAGCAATTCAGCAACGTAGCAGGATATAAAATCAACCCAAAAGACTCCACCCCAAATTACTAGAACTCATACAGCAATTCAGCAACATAGCAGGATATAAAATCAACCCAAAAGACTCCACCCCAAATTACTAGAACTCATACAGCAATTCAGCAACGTGGCAGGACACAAAATCAATGCACAGAAATCAGTTGCATTTCTATACACTAACAATGTGACTGAAGAAAGAGAAATTAAGGAATCCATTCCATTTACAATAGCACCAAAAACCATAAGATACCTAGGAATAAACCTAACCAAAGAGGTAAAGGATCTATACTCTAGAAACTACAGAACACTTATGAAAGAAATTGAGGAAGACACAGAGATGGCAAAACATTCCATGCTCATGGATTGGAAGAATAAATATAGTGAAAATGTCTATGCTGCCCAGAGCAATCTACACATTCAATGCAATCCCTACCAAAATACCATTGACATTTTTCACAGAGATGGAACAAACAATCCTAAAATTTGTATGGAACCAGAAAAGACCCCAAATTGCCAGGGGATTGTTGAAAAAGAAAACCAAAGCTGGGGGTATCACAATGTCTGACTCCAAGCTATATGACAAAGCTGTGATAATCAAGTCAGCATGATATTGGCACAAAAACAGACATACAGATCAATGGAACAGAATAGAGACCCCAGAAATGGTCAACTGATCTTCGACAAATAGGAAAGAATATCCAATGGAAAAAAGTCTCTTCAATAAATGGTGCTGGGAAAATTGGACAGCCACATGCAGAAGAATGAAATTGGACCATTCTCTTACACCATATACAAAGATAAACTCAAAATGGATGAAAGACCTAAATGTGACACAGGAATCCATCAAAATCCTAGAGGAGAACACAGGCAGCAACCTCTTCGACACTGGCCACAGCGACCTCTTTCAAGACATGTCTATAAAGGCAAGGGAAACAAAAGCAAAAATGAACTTTTGGGACTTCATCAAGATAAAAAGCTTTTGCACAACAAAGGAAAGAGTCAACAAAACTAAGAGGCAACCCATGGAATGGGAGAAGATATTTGCAAATGACATTACAGATAAAGGGCTGGCATCCAACATCTATAAAGAACTTCTCAAACTCAACACCCAAAAAATAAATAATCCAGTCAATAAATGGGCAGAAGACATGAACAGACACTTCTCTAAAGAAGACATACAAATGGCTAACAGACACTTGAAAAAATGTTCAACGTCACTAGCCATCAGGGAAATACAAATCAAAACCACAATGAGATACCACCTTACACCAATTAGAATGGCAAAAACTAACAAGACAGGAAACAATAAGTGTTGGTGAGAATGTAGAGAAAGGAGAACCCTCTTACACTGTTGTTGGGAATGCAAGCTGGCACAGCCACTCTGGAAAACAGTATGGAGGTTCCTCAAGACATTAAAAATAGAGCTATCCTACAACCCAGCAAATGCACTACTAGGTATTTACCCCAAAGATACAGACATAGTGAAAAGAAGGGACACCTGAACCCCAATGTTCATAGCAGCAATGTCCACAATAGCCAAACTGTGGAAGGGCCAAGATGCCCTTCATCAGATAAATGGATAAAGAACATGTGGTTCATATATACAATGGAATATTACTCAGCCATCAGAAAGGATGAATACTCACCATTTGCATCGACACGGATGGAAATGGAGGGGATTATGCTAAGTGAAATAAGTCAAGCAGAGAAAGACAATTATCATATGGTTTTACTCATATGCAGAACATAAGAATAGCGTGGAGGACCACAGGGGAAGGGAGGGAAAACTGAATGGGAAGAAATCAGAGAGAGAGACAAACCATGAGAGACTCTGGACTCCGGGAAACAAACTGAGGGTTAGAGAAGGGAGGGGGGGTAGGGGGATGGGGTAACCCGGTGATGGGTATTAAGGAGGGCATATGTGGTGATGAGCACTGGGTGTTACATGCAACTAATGAATCGCTGAACACTACATCAAAAACTAATGATGTACTATACGCTGGCTAATAGAACATAACAATAAAAAATAATAATAATTAATAATAATTAAAATTCACTGTAATCCTACAAAAAAAAAGAATTTCAGTAGGCAGAGAAGTGGATGGCATTCCATTATTATTACTTATTACATATGAAGGAAAAGAGACATAAGCAAAAACACAGAAGTGAGAACTTCCAGTAAATTCATGAAAAATCAAATGTATTTGGCAAGAGAAAAAGATAATTCTCAAAGGAAAATAATAGAAAAGTAGGTTGGGTCCAAGTTTCAAGAGGATTTGTAAAGTCAGGCTAATAAGTTGGGTTTTAACCTACAAATAGTAAAGATTCTGTTAAAGTTTCTCCCAGAATAAGACCAATGCAAGTATTTTTAAGGAAATGTATCCTGGGACAATATATACAGGTTTAAGGAGGAACTGAGTAAGGCTAGAAGCAGGGAAGCCAGTTATGCAGACACTGCAACTGTCCAGCCATCGAGGATGAAAATTTATAGACTTGATGGTGGTAATAATACCAAAAAACAAATCAACAAAACAAGCAAAAAACAAAAACAAAAAATATATTCATTAAACAAATGTTTATTGAGCACTTATTATATGCAAAGCTGAGAAACCATGGTAAGTAAAACAGATACTTGTGGACAATGACAATGACCTGGAGACCAAACTCTGAAGCACAGAGAAGGGAGTAAGGAGCTCTAGTCCGCCTGGAGGCAAGCTAAATGAGTGACAGTGCACATGAAGTTATTAACTGGACACAATTACATAATTCCTAACTCGTCTAGAATGTTCTGTGTGCATTTAAACAATGTTTACTAAGCAGGTGTTTTTCTAGGTCCACTCTGACATAATTATGCATAACAAAGCAATAATTTTCAAATGCTGGCCCATTAACTTACCCATCGCTACAGATTTTGATTCAGTATATTGAGAGTAGAGCCTAAGAATCTACAGTTGTAAAATTCCCCGGATGAATCTAATGGTCTGCCAGGTTTAGGATATACTAGAGAAAATAATCTTTTAATGAGAGGATCCAGAAAAGGAATTTGGACAAACTCCACATTGCTACTGAAAATAGATCAGAGAATTATCAAGCTGGAAAGAAACCATGGTAATCACCTGGCCCAGCATGCTGACTTTACTGCTGAAAAAACTAAAGTCTAGAGAGGCTCCAGGTTTGCCCAAGGTCTCTGGACTAGTCAATGGCAGACTTAGACTAGAACTCATGGTCCACTGTGCCCCATCTCTTAGCTTGCCCTTCTCCCTCAATTCCTCAAGTAATACCACCCTCAGGTCTTGAATTCTAAATGGTTCCTGGTATCTTTCTATTTATCAAAATCTTTGAGACTGATTAGAGAAAAGGTAGCCCAATCAAGACTTTAAAAACTCAAAGATAGTTCTCCTTCAACCTAATTAAGCACTGGTTCTTGTCTTCTGACCCTAAAACACCCCTGTTATTACTCTATGTGCATACACACATGTATACACACACTTGTCTTTTCACATATTGGTTTATTCTGCTGGTCTTACTAGCTGTACATGTGTCAGCATCACTACGTCTATAATGGGCCAACTCAGGTCCTTAGTGCCTGGTGATATCAAATGAGGACATATTTAAAAGATTTGACTTAGAATCTGATGCTCTCAACACCATGGTCTGAGTCAGTTCCTAGATGGGAAGGCTTCCATCTGTAGTCCCAATCAAATTCCATTTACTGGAGGTTTTTCCTTTTAGAAAAGCTACATTATGGTGATTTCTACATTATATACAAGATCACCTGGGACTGTTCCAGTGATAATGAAGGAATGCTCTTTATTTCTCCACTAATTCTGTTAAACACTAAAATTAAATGGAAACTCTACAGAACTGTTGAATACTAAAAACTGAGGGAGAATTTATGAGGCTGACAATATCTGATGCCAGCTTACAAGTCCCCTAAAAAACCACGGGTTACTTTCATTACAAAATAAAAGCAGCTGTTAAGATTTGTTAACAATGACTTCTTGCTTTAGTCTTATCTCACTTACAACTTAAGACTCAGTATAGAGTTAAGGCATAGTTTGGCATGGGTTCAAGGAAGACTTGGGAAGAAACCCAACCCACTAGCTATTGAATCTTTATATGAGAACTGAGAAGCTTTTCCTGACACAGGATAACAAATACTGCAATTGTCCAGCTATCAAGGGTTGAAAGTTCTGAATTTAAATAATTGATGGATTGACACAAAGTACAAGAAACCACAGACATTTAAAGAATTCCTATCAAGTTATACTGCAAAGGAATGATGATCACCAGGCTCCATAACCTACATAAATGCATGAGGTGATAGTAATTAATTAAATGTAATATATTTTTTAGAGGGAGGGGAGAGGGGCAAAGGGGGAGGGAGAGAGAGAATCTTAAGCATGTTTCACGCCCAGTGCAGAGCCAACATGGGGCTCAGTCTCACAACCCTGAGATTGTGACCTGAGCTGAAATCAAAAGTCGATGTTTAACCGACTGAGCCACCCAAGTGCCCCAAATGTGATGTTTAATTAAGTTACTGATGTATCTGACTTATATGTAAATTCTATAGGCTTACTCAGTAATCAAGATAGGCAATGCAAATGTAATTTTTAATATATTACTTACAACTCAAAGTAATCACTTAACAGAACGAATTTTCAGTTTTATGAAAAGCTTAAATATATAAACTACATTTCTTCATGTAAAGAGAATTCAAAGAAGTTTCTTCTGTTTACTTATATCTATGCATTAACCATCTTCTTGAGAAACACAACAAAATTCCAGATCAAGCAAATTTCTATAAAAGACTAATTACTCCTTTCCCTGTACACATTATAGACAGACATGTACACAAGTACAAAAAGAACAATCTGAGGAAAACATGTTTTTTGTGCATTTATTTTCTTTGATCTTAACCTACCTCTCACCCAAAAAATAGTGATTTAGTATGATACAGTTAAGCGTTTACATAATAATTTCAAGATGGTGGATAAAAGAGGAAAATGTTACCCACAATATACTTCAAAAGAATAGAATATATTTATATGAAGCACACAAAGCAAGGCCCAACATTTCCTTTCTGAAACATGTGGCCAATTTGATGTCCCTATGTGGTGGCTAAAGAACACAAAATTAAAAGTTGTAGCATCTCTTTAGAGTGGTTTTGAACACACAACATTTATAAAGCATTGCAAAATTTTCTCAACTTGTTCATTAGAAATTGAAGAATTGAAGATATTCACAAATGCACATTTACAAATGGTAAAAGGTCTAATTATCTTTCATTCCACTATCCTATGCAAGTACCGTTTTACCTAAAACCAATGAAATTAATTGAAAGCTTAAATTACTTTGTAAAAGTGGTGGGAGGAGGAAAAAAATTCTATGTACATTCAATTGTAAAATCTGTTATTAAAGAAAAAGACATGGAAACTATTCCAACA
Source organism: Phoca vitulina (assembly GCF_004348235.1). Taxonomy (NCBI): domain Eukaryota; kingdom Metazoa; phylum Chordata; class Mammalia; order Carnivora; family Phocidae; genus Phoca; species Phoca vitulina. The sequence goes on from NW_022589725.1 coordinate 25,509,329, forward strand.
ATATGCTTGTGAAAAAGGAAGAGGAAAAAAAAAGGCTTGAAACATCAAATATATTGAGATCAAACAATACCCCCAACTTCTTTTAATACTCTAAGAATAAAAGAGTCCCTTCTGGTAATATCCAGGGCTAAATGTTTGAAACTGATATTTATGAAATCTAGATTATGGTGTACAATGAGTCTGTTTGTTTTCCCAATGTGAGCATCTCCTCTTTGTAGCAACTCAGTCAGTCCTATGGCACAAGTCAAGAATAGCAACTGGCCAATGAGCTAACCACTTCATTCCAAATGAAAGGTTTCCTTTCTTAAATATGATAAAGATTAATACTAATATAACTACCTTTCTCTTTTTGTATCAAAACAAAGCAAAAAATAAATTTAAAACATGTCATCACTTCATCACACATACCACAAGAATTACTGAGACATATTCTAATAATGAGAGTTCATGACAATACTGTCGGGGGAGATCCAGATGCCAGTGCAGGAATTAGAAAGGACAGAAAAGCATGCTAAAAGGTACCATGCATATGTGATCGGCAAAACTCATACTGAAGGAACCTCCACGGGACAAACAGTTCAGGTTCTCTTACAGAAACACAGTCCTCACTTTGCCTAGTTCCAATATTTACCAATTTCAGTTACCACAGTTAAAATAGTACCAGTCACTCAAAAACATGGTTCAAATTTCAATTACCATAGTATATTAACTATGAATAAGTTGCATGAAGTACAGATTTCATTGCTAGCTCTTCAGTTCACAGGTCACTATGTAAACGTCAGAGGCTCATCGTGATCAGTAACCAATCATGTCGCTTCCTTCAAAGTCTGTCAGTGATGGGTCACCATGCACAGACAGCAAAGGGTACAGCTGTGCTGCCTCCTTGTCTCCTAGTGATAAATCCATATGACATTTTACCAGAAAATGATAATCAAAAGAGGGAACTGGCCAACAATGATGAAAGTGAAGCAAAGAAACAAAAAGTGATGATGTTGGAAGTAAAATTCTAATCAAAAATAAATGAAGTTATAAAGAAACTGCTGACAGTGGGAATGTTTGACACTGACACCATTCAAGACACTTTAGATCTACAGTCAGAGGAACTTAGTGAAGACAAATTTATTAATAAATAAGTAATGTGGCTGTGATAAAAAGGACAAAGATGTCCCAGAAGAAGTGATGTTGGAAAAAAAAAAAAAAAACACCTGACAGTAAAGTGACTCTAAGAGAAAGACAAATACATATGATTTCACTTCTGTGTGGAATATTAAAAACAAAACAAGTGAATAACAACAACAAAACAAAAACAGACTCATAAATACAGAGAACAAACTGGTAGTTGCCAGATGGAAGGGGGGATGGGAGGTGGGCAAAACAGGTGAAAGGGATTAAGAGGTACAAACTTCCAGTTATAAAATAAGTAAGTAATGGAAATGAAAAGTACAGCACAGGAAACATAATCAACAATATTGTAATAATGTTGTATGATGACAGTTGGTGACTATACTTATCATGGTGAACATTGAGTAATGCACAGAATTGTCAAGGCATTATGTTGTACAACCTGAAACTAATATAATATTGTATGTCAGCTATACCTCAATAAATCAAGAAATAAACTGAACCTGAAGGAGAAAGAATGAAGGGAGGGAAGCAGGAAGGAAAAAAAAAAAAAACTCTGGGAGATATTTCGCAACATGGAAAGAGCAAAGGATAAAATGTTGAAAGCTGATCCAAAATTAAAAAGGAGCTTGACAATTCACTTTGACATAAAAAAATGCTCACTCCATATCATAAGTTATATAACAAGAAAGCAAGTGCTGTTCAAACTACTCTGGATACGTTTTTTTTTAACACAAATAAAACACTTTAATTCTTATTGCCTCTAATGTTTCAAATTAGCATACTAATATTAGTTTTACTTAACTTTTAATCATTTCTCTATACATTACAGTATAAGAGTTACTGTACTATACATACAGTAAAAGAGTTTTTAATGTTCTGACAAAAATGTTTGAAGGTCAAGGAACAAGTGTAATTTTTTGTCATTAAGATCCCTTCGCACAGTTCCAGCTTGCACATTTTTATGGTCCAGCACTATCATGCCAAGTATGGACTGTCTATATACCATAAGGGAAAGAAGTGGGTAAAAGAAAAATCTAGAAGAGTTGGGTCCACCCAGAAAGGGGAGTGGAACAGAGTAAACAATTACTATTTTTATATTATATATACAGCACTATAGTTAAACAGTAAATGTTTCATTCTCCAGCATGTCTTCCCTCTAAGTCATGAAAAATAAACAAGGTTGAAACACATGCCACTTACCAAGAAAAGACAATTACTAAGAATTTATATTCCTCGTGTTTTAATATTATATCTTAAAATCTATATATCCTGAAAAGTCAAAATAAAATGTGTTTTTATTTGATTTATGTGTAGTTTAGCTTCTTAACCCAGTATCCGTTTATAGTAATAAGGGACATGTTAATTGTGGGGAAGGAAATAATAAAAACTTTCTCCCCTTACACTATATGCTATAAATTGCCTACCTAACCTCTTCTCCCCCTCCTTTGACAACAAAACCACTATTTTGTTTGGGAAGACAAAGTGTCCAGCAGCAAGCCATGAGCTATATAAGACAGTCATTACGATAACCCACTCAACTTTCTAAGCTCTCTTACAGCCAAGAAAAGCCAAGTGACTGAATTGTGCCCCTTCTCCACTACTCGCCAAAATATAACTAAGGGGAAGTCTATAGGGAGACTCTGGAAAACTTTCACATCCCAGATTTAAAAAGTAACCAATACATCTGGCAATAGTCTCCCCACACCCATCATCTCGCTTCTTCTCACCTCACCTTGAATGCAGATGTGACATCTAAAATTGTAGGAGCCATATTACATCCATAAGGTAAAAGGCATGAGACAAAGGCCCAAGAGAATCCCAGATATGTTGGCTCTAGCATCATTGGAAACCTAAGCTAACGCCAACAACCAACCATCTCCAAACTTTTTATTATATGGCAATAGGCCAGGGAGAAGGAAGACAAATATGCATATCCTAACCACAATCAGGTTTTCTATTGTTTGCCGCCAAAAACATTCCATGGATTAACTATTCTTATTTTAAACTAAGTCAAATGTAAATGTAAATGATCAAAGACTGAGAAAAATAAAAACACTACAATTTAGTGAGATAGCAAGCTATTAAATATTTCTCTTGCTTTAATTTTTATTTCTTAGTATTGTGGCAATGTCGGTACAATCAATTACTTTTTTAAAGAATAACAAGAAATATCAATGCAACAAAAATTTCTAATTGATTTATTTTCAGGATTAAAAATACTGACTTACTCTACCATATACTCTTCAAGATAATGTTTGTCTCCTTCAACACTGAGTAACAAAAAATATCAACACTAGGAAAGTTACCAAACACTCTATTCTTTTTATTATATTTATATAACCAACTCATAGGTTATATTCTATAGCTGGAACAAACAGTAGTCCTGGGCCTCAATCAATGCTGGCTAACTAAAACTATGCTGAAGCTACACACAGGATAAGGAGAAATAAACTAAATACACATTGATTTAGAAAATAGCTATTTGTCTTTTCCTGTCATATCTCTAAAAAATTACTATACTTCTCTTAAAAATTATAATTTTCTGCCCCACTGGCTCATTTTCTGGGGGTCTTTTCTTTCTGTGAGCATGTTTTATTATCTTTACTATTGAGATAAGGCCTACCAAGGCTATGCAGCAAACATCTATAAAACAAAGCCTCTGGCCAGCATCTTTCTTTAATGGCAGGGGCTTGGGTCCCCATCATTTTTTGTAGGCCAGTGTCAAAAACAGAGCTTTGTATGTATTAAAGCTCATATATTCTGAATATTAAAAATATTTTCCTGTCAGAAAGGGGAACCTCCTACACTGTTGGTGGGAATGCAAGCTGGTGCAGACACTCTGGAAAAGAGTATGGAGGTTCCTCAAAAAGTTGAAAATAGAGCTACCCTACAACCCAGCAACTGCACTGCTGGGTATTTACCCCAAAAGATACAAATGTAGTGATTTGAAGGAGCACATGCACCCCAATGTTTATAGCAACAATGTCCACAACAGCCAAACTATGGAAAGAGCCCAGATGTCCATCGACATGAACGGATAAAGAAGATGTGGTGTATATATATAATGGAATATTATGCAGCCATCAAAAAATGAAATTTTGCCATTTGCAATGATGTGGATTGAACTAGAGGGTATTATGCTAAGTGAAATAAGTCAATCAGAGAAAGACAATTATCATATGATCTCAATGATATGTGGAATTTGAGAAACAAGGCAGAGGATCATAGGGGAAGGGAGGAAAAAATGAAACAAGACAAAACCAGAAAGGGAGACAAACCATAAGAAACTCTTAATCTCAGGAAACAAACTGAGGGTTGCTGGAGTGGAGGGGGGTAGGAGGGATGGGGTGGCTGGATGATGGACATTGGGGAGGGTATGTGTTGTGGTGAGTGCTGTGTATTGTGTCAGACTGACGAATCACAGACCTGTACCCCTGAAACAGATAATACATTATATGTTAATAATAATATAAAATAAAAAATAATTTTCCTGTCCTTTAAGATATCTAAAATACTCCACCCAGGGTAATTAATTTGGGCAGTTTTCTTTCCCTTCCTCTTTTTTTTTTTTTTAAGATTTTATTTATTTATTTCACAGAGTGAGATAACGAGAGCATGAACACAAGCAGGGGGAGTGGGAGAGGGAGAAGCAGGCTTCCTGCTGAGCAGGGAGCCTGATGCAGGGCTCGATCCCAGGACCCTGGAACCATGACCTGAGCCGAAGGCAGACGCTTAACGACTGAGCCACCCAGGCGCCCCCCTTCCTTTTTCTTTTTCTTGGCTAAGTGACTTTAAGGATGAAGGTCACTGTGGCAAAGACTATTGTGTCTGATTAAGTCAATGATAGCCACAAAGCACTTGAACATCTACTATCACTTTTGTTCCCTGAGAGAATATCACAATTTTCATTTAAAGATAAGAAAACTGAGCCTTCAGGCGCCTGGGTGGCTCAGTCGGTTAGGCATCTGCCTTCGGCTCAGATCATGATCCCAGAGTCCCAAGACTGAGTCCCGCATCACGCACCCCACTAGCGGGGAGCCCACTTCTCCCTCTGACCCTCCTCCCTCTGTGCTTTCTCTCTCACTCTCTCTCTCAAATAAATAAAATTTTAAAAAGAAAGAAAGAAAGGGAGAGGAGAGGAGAGGAGAGGAGAGGAGAGGAGAGGAGAGGAGAGGAGAGAAGAGAAGAGAGGAGAGGAGAGGAAGAGAAAACTGACCCTTTGTATGTTAAATTACTCATTGAATTCACAGACCATAACTGACAATGGTAGAGTCTCTTGACCTCAGATCTCTCTCTCTCTTACTATGCCATGGCAAAACTTCTCAAGAGTTATCTTCACCCTTGTTCTCCTTGATTAACCCCTGCCACACTGGTCCACAATCCACTATGTCACAGAAACTGTCCTTATCTAGGCCCACAGTCTCCGGTTGCTAAATTCAATGGTCAGTCCTCTGTCCTCTTAGCAGCGCTCCACCCAGGTGATGAGCTGCTCCTCTCTTGGCTTCCTAGACACTCTCCTGGTGATACAACTGTCTCACTCACTGCATCTTCTTTCTCCTTTGCTGGGTTTTCCTCTTCCCAACTTGTACATGTTGAACTGGTCCAGGGTCCAATTTTCAGACCCCTATCTTCTCTCACTCCTAAGTGAGCTCATCTAGCCACATGTATTTATATTCATTTTGATGCCAATAATTTCCAAGTGGGAATCTCCCTTCTGATCTGTCCATAGCTTCAGATGCATATAACCCAACTCCACAGTTAATCTTTCCTCCTGCTATATCAAGCTTTTTATTGAAAAATCCTCCTAACCAGTATGGTGAGTGGTTGGTTAAATTTTTCAAAAGTTGAATATTCTCTGGGTAAAGTGAAGAATCATTTAAAAACAAAGTACACATAACTTAAACATTTTCTTTTTATTTAAAACACAAAGCTTCATTCATTAGCCAATCTTTTTATATAAGACCAAAACCTTTTCTTTGAATGCAGGCCCACAACTAAATGTTCTGTATCATCTTTCTTACATAAACTATACTACACTGAATTGTCCTGTGATTTCAAGTTTTGTTTTATCTAAAATAGAACAAGAACATAAAGACACAAACAACACACCCAGAATGCTTTTAGATTTTTATGATTTTTCTCAATCTTTTACAGCTGGCTTGCCTATACTTAATTCTATGGCAATTTTTTAAGAACCAACTCTACTTTTTCAAGTCAGCTCACAAACAACAGTCTTCATTTTCAAACCCACAATTCTCTTTTTAAACTCAGTATTCATCAGTTTACATGACGCTTAATGAATTATTTAATTACACTGATAATTACAATGATAATAACAAGCATAATGGGGCTCTCGGTGGCACATAATTCAACTGAAAGGAGCAGAGGAGCATGGTACACTAAATGATGGTCTATTAGCTTTAGGGTGTTTAGGGTGCTGTTGGCATCAGGTAATATGTCTTATGGCGAAAATGTAAAGTATTGGTTAATCTGAGTCCATTAAAGGGAAATGGCGCAACTTTCCACTTCCCACCTCTATCACCATGAAGCCATGCCTCCTCCAGGCCTCCTCACCTCAGTAAATGGCACTACTCAGTCACTGAAGCTAAAACCTTTCATTCTTCTCTCTTCCTTGCCAATACCTAAGGCAGCAATACTGCCTGTCTTTCTAGGAACTTTCAAAAGATATCCCTGATATATTCACTTCTCTCCAATTTCACCCCTATCAGTCCACATTGTCACCATCTCCCAACTGTAATAACTTCCTAACTAGTCTCCTCACTTCTCTTCTTGCCCCCACCCTCGATCCATACAACACAAAACAGCCCAAGAGAACTCGGTAAAATGTGAATGAGACAGCATCACTTCTCTACTTTTAACTCTTCAATGGCTACTCATTATTCACGAAATAAAATGGAAACTCCTTGCCATATCTACCAGATCCTAATGGAGCCAGCACCTAGCTACCTCTCCAGCTTCATTTCATACCATTCTCCCCTTGCACTCTGCTTTAGGCACACTGATGACTCTTCTCCATCCCTCCAATATGCCAACTCCCCACCAGGGCCATTGTACATGCAGTTCATTCTGCCTGGAATGAGTTCTACTGACTCTTCATAAAACTCACATCTTATTTTTCAAATATTATGTCCTCAGAGAGACCTGTCTTGATCACTCTAACTAAAGGAGTCTTCCTTTGGGGCTTTTTTGTGTCTCTAACATCCAAGTTACTCTGTATCACATCATCTTATGGGGAGTTTTTTCCTTCCTAACAGTTACCAAACATGGTAACTAGCTTACTTAATTATATACTTCTATGTTTCTGTTTCTATCCACTAAAATGTGAAGTTTCATTATTGCATGAATTTCCTCCACCTTGTCACCACTGCTTTTCTTACTACCCAGCTCCGTACCAAGAGTAACTGCTTAATAAATATTTTCTGAAGAAAAAAATGGGTCTTCTGAATAAGACCCCCTAAATATATTCTCTATGAGATCAACTGGTACTTCTCTGCATAAAAATCCTAAACTCATATCCAAAAAAAAAAAAAATCTGTATAAGAATGTTCAGAGCAGAGGCACCTGGGTGGCTCAGTCAGTTAAGCATCTGCCTTCAGCTCAGGTCATGATCCCGGGGTCCTGGGATCGAGCCCCGCATCGGGCTCCTTGCTCAGCAGAGAGCCTGCTTCTCCCTCTCCCTCTGCCTGCAGCTCCCCCTGCTTGTGCTCTCTCTCTCTCTCTCTCTGTCAAATAAATAAATAAATAATCTTAAAAAAAAAAAAAAAAAAGACCATTCAGAGCAACTTTATTCACAATAGTTAAAATCTGGAAACAAACCAAATGCCCATCAATAGGAGAATGGAAAAACAAATTACAGTATACTCATACTAGGGAATATTAATTACTCAGTACATAAAAAAGAATGAGCCAGTGATAAGTGTCTCAAAAGCACTTTGTGAAATCAACCAAACAGAAAAGAGTACCTTCTGCATGATTTCAACTATATAAAGTTTAAGAACAGTACAAAACATCTATGGTGAGAAAAATCAGAGCAGCAGTTGCCTGTAGAGGGTGAAGACTGGTTGGAAGGAAGCACAAAAAGAACTGGAAGTGTTCTACATCTTGACAGGCGTGTGGGTTACATGGGTATACATATTTATAAAAATGATTAAATTACTCACTGCCATGCAAATTGTATCACAGTTTTTTAAAAGGTCAAAAGTCTTAAATTTGCTCACTCAGATATCACATGGGATAAAGAAATCTAAGAAATGGAACCACACTACTATCCATTTTCACCAAGACCTACTTACTAATTTGTTCATTCACCTCCTAATTTCCTACTCTTTTTTGGCAGAAAAATGAAAAGATTTGGACCAAAATGTTTGATTAATTGTTCCTTGTAGCAACATACTGGGAAAATATATATCACTATGAAAGATAACTTATGCATTTATATAGAGTAAATAATATAAAACTGTGACAGAAAGCATAAACCAATATATGAGCAATTATAAAAGGAATAACCAATAAAGAACATTAATGAGATGTCAAAGTACATCAAATGCCTGTGATGTGAGACACCCATCATGAATTGTGTGATAACAAACCCCCAAGCTACAGGCTGAGCAAGAATGTTGTGGCTTTCAACTTCTGTCTACCCCTCAAAACACCTAAGAAATGTGACACATAGACTCATGATGGTACACTAATGTGCAAAATGCAAACAAAGAATGCAAAAGACTAAGAAACAGAGACATGTAATTAGAATGTAAAAATATCTACATGAATCCAATATATACATTTCCTTATAACACACTCTACCCTCTAATCAGCCATGTTAAGAATCATTATCTAGAACTGCAAGAACCAAAACAGTAGTCATGGGCCACATGTAGCTACTGAGCACTTAAAATGTGGCAAGAGCATATGAGAAACTGAATTTTTAATTTTACTAAATGTTAACTAATTTTAATTTTAAAAACATATTCAATTCAATTACTAGAAAGTTTAAAGTATGTTTAGAATAACCTGTTATGTAGACCTACTTTTTCAACTGTCAATTTTATGAAATTTAAGTACAAACCAAATATTTCTAATGAAAACTTAGTGCCATAACTGAGATGTGTTGTAAGTATAAAATATACACTGGTTTTAAAGACTTAATTAAAAAAAAAAAGAAAGAAAAAAGAAAACTCAACAGCTCACTAATAATTTTTTCATTGGTTAAATTTTTGAAGGGACATTTTGGATTCACTGGTTTACATAAAATAATCATTAAAATTAATTTCACCTGTTTCTTCTTACTTTTTTAAAATGTAGCTACTAGAAAACTTAAAAGTACATATGTGGCATGCATTATATTTCTACTGGAAAGTACTGTTCTAAAGCTTATATGTCTAAATGCAGATATAGATATCATTATGATACATTAATGATTAATATTTCAAACACCTCCTGACCTTTTCACTTGATTGTCTTCTTTTCTTTAGTTGAATGAAATCTGTTTCCACCCTTTCTGCCAGCTCTAGTTTCCTCTTGTTTCTTTTAAATGCAGCTAAACTGAATCCTATAAAAGAAACATTAAAAGTAACATTTGAGAAATATTAAGGCAATGAGGTAATGAGATATCCTGAAGCGCCTTCCTTAAGAATGTTGAATAAAGGGTTAAAAAAGTCTTTCCAATGTACACTGAGGTGGTAGGAGAATAAGAGAAATAACCTAAGGTTAAAGAAGTAAGAAAAAGGTTAAATCCAGATAGACAAATGCATCCTGAAGGTAGATGGTACCCAGAGGTATCTGCTAATGCATGCTACTGCCAACTTTGGTTTTGAAGGTCTCTGTGCATAAAGGACAAGGAATGAAATCTAGGGACAATACAGCATGAGAAAACATATTAGAGATTTTCCCACAAAAGAAAGTAAGGTATCTCAAGGAATAACATGACCCGTGAAAGGGAAAACTAGAAAAGGCCACTGTATACAAAGAAACAGGAAACTTGCAAGTCTCAGCTATGGCTATAAAGGTAAAGAAGAAAACACTCACTAGAAAATTCATGAACAAAAACTACTTTCAGACAAGTTTAAGGGAAAATTCTTATTATCTGTGTGGTCTGAAAACACACACACACACACACACACACACACATACACACAAGTGATCTTGGTGTTGCAGAGTTTCAAAAACCCATCAAAAAACAAATGCAAATACTCCCTGGAAAAACACATGTTAACTTACCAGACCTCAGAGAATTCCCACATTCCAATTAACATGAGCCCAAAGTTTAAAAAAAAAAAAAATTTACAAAATACATGAGAAATGAACCACCAAAAATAAGAGACTAAAAGCCAGCCAAATATAAGAAAGCATACCATGACCTACAAAGGCCTCAAATAATGGAATAATCAGATATAGAATAAAAAACATATTTATGCTCACAGAAATTAAGAAAAAAGATACTGAAAATATAATTAAGGGACAAAAAATGATAAAATGACCAGGCTGACTTAAAGAAGAATAAAATGGAGCTTCTAAAAATAAGAAAAATAATAATTAAAAATTTTAAACTTGACATATAGATTTCAACAGCCTAACTAGATTCAGCTGATAAAAGAGAAATTATAAACTAGAATATAATGCTAAAGAGATTATCAAAGTTTTCTGATAATGGCAGACTAAATTATTCAGAGTAATTCTCCTACTTAATTTACTAAAAATGTTGGATAAAATATGAAGAAACACCACCTTAAAAACATTAAAACCTTATAAAAACTACCAAGCTAAATTCTGGGGTAAACTGAGGACTAATGCTATTATTATTGTACTGTGAGCATTTGCCAACACTAGTACACGTGAGTTTGGTTAAATGGCATCAAAGAGAGACATAAGTCAAGCCCAGAGCCCATCAGAGGTGACAGTTTCATAAGAGACACTTCCCACAATAAGCTGGGGATTGAAAGGGCTAATGCTCTCACAGTGGAGCTGATTCAGAACTATGCAAGTCCTCTCTTACCTTCTATCCCAACTCCAAGTACATTCAAGCAAGACTGCCTTGGAACAAGGGGGAGAAAAGAATAAGGAGGAGGAAGAGGACAGGGATAAGAGGACTTAGGAAGAAAAAAACTACCACTGAGAAGTCTGGAGTTGACTGAAGCCCTTGCATAGTGATTTGCAAACATGTAGTCTGGGTGGGTCAGGGAATGTTAAGCTTTGAACTAAGTTTAAGCAGATTCTGATTAATGGTGTGTAAAATAATAGAAAATATATATATTGTTCTCTGCCCTTAGTTCCTGGGAAAGATCTCTTAAAACCCTTGTAATTTCCTAAATTATAAGACCACTAGGACCATTTTTTGTTCTAATATTTGGTCTTTGACCCCAGTTTCTGACAGAGCTTCTAAATCCCTTGGCATTTCTTGGGTAATATGAATGTCTTTTGTTTTAATGAGGTAACTCTCTTAGTGGGCTCCTAGATAGCATCAGGATGAAGACAGGTCACCAGAAAGACTAAACCATAATTAAAAGCTTGAAACTTTCACCCCATCCCCATCCTCTGGGAAATAGGGAAGTACTGGCAATTGAGTTAAAGACTGAGCATGCCTACATGATGAAACCTCCATAAAAATTCCAAAAGTACAAGGTTTGGGGACGTTCCAGGTAGCTAAACATACATGTCAGGAGGATGATACAAGTTAATCGAACCCAAGGATGAGGTCATGGGAACCTCTGATTCATAGCCAGTTGGTCAGAACTACAAGTGACAAGCTAGACTTTCAACTGGTATCTAAAGAGGAAGTGGTAGATTTATGAGACTCAGCCCTAACCTGTGTGGTCTACACTAACTCTGGCTGTAATCAGAATTGAACTGAACTGTAGGACACCCAGATGTCGCTGAAGAATTGCTTGGTGTAGAAACCCACACATCTGGTGTCAAAAGTGGTGCAGAGAGGTTTTGGGGTTTTTTTGGAGGGGAGGGTTTGAGAGAGAGAGAGAGCACGAATGGGGGGCAGGGGAAGAGGGAGAAGCAAACTCCCCACTGAGCAGGGAGCCTGACATGGGGCTCGATCCCAAGACCCTGAGATGATGACCTGAGCCGAAGTCAGATACTTAACCAACTGAGCCACCGAAGTGCCCCAATGTAGAGAGTTCTGAATATGATAGTAGTATGAAAGTAAAAGAGGAGTGTTTTTCCTATAAACAGTGCACACACAACTGGCAAAAATATATGCAAAAAATAATATCTAGAGAAAAATGCCTTCATCCTAGCCCATAGTGAAACTACACAAATAATTATTCAAGGGCAATGATAAGCACATAGTCAAAAATAATCAGGCACCAAAAAAATGGGGCACCATAAATAAGAACATGCAGGAAAGAATTCCAATTTGGATCTAGATACCACAATTATCAGGCACAAATATAAAACAAGTACACTTCTAACGATTAAAAAAGATAAAAGAACATGAAAAACATCTACAGATCATACCATAAACTAAAAGAAAGCAAAGACTATTAAAAAAACAAAACAAAACAAAAACAGAACTTCTAGAAATGAAAAGATAAATAACCAAAACTAAGATCTCAATGTACATGTTTGGTACCTGATAGGATACAGAAAAAAGAGCTGGTGAATTAGAAGACTGATCGGAAAAAAATTTAGCCAGAATGCAGCTAAAAGAGATTAAATGGAACTAGAGGTATTATGATAAGAGAAATGAGTCAATCAGAGAAAGACAATTATCATATGTTCTCACACACATGCGGAATTTAAGAAACAAGGCAGAGGATCATAGGGGAAGAGAGGAAAAATGGAACAAAATGAAACCAGAGAGGGAGACAAACCATAAGAGACTCTTAAACTTAGGAAACAAACTGACGATTTCTTGAGGGGAAAGGGGGAGCGGGTTGGAGATGGGATGGCTGGGTGATGGACACTGGGGAGGGTATGTGTTGTGAATCCTGGATATTGTGTAAGACTGATGAATCACAGAACTGTACCCCTGAAACAAATAATACATTATATGTTAATTTAAATAATTTAAAAAATAAAAGATATAAAATGATACAAAACACAGAAGAAACATTAATAGGGTAGATAATGTAAAAAGGCCTAATATTTTGTTTAATCAGGATTTCAGAAGATGAAAGTAAAAGAATGGGATAAAGGTAATGTTTTAAAAAACTGAATAAGAGGGATGCCTGGGTGGCTCAGTTGGTTAAGCCTCTGCCTTTGGCTCAGGTCACGATCCCAGAGTCCTGGGATCAAGTCCCACATCAGGCTCCTTGCTTGGCAGGGAGCCTGCTTCTCCCTCTGCCTGCCACTCCCCCTGCTTGTGCTCTCTCTCTCTCGCTCTCGCTCTCTCTCAGACAAATAAATAAAAATCTTTAATAAAATAAAATTAAACAAAAAATAAAATGAAATAATAAAAATTAAAAATGGAATAAGAATCCAAAATTATAAAAGCCAGTAATTGGGAGGAGGAGCAAGATGGAGGCGAAGTAGGAGACCTAAATTTCGTCTGGTCCCAGGAATTCAGCTAGATAGGTATCAAACCATTCAGAACACATACAAACTCAACAGGAGAAGAAAGAAAAGAATAGCAGCAACTCTCTGAACAGAAAAGCGACCACTTTCTGGAAGGTAGGATGTGTGGAGAAGTGAATCCGAGGCAATATTTGGGAAGACAGATGGGGGGCAGGGGGAGCCGGCTACTGGCAAGTGACAAAGCAGCAGAGCACAAAATTGGAACTTCTAAAAGTCTGCTCCACTGAGGGATGTCACTCCAGTGGCTAAGCAGGGGATGTAACCCATGCTGGGACAGTGTGGTCTCAAGAAAGAAAGGGTCACAGAAAGACCAGGGGTGCCTGAGTGCAGCAGAGGTCCCAGGTATCAGAGCGGGGAAGCCGGCTGGAGGAGTGGGCTCGCAGCTCAGGGTTGCCATAAACCATTATCTGCGGCACAGTCGGGCCACTGCTCCTCCAGAAGGGACCCAAAAAGCAGCAGATCCAGGGAGACTCCCCTTCCTCCCCCAGGAGTGCACTAAAGGAATGTGCTCCACTAGACACAGGGTCGTGTGCAAGAGATAGAAATGCTCGGTCAAAGGCTGGGTGAGCACGGAGTGTGGCCGGAGACCAGGGAGACAGGAGTGATTGACTGCTTTTCTCTGGGGGCTCACTGAGGAGTGGGGCACCAAGTACTCGGCTCCACCAGGGTGGAGATTGGGAGGTCGCCATTTTCACTCTCATCCTCCAAAGCTGTACAGAAAGCTTGAAGGGAACAAAAGCTCCCGAGAGCAAACCCGAGCAGATTACTTAGCCCTACCCCTTGCAAGGGCAGTGAAATTCTGCCTCAGGCAAAGAAATCTGAGAATCACAGCAACGGGCCCCTCCCCCAGATGAGCAGGAACAGCCAGCCAAGACCAAGTTTACCGATCAAGGAGAACAGCAGAACTCCAGCACTAGGGGAATACAGCACATAGAATTCATGACTTTTTTTCCCCATGATTCTTTAGTCTTTCAAAGTTAATTTCTTAACATTTATTTCTTTTCCTTTTTTTTTTGAATTTTTCTTTTTCCCTTTTTCAAGCAACATCTTATCAATCCCGTTTTTTAAAATCTTTTTTATTTTTCATTTTTAGAGTTATATTCTATCCCTTCATTGTAGTTAACCTTATTTTTTGTATATATTTAAGTTGTCCTCTATTTAAAATTTTGGGATACATTTTCTTCTAACAGACCAAAACATACCATAAATCTCTAGTGTATGGCTTTATTCTAGTCTCCTGCCTGATCACATTCTCTCCCTTTTCTTTTAAGTTCTTCCTTTTTTCAATCAACTTCTTATAAATTCCTTTTATAAAATCTTTTATAATTTTCATCTTGACAGTCATATTCCATCCCTTCATCATATTTACCCTTATTTTTGTACATATGTAAGTTTTTCTTTCCTTAAAATTGTGGGAGGCAGTTTCCTCTAACAGACCAAAATACGCCCAAAATCTAGTGTGTGGCACTGATCCATTCATCAGTCTGATCATATTTGATTATATTCGTTTTTTTTTTTTTTTTTTTTCTTTTCTTTTCCCCCCCCCCCCCCATTCGGTCTCTTCTGATTTGTTTAGTGTATATTTTTCTGGGGTCGTTGTTACCCTGTTAGCATTTTGTTCTCTCATTCATCTATTCTCCCCGGGACAAAATGACAAGATGGAAAAACTCACCTCAAAAGAAAAGAACAAGAGGCAGTAGAGACTACCAAGGACCTAATCAGTATGGACATTAGTAACATGTGGGAACTAGAGTTCAGAATGATGATTATAAAGATAATAGCTGGACTTGAAAAAAGCATGGAAGATACTAGAGAAACCCTTTCTGAAAGAAATAAAAGAACTAAAATCTAACCAAGTCGAAATCAAAAGGCTATTAATGAGATGCAATCAAAAATGGAGGCTCTACATGCTAGGATAAATGAGGCAGAAGAGAGAATTAGTGATATAGAACACCAAATGATGGAAAATAAAGAAGCTGAGAAAAAGAGAGATAAACAACTACTGGATCACGAGGGCAGAATTCGAGAGATAAGTGATACCATAAGACGAAACAATATTAGAATAATTGGAATCCCAGAAGGAGAAGAAAGAGAGAGAGGAAAGGAGGTATATTGGAGCAAACTATAGCAGAGAACGTCCCTAATTTGGGGAAGGAAACAGGCATCAAAATCCAGGAGGCACAGAGAACACCCCTCAAAATCAATAAAACTAGGTCAACACCCCGACATCTAATAGTAAAACTTACGAGTCTCAGAGACAAAGAGAAAATCCTGAAAGCAGCTCGGGAGAAGAGATCTGTAACCTACAATGGTAGAAACATTAGATTGGCAACAGACCTATACAGAGAGACCTGGCAGGCCAGAAAGGACTGGCAGGATATATTCAGAGCACTAAATGAGAAAAATATGCACCCAAGAATACTACATCCAGCTAGGCTGTAATTGAAAATAGAAAGAGAGAGAAAAAGCTTCCAGGACAAACAAAAACGAAAGGAATTTGCAAACACAAAACCAGCCCTACAAGAAATATTGAAAGGCGTCCTCTAAGCAAAGACAGAGCCTAAAAGCAACATAGACCAGAAAGGAACACAGACAATATACAGTAACAGTCACCTTACAGGCAATACAATGGCACTAAACTCATACATTTCAATAGTTACCCTGAATGTAAATGGGCTAAATGCCCCCAATCAAAAGACACAGGCTATCAGATTGGATAAAAAAAACAAGACCCATCGATATGCTGTCTGCAAGAGACTCATTTTACACCCAAAGACACATCCAGATTGAAAGTGAGGGGGTGGAAAACCATTTAGCATGCTAATGGGAATGAAAAGAAAGCTGGGGTGGCAATCCTTACATCAGACAATTAGATTTTAAACCAAAGACTATAATAAGAGATGAGGAAGGGCACTATATCATACTTAAAGGGTCTGTCCAACAAGAAGATCTAACAATTGTAAATATCTATGCCCCTAACATGGGAGCAGCCAATTATATAAGGCAATTAATAACAAAAGCAAAGAAACACATCGACAACAATACAATAATAGTGGGGGACTTTAACACCCCCCTCACTGAATGGACAGATCTTCTAAGCAAAATATCAACAAGGAAATAATGATTTAAATGACACACTGGACCAAATGGACTTCACAGATATATTCAGAACATTCTATCCCAAAGCAACAGGATACATATTCTTCTCTAATGCCCATGGAACATTCTCCACAACAGATCACATCCTGGGTCACAAATAAGGTCTCAACTGGTACCAAAAGACTGGGATCATTCCCTGCATATTTTCAGACCACAATGCTTTGAAACTAGAACTCAATCACAAGAGGAAAGTCGGAAAGAACTCAAATACATGGAGGCTAAAGAGCATCCTACTAAGAATGAATGGGTCAACCAGGAAATTAAAGAAGAATTTTAAAAAATTCCTGGAAACCAATGAAAATGAAAACACAACTGTTCAAAATCTTTAGGATGCAACAAAGGTACTCCTAAGAGGCAAGTATATACCAATACAAGCCTTTCTCAAGAAACAAGAAAGGTCTCAAATACACAACCTCACCCTACACCTAAAGGAGCTGAAGAAAGAACAGCAAATAAAGCCTAAACCCAGCAGGAGAAACGAATAATAAAGATCAGAGCAGAAATCAATGAAATAGAAACCAAAAGAACAGTACAACAGATCAACGAAACTAGGAGCTGATTCTTTGAAAGAATTAGTAAGACTGATAAACCCCTGGCCAGACTTATCAAAAAGAGAAACGACCCAAATAAATAAAATCATGAATGAAAGAGGAGAGATCACAACCAACAAAAAAGAAATACAAACAACTATAAGAACATATTATGAACAACTATATGCCAGCAAATTAGATAATCTGGAAGAAAGGGATGCATTCCTACAGACCTATAAACTACCAAAACTGAACCAGGAAGAAATAGAAAACCTGCACAAACCTATAACCACTAAGGAAATTGAAGCACTAATCAATAATCTCCCAACAAACAAGAGCCCAGGGCCAGATGGCTTCCCAGGGGAATTCTGCCAAACATTTAAAGAAGAATTAATACCTATTCTTCTAAAGCTGTTTCAAAGAATAGAAATGGAAGGAAAACTTCCAAACTCATTTTATGAGGCCACCATTACCTTGATCCCAAAACCAAAGACCCCATCAAAAAGCAGAATTACAGACCAATATCCCTGATGAACATGGATGCAAAAATTCTCACCAAAATACTAGCCAATAGGATCCAACAGTACATTAAAAGGATTATTCACCACGACCAAGTGAGATTTATCCCTGGGCTGCAAGGTTGGTTCAACATCTACAAATCAATCAATGTGATACAATACATTAACAAAAGAAAGAACAAGAACCATATGATCCTCTCAAAAGATGCAGAAAAAGCACCTGACAAAGCACAGGATCCTTTCTTGATTAAAACTCTTCAGAGTATAGGGATAGAGGATACATACCTCAATATCATAAAAGCCATCTATGAAAAACCCACAGCGAATATCATCATCAATGGGTAAAAACTGAGAGCTTTCCCCCTAATGTCAGGAACAAGGCAGGGATGTCCACTATCACCACTGCTATTCAACATAGTACTAGAAGTCCTAGCCTCAGCAATCAGACAACAAAAAGAAATAAAAGGCACCCGAATCAACAAAGAAGAAGTGAAACTCTCACTCTTTGCAGATGCTATGAAAATTTATGTGGAAAACCCAAAAGACTCAACCCCAAAACTGCTAGAACTCATACAGGAATTCAGTCAAGTGGCAGGATATAAAATCAATGCACAGAAAGCAGCTGCATTTCTATACACCAACAAGACAGAAGAAAGAGAAATTAAGGAGTCGATCCCATTTACAATGGCACCCAAAACCAGAAGATACCTAGGAATAAATCTAACGAAAGAGGCAAAGAAACTGTACTCAGAAACTATAGAATACTCATGAAAAAAAATTCAGGAAGACAAAAAGAAATGGAAAAAGCTCCATGCTCATGGATTGGAAGAACAAATATTGTGAAAATGTCAATGATACCTACAGCAATCTACACATTCAATGCAATCCCAATCAAAATACCCTCAACTTTTTTCAAAGAAATGGAACAAATAATCCTAAAATTTGTATAGAACCAGAAAAGACCCCAAATAGCCAGAGGAATGTTGAAAAAGAAAAGCAAAGCTGGTGGCATCACAATTCCGGACTTCCAGCTCTATTATAAAGCTGTAATTATCAAGACAGTATGGTACTGGCACAAAAACAGACACATAGATCAATGGAACAGAATAGAGAGCCCAGAAATGGATCCTCAACTCTATGGTCAACTAATCTTTGACAAAGCAGGAAAGAATGTCCAATGGAAAAAAGACAGTCTCTTCAACAAATGGTGTTGGGGGGGCGCCTGGGTGGTTCAGTTGTTAAGCGTCTGCCTTCGGCTCATGTCATGATCCTGGGGTCCTGGCATTGAGCCCCACATTGGGTTCCCTGCTCGGCAGGAAGCCTGCTTCTCCCTCTCCCACTCCCCCTGCTTGTGTTCCCTCTCTCGCTGTGTCTCTCTCTGTCAAATAAATAAATAAAATCTTTAAAAAAAAAAAAATGGTGTTGGGAAAATTGGACAGCCACATGCAGAAGAATGAAACTGGACCATTCTCTTACACCATACACAAAAATAGACTCCAAATGGATGAAAGACCTAAATGTGAGACAGGAATCCATCAAAATCCTAGAGGAAAACACAGGCAGCAACCTCTTCGACCTCAGGCGCAGCAACTTCTTGCTAGAAACATCGCCAAAGGCAAGGGAAGCAAGGGCAAAAAGGAACTAATGAACTACTGGGACTTCATCAAGATAAAAAGCTTTAGCACAGCAAAGGAAACAGTCAACAAAACCAAAAGACAACCGACAGAATGGGAGAAGATATTTGCAAATGACATATCAGATAAAGGGCTAGTATCCAAAACCTATAAAGAACTTATCAAACTCAATACCCAAAGAACAAATAATCCAATCAAGAAATGGGCAGAAGACATGAACAGACATTTTTCCAAAGAAGACATCCAAATGGCCAACAGACACATGAAAAAGTGCTCAACATCGCTCGGCATCCAGGAAATCCAAATCAAAACCTCAATGAGATACCACCTCACACCAGTCAGAATGGCTTAAATTAACAAGTCAGGAAACAACAGATGTTGACGAGGATGCGGAGAAAGGGGAACCCTCCTACACTGTTGGTGGGAATGCAAGGTGGTGAAGCCACTCTGGAAAACATTATGGAGGTTCCTCAAAAAGTTGAAAATAGAGCTACCGTATGACCCAGCAATTGCACTACTGGGTATTTACCCCAAATATACAAATGTAGTGATCTGAAGGGGTACATGCACCACAATGTTTATAGCAGCAATGTCCACAATAGCCAAACTATGGAAAGAGCAAAGATGTTCATCAACAGATGAATGGATAAAGAAGATGTGGTATATATACACAATGCAATATTATGCAGCCATAAAAAAAAAAAAAAATGAAATCTTGCCATTTGCAAGGACTTGGATGGAAGTAGAGGGTATTATGCTAAGCGAAATAAGTCAATCAGAGAAAGACAAGTATTATGATATCACTAATATGAGGAATTCTTAATCTCAGGAAACAAACTGAGGGTTGCTTGAGTGGTGGGGGTTGGGAGGGATGGGGTGGCTGGGTGATAGACACTGGGGAGGGTATGTGCTATGGTGAGTGCTGTGAATTGTGTAAGACTGATGAATAACAGATCTGTACCTCTGAAACAAATAATACATTACATGTTAAAAAAAAAGGGGGGGGTGCCTGGGTGGCTCAGTCGTTAAGCGTCTGCCTTCGGCTCAGGTCATGATCCCAGGGTCCCGGGATCAAGCCCCGCATCGGGCTCCCTGCTCGGCGGGGAGTCTGCTTCTCTCCCCCGGCTTGTGCTCTTTCTATCTCTATCTCTCTCAAATAAATAAAATCTTTTTTAAAAAAAAAAAAAAGATCGTAGGAAGGGAAAACTGAAGGGGGGGAAATCGGAGGGGGAGATGAACCATGAGAGACTATGGACTCTGAGAAACAAACTGAGGGTTTTAGAGGGGAGGAGGGTGGGCAGCTCTGTTAGCCCAGTGATGGGTATTAAGGAGGGCACGTATTGAATGGAGCACTGGGTGTTATACGCAAACAATGAATCATGGAACACTACATCAAAAACTAATGATGTGATGTATGGTGACTAACATAACATAATAAAAAAAATTTTTAGAAAATAAATAAATAAAAGCCACTAATCTACCAATTTAATAATTTTAAACAATATCCATAAATTAAATTAAAATCATAAAAGTTCATAACAAGATACATTAAGTAAAAGAGAATAAGAACAATGACATAGAAAAATCTAAAAATAGCAAGAGAGAAAACAGGTTACCTTCAATTAAGTGGCAGTTAAAATGACAGCAGTCTTTTCAACAGCAAAAAATTGAAGCCTAAGACAGTAGACTAATTACCAGTAGCTGAAAAGAAATATCTGCTGATTCAGAACACTATATTCAGTGAAAATATCCTTCAAAAATGAAGGCAAAATAAAAATAGTTTTAGGGGTGCCTGGGTGGCTCAGTTGGTTGAACGTCTGCCTTCGGCTCAGGTCATGATCCCAGGGTCCTGGGATCGAGCCCCGCCTCAGGCTCCCTGCTCAGCAGAGAGCCTGCTTCTCCCTCCCTCTCTGCCTGCCACTCTGCCTACTTGTGTTCTCTCTGTCAAATAAATAAATAAAATCTTTTTAAAAAAATAAAAATAAAAATAGTTTTATATAAACAAGAATGAGCAAATTCATCACCAACAAGACCTGTACTAATGAAAATACTAATGCGTGTTCTTCAGAAACAGAGAAAATAATACAAAGCGGAAGCAGAAAAGAAAAAAAAAAGTAGAGGGAATTAAATGCAAAGGAAAAAGTAAATAGGCAAATCAAAATGAAAATTGACTGTTATAAAATAATAATGTCTCCCACTGTTTTAAATACATACTGAGTTTTAAAATATAAACACAAAAGCTGGGAAGATGTTAAATGTAGTTCATTCAAGTATTATATAGTCCTTGCATTGTCTGAGAAGTGGTAAAAAGTACTATTTTCTAATAGACTTTCATAAGTCATGTATGTATGTTGAAATTTCTAGGTTAATTCAAAGAGAATGGTAAAACAAGGCAATAGAGGGGCGCCTGGCTGGCCCAGTCAGTTAAGCATTTGACTCTTGATTTCGACTCAGGTCATGATCCCAGGCTTGTGAGACCAAGCCCCATGTCAGGCTCCATGTTAGATGTGTAGCCTCCTTGAGATTCTCTCTACCTCTCCCTCTGCCCCTCCCCTCGCACTCTCTCTCTCTCTCTCTCTGGGAGAAAAAAAAAAGGTAATACAAACATACTAAAAAAGAAAATATAATGATAGAAAATAATACTAAAGAAGGCAAGAAATGAGATATAGAAGGAGGCATAGACCATGTGGGACAAATAAGAAACAAAGAGTAAAAGAGTAGATTCAAATCCAAATATATGAGTAATTGAAATAAATATAAATGGACTAAATGCAAAAATTAAAATACAAAGATCACCCAAAAAAAAAATTTATATTTATGTGCTGCTTCTAAGAGACATATCTTAAATATAAGAATACACACAAAGATTGAAAACAAAAAGAAAAAGATATACATGCAAACACTAACCAAAGGAAGCAGTTATTCATTTCTTTTTTTTTTAGAGATATAGAGTGCAAGTGGAGGGGAGGGGCAGAGGAAGAGGGAGAGAGAGAATCTTAAGCAGTCTCTACACCCAGTGTGGAGCCCAATGTTGGGCCCAATCTCATGACCCTGAGATCATGACCTGAGCCAATCAAGAGTCAGATGCTTAACTGACTGAGTCACCCTGCCACCCCTACAGTTATTTTAATATCAAACAAGTAGACTTCAAGGCAGCAAGCATTACTAGATTTGGAGCGCCATTTCTTTAAAATAAAAAGGCCAATGAACCAAAGTCTTTTGTGGGGCTGTTAACACACGCAAGTAAATATATGGCAACTAGAGCAAAAGAAAAAAAAATTAAGTTCTTTCATAATATAGTATGTGATAAATACAAGAAATGTGATTGTTTTAACATTTTAAAAAATCAACATAATTCATTAGACTAACAAATTAATGTCCTTTTTTTTTTTTTTTAATTATGTTCAGTTAGCCACCGTAGAGTACATCATTAGTTTTTGATGTGGTGTTCAATGATTCATTAGTTGTGTATTAACACCCAGTGCTCATCCCAACACGTGCCCTCAATACCCATCACCCAGAGACCCCATTCCTCCACCCACCTCCCCTCTGAAACCCTGTTTGTTTTCCCGGAGTCCATAGTCTCTTATGGTTCGTCTCCCTCTCTGATTTCTCCCCCTTCAGTTTTCCATCCCTTCCCCTATGGTCCTCCGTACCATTTCTTATATTCCACACATGAGTGAAACCATATGATAATTGTCTTTCTCTGACTGACTTATTTCACTCAGCATAATACCCTCCAGTCCCATCCATATTAATGCAAAAGGTAGGTATTCATTGTTCTGATGGCTGAGTAATATTCCATTGAATATACAAACCACATCTTCTTTATCCATTCATCTGTTGAAGGGCATCTTGGCTCTTTCCACTGTTTGGCTATTGTGGACATTGCTGCTACGAACATTGGGGTGCATGTGCCCCTTCTTTTCACTACATCTGTATCATTGGGGTAAATACCTAGTAATGCAATTGCTGGGTCTAGGGTAGCTCTATTTTTAACTTCTTGAGGAACCTCCATACTGTTTTCCTGAGTGGTTGTACCAGCTTGCGTTCCCACCAAGTGTAAGAGGGTTCCCCTTTCTCCACATCCTCTCCAACATTTGTTGTTTCCTGTCTTGTTAATTTTTGCCATTCTAACTGGTGTAAGGTGGTATCTCATTGTGGTTTTGATTTTGTATTCTGCCACACTGCTGAAAGGACCATCTTTGCAGTATCCCATAGGTTTTGGACCGATGTGTTTTCATTCTCATTAGTTTCCATGAATTGTTTAAGTTCCTCCTTAATTTCCTGGTTGACCCAATCATTCTTTAGTAGGATGCTTTTTAATTTCCACATGTTTGCATTCCTTCCAAATTTTTTTGTGATTGAGTTCCAGTTTCAAAGCATTGTGGTCTGGTAACATGGAGGGAATAATCTCAATCTTTTGGTATCGGTTGAGGCCTGATTTGTGACCCAGTATGTGGTCTATTCCAGAGAAAGTTCCATGTGTGCTCGAGAAGAATGAGCATCTGTTGTTTTAGGATGGAATGTTCTGCACATATCTACGAAGTCCATCTGGTCCAACATGTCCTTCAAAGCTCTTGTTTCTTTGTTGATCTTCTGCTTAGATGATCTGTCCATTGCTGAGAGTGGAGTGTTAGGATCTCCTACGATTAATGTATTATTATCAACATGTTTCTTTATTTTGGTTAACATCTGGCTTATGTAGTTGGCTGCTCCATGTTGAGGATATAGATATTTACAACTTTTAGATTTTCTTGTTGAATAGACCCTTTAAGTATGATATGGTGTCCCTCTACATCTCTTACTACAATCTTTGCTTTAAAATCTAATTTGTCTGATATGAGAATTGCTACCCCAGCTGTCTTTTGAGGTCTGTTGGCATGATAAATGGTTCTCCATCCCCTCACTTTCAATCTGGAGGTGTCTTTAGGTTCCAAATAAGTCTCTTGTAGACCGCATGTGGACAGGTCCTATCTTTGTATCCAATCTGCAACCCTGTGCCGTTTCATGGGAGCATTTAGGCCGTTCATGTTGAGAGTAACTACAGAAAGATATGAATTTAGTGCCATCATGTTGCCTGTAAAGCCCATTTCTATAGATTGTAAATTTCTGGTCTATTTTACTCTTGGGTTCTTTCTACTTTTATAGAATCCCCCTTTATTACTTCTTGCAGGGCTGGCTTGGTGGTCACATATTCTTTCAGTTTCTGCCTGTCCTGGAAGCTCTTTGTCTCTCCATCCATTCTGAATAACAGCCTTACTGGATAAAGTATTCTTGGTTGCATGTTTTTCTCATTTAGTACCCTGATTATGTCTTGCCAGCCCTTTCTGGCTTGCCAGGTATCTGTGGACAGGTTTGACATTATTCTGATGTTCCTCCCTCCATAGGTAAGAAATCTCTTCCCCCTAGCTGCTCTCAGGATAGCTGCCTTGGCTCTAAGATTAGCAAGTTTTAGTATTATATACCAGGGCATTGGTCTATTTTTATTGGTCTTGGGAAGGGTCTTCTGTGCCTCTTGGACATGAATGCTTGTTTCCTTCCCCAGATTAGGGAAGTTTTCAGCTATGATTTGCTCAAGTATACATTCCAGTCCTCTCTCTCTCTCCACCCCCTCAGGGATCCCAATAATCTGACTTTGGAATGTTTCATGGCATCATTGATCTCATGGGCTTCTAGTTGTTTATCCCTATCCTCCTTGACTTCCTTCCTTTCTATCAGCTTATCTTCTAGATCATTAATTCGTTCTTCTTTCTCATTTGCCCTAGCTGTTAAGAGTATCCAGTTTAGACCGCTTCTCTTTCATAGCATTTTTAAGTTCAGTGCAATTAGATCTCATTTCTGCCCTTAGAGATTCTATATTGTCACAAATGCTTTTTTCAAGCCTAGCTAATGACTTCATAAGTGCTACCCTGAATTCTATGTCTGACATCTTTCTTATATCCGTATCTATTAGTTCAGTGACAGAGGCCATTGTCTCTGGTTCTTTTCTTTCTTGGGATTTCCTCCTCCTAGTCACCCTGTTGAGGGATGGTTGAGGGAATGTACAGAGTCCAAAATATCAACCACAACCCAGGCAAGATGCACCCTAGGAAAATCAAGAGCAGTCAGTAGCCACCACTCGCACCTGGTGGCATTTTTCTGCTTGTAGAGATCCAGATATATCTTCTTACATCTCAGGCTGATTTCGTGGGTGTTCAGGATGGTATGGTAGATATCCAGCTCAATTCAAGGGACTGGTCAAAACGAGGTCGCCTACTCCTCTGCCATCTTGCTTCCCTCCTCCCCAGTGTCCTCCTTTTCTCCAAAGAAGACATACAAATGGCCAGACACATGAAAAAATGCTGCACATCACTTGGCATCAGGGAAATACAAATCAAAACCTCAATGAGATACCACCTTACACCAGTTAGAATGGCTAAAATTAAGAAGACAGGAAACAACAAATGTTGGTGAGCATGTGGAGAAAGGGAAACCCTCTTACGCTGTTAGTGTGAATGCAAGCTGGTACAGCCACTCTGGAAAACAGTATGGAGGTTCCTCAAGAAGTTAAAAATAGAGCTATCCTATGGCCCAGTAAATGCACTACTGAGTATTTACCCCAAAGATACAGGTGTAGTGAAAAGAAGGGACACCTGAACCCCAATGTTCATAGCAGCAATGTCCACAATAGCCAAACTGTGGAAGGAGCCGAGATGTCCTTTAACAGATGAATGGATAAAGAAGATATGGTTCATATATACAATGGAATATTACTTAGCCATCAGAAAGAATGAATACCTACCATTTACACTGACGTGGATGGAACTGAAGGGTATTATGCTAAGTGAAATAAGTCAAGCAGAGAAAGACAATTATATGGCTTCTCTCATATGTGGAATATAAGAAACAGCACAGAGAATCATAGGGGAAGGGAAGGAAAACTGAATGATTCGGGAAGAAATCAGAGAGGGAGACAAACCATGAGAGACTCTTGACTTTGGGAAACAAACTGTGGGTTGCGGAAGGGGAGGTGGGTGGGAGGACTGGGTAACTGGGTGATGGGCATTAAGGAAGGCACATGATGTGATGAGCACTGGGTGTTATATGCAACTGATTAATAATTGAACACTACATCTGAAACTAATGATGTACTATATGTTGGCTAACTGAATTTAAATAAAAAAAGGAAAAAATTAATGTCCTCTTAATAAACAAAAATATATTAAATTCATTTACAATTTTTAAATCTTGCCAAATAAAGCTCCCAAATATTATAACTGAATTTTCAATCAAATGCACTATACTTAAACATGTCCAATTATCATTGCTTCTATTAAACTGTACTGATGATCCTTTGTCAACATAAAAGGGAAGAAAAATAGTATAAAGATTCAAAAGAAAGAAATAAAACTATCATTATTCACAAATGATGTGCTTATGAATTTAGGAATAAACCAGAATCTACAGATAAATCTACAGATAAATCTATAGATTAATAAAAGGGTTTAGTAACATAGCTACACAAATATATGTGTATATGCATACACACACATATGCACATACACACATACATATATGAAATACAATTATATTCATTGGCAAAAAACATTTTGAAAAATAATTTGGCATCATCTGGTAAAGATGAAGATAGAAAGACACTGATCCAGCAATTCTACTACAGTGCATGTATTTAGAGAAAGCCAGCTGACGCAGAATATATGTACAAGAAAACTTGTAAGTATGTTATAACGCCAACATAACTGTCTACCTACAGGAGGTATGTCTACAAGAGTTCACAATAAATAGGTTAAAGAAGCAAAATGGAGAACAACATTATTTACAATACCAACCAAAATTGCAAAATATCCAATAATAAACTAATCGTGGTCTGAAAACAATACTGTAGTAATGACATAGAAATGAACCAAAAAAAAAAAAGTTAATAGAATTAACCATTAAATTCAGAAACAAATTCATGTATATTCTAATGGAATTTGAGAAATACAGTGATATTTCATACCAGTAGAAAATGAATATGTTATTCAATAAGCTGCCTTGGCATAATGTTATCTATTTGGAAAAATAAATTAGATTTCTACCTCACACTACACATAAAAATGAAATCTTAAAGTATTGATGATTTAAATATATAAAATCTAAAAAAAGGGGGCCCAAAAAAGTTAAACCATCACACAACAATATAGGCATAAATATCAGGTTTTTTTGAGAGAGACTTTATTTTTTAGTTTAATTGGTTTTAAAGTAGAAGATTTTCCATAAAATGTTATCAAATGTTATAAAATGTTAACAGAATCTGTTAAAATGATGATTGACTGATATAATCACATAAGATTTAAAATGCCCATAAGGCAAAAGACATCATATACAAAGGTAATGATAACTTATTTAAATTTTTTAAGTATATGCAAATAGCTATGAGACAGGATTAATAAACTAAATCACAATGATATAATACAAAACTAGTAAGATGGAGTTAGAGAGAAGATGGCCAAGTAGGAAATGCCAGGAATCCATCTCTCCACCTAAACAATAATTGGCCTGCCAGAATCTAATGTAAAAGTTATGGAACTCTGGAGTCTATTTAAGGCTGTTACTTTCAAAGGAAGGCTTGAAGTAAACTGTCATTACTTGGGGTTAATTTCAGCTCTTACTGCAGTAGCATCTACCCAATCCCCATCCCCATCCCTTTGGCAGACAACCATGCATGTATTCCTAGAGCAGACTGCACACAGCCTGTGAGAGCCAGCTTGGGAAATAAAGACCCTGTCCTCCAGATACTAGGATGTGCTCTGATTGCTTCTTGGTCACAAAGTGCAGACAGAGAGGCAGGCATATCTTCTGCCCTCCCTCTCCAGATGAATTGACTTCCAGGGAATTTAAAAGGCTGGTGCTTTTTCCCCACCTTCAACTTATCTCTTTTTCCCCTGTGGGAGACATTTAAGGAGATATACAAGTGGCCAATAAGCACATGAGAAATGCTTAACATCATAATCATTAGGAAATACAAACCAAAACCACAATGAAATGCCACTTCACACCCATTAGAATCATTATTATTTAAAGAAAATAAATAGGTAGCGAGTGTTGGTAAGGATATGGAGAAACTGGAACC
Organism: Phoca vitulina; assembly: GCF_004348235.1. Lineage (NCBI taxonomy): Eukaryota > Metazoa > Chordata > Mammalia > Carnivora > Phocidae > Phoca > Phoca vitulina. Next base: position 25,537,953 of record NW_022589725.1, read on the forward strand.
CCTGTGCACTACTAGTGGAAATTTAAAATGGTGTTGCCACTATGGAAGACAGTATGGTGGTCCTTCCAAAAACTGAAAATAGAATTACCATAAATCCAGCAATTTCATTTCTTAGTACTCAAAAGGAATGAAAGCAGGGATTCTAACAGATATTTGTACATCTGTGTTCATAGCAGCATTATACACAGTGGCCAAAGGTTTACAGCAACCTAAGTATCCAGCAATAGGTAAATGGATAAACGAAATGTGGTATATATATTGCAGCATATTTTTCAGCCTTAAAAAGAAATTCTTTTTTTTTTTTTTTAAGTAGGCTCCACACTTGGCGTGGAGCCCAATGCAGAGCTTGAACTCACGACCCTGAGATCAAGACCTGAACTGAGATTAAGACTTGGATGCTTAACTGACTGAGACACCCAAGTACCCCACAGCCTTAAAAAGAAATTCTGACAGATTCTACACCATGAATGAACCTTGAGAACATCATGCTAAGTGAAAAAAGCCAGTCATAAAGGGACAGATAATGTATGGTTCCACTTACATGAGGTATCTACAGTAGTCAAATTTTAATGATGGAGATCAGAATGGTGGTTGCCTGGGGCTAAGTTGCCAGGGGCTAAGTGGAGGGAATTACTGTTTAATAAGTAGAGTTTTAGTTTTGCAAGATAAAAAGGGTTCTATAGAAGGATGGTAGTGATGGTTGCACAAAAATGTGAGCACACTTAAGGCCACCGAACAGTACCATTAAAAAATGTTTAAGATGATAAATTTTATGTTATGTATATTTTGTCAAAACATTCAAAAAGAATTACAGAAAAAAATGTACACAAATGTTTATAGCAGCATTATTTATAACAGCTCCAAACCAGAAACAATCCAGATGTCTTTCAATGGATAAATGGTTAAACAAACAAATAGTTAAACTACACCCATAGCATGGATTACTTAGCAATAAAATGGAACAAGCTATTAATAAATACAACCACCTGAATGACTCTCCAGAGAACTATACTGAATTATTAAAAAGCTGGTTCCCAAAAGGTTACATAGTGAATGATGCCATTCATATAACATTCTTGAAATAGCAAAATTATACTAATGGAGAATAGATCAGTGGCTGCCAGGGGTTAACGAAGGCATGGAGGTGAGTGGGTATGACTATAAAAAGGCAAACTGAGATATTCTTGTGACGATGGAGGTGTTCTGTATCTTGACTAAATCAACGTCAATATCCCAAACGTAGTATTGCACTATAGTTTTACAAGATTATTACCATTGGAGGAAACTGAGCAAAGGATCCATAGGGATCTCTCTCTATTAATTCTTACAACTGCATGTGAATTTATAATTACCTAAAAATTAAAAACTTAAAACAGAGCACTGGGTGTTATATGCAACTAATGAATCACTGAACACTATATCAAAAACTAATGATGTACTATACAGTGGCTAACTGAACATAATAAAAAAAATAAAATACTTGAAATAAAAAATAAATAGATAAAAAGTGTAGGGGGAAAAACTTAAAACAGCATAACTGGCCATATTTAAGAGCGAAGTACCACATACCAGCTACAATAAAATTCTAAATTAGTACACAAAATGTTTTATCAATCATGTTGTCTTTCAAAGTATCCTACTCAAAGGCAGAAAAGCTGTAAGAACAGAATCCAGTCAACAGAAAAGAAAATAGGATTCCTTGTGGCAGAATCACACCCATAAATTGATAGGACAGAACAATGTCTGCAATCTACTCTTTACTTATATTTAAACATATACCTTAGGTCCATTCAAAGCATAAAACAGCTGAAAATTAAAGAATAGATGGTAGCAACTTTGTAGCACAAACTACTTAAGGTTGGCCTTTACCAAGAAACAACAAAATTATTTTCCTTTCAATTTCAACTTTAATGAATCTTCTGGAAGAACTCAAAAGCATGTACAAGCTTTATCCCAGGCATTGTTAAAATTGAATGTACATTGAAATTACCTGCAAAACTTCAAAAACTTCAGATGCCTGGGTGTCAGCTACAGAGTAGCTGATTTTGGATGCAGCCAGGGCTTCAGAGTTTTTCAAAGCTCTCTAGGGATTCTAATATGCAGCCAAAGTTGAGAACCACTGCTCTAATGGTTACACCTAACTCCAGATTGGATCAATCACTAAAATCACAAGTCAGTGCTAAAGAGCTAGACCTATTAAATTCTGATGAAATCACATCACCAGGATCATTTTCATATCAAACATATTATTAACAGTAAGAATTATATTAACATTTGAGTGTTTCTATGTGCAAATTGGAATAAGAATTCTTTATACATTATCTCAAGTAATCACAATCTGTCCATAAGAAAAGTTTCTTGGAGGTAACTTGTCCATGGTCACACAAAGATATATGCCTCTAAAGCCTATACTCTGAGCTACTATGTGGTCAGTAATGGCAGCAGCTTTACAAAGACAGACTTCGCAAAAGTAGACAGAGAGTAAATGTCTTGGGAGGGGAAACACAAATAGCCAGCATAATGGTAAATGTACATTCTGATTCAGCAAATCTACTTCCACCTAGATAAACAAAACACTTCAGTACAAAGGGATATGTACAAGAATATTTGTGAAATCATCAATGTTAATGGCAAAACCTAGAAACAACCTGAATGCCCATCAAAGAGAAATAGCTAAATAAATACGATAAATGCTATTCAGCAGTTTAAAAATTAATTGATCTATATATATCAACATGGAGAGATTTCAAAATATTTTGCTGACTGACAAAAAATTAGAAGTATCATATTATACCACTTATCTAAAAACTTACTAAAGATACTATAGAGTATGATACCATTTATCTAAACCTAACAAAAATAATAATACTACATATTCCAGCATTTCTGCTGACACAGAAACAAGTAAATTCAACAAATAAGTGTGGCTATGGGAGTGGACAGGAGAGGCTGGGGCTGAGAAGAGAAGTAAAGAGGAAGGTTAGGTTTATGTAGAATGTTCCAATTTTTAAAAAGGTAACATATTCCTGTACCACACAATTAAAAAGTAACAAATACAATGTTTAAGTAATCAACTCTCTTTTATAATGTGAAATTTGTTATATTTTTTAATTTATATTTGTTATTTATATTATTATAGCTGTTAATAGTACACATTTACAAAACATAGGTTCCAGCTCCTGGTAATGGAGTAGCTTATATAAGACTAACCCACAGACCAATAACAATTACAAACTCTAGTCAGAATTTTTTTAATTAAAAAAGAAAGCTATTTGAAGGCTAGTGACAAAAAGCTGGCAGAAATAGGAGAGGATTCAACCACAGAAAGAAAAGAAACATACTGGGTGAGATCCACATTCATACAGCTTTCCCCATGAGGCACTACAGTCAAAACTGTAGATGCACAGCAAAAAGATCTCAAATCGAAAACTACAGTCTTGCTGGATGGAGATGAAGGTGTTTGGGGCTACTGAAGCAACCGGAAATTGAGGGAGGAATCCTGGTAAGGAGAAAGCCACATACACAAAAAAAAGGGAAGCCCCCAAATCTATATAAACATCCCTTCAAATTCTTGAATAAGCCCTTAACTGTTCATACAAGATGCAAGATTCCATAGAGTTTAGTGAGGAAAATAACAGCTGAAAAGCTGACACAGATTTTGAGAGATACTTACTATAGAAGAGACAAAGTTTCAAGTTTGAGACTTTTGAATAAAACCCTAGAAAGGCCATATCTTGGGAAGAAAGACCACAGGCTAGTACTAAGGTTTCTAAGTTTAAGAACAAAACTGAAATAGACTCACTTTCACAAAGCCTAAAAACCAGTCTATGACAAATACTGTATGATTAAGGAGCTACCTAGAACAGACAAAGTCATAGAGAAAGAAAGTAGAATAGAGGCTACCAGGGCCTACAGAGAAGGGGGAATGGGTAGTTTAACAGGTATAGAGTTTTCTGCTTGGGATGATAAAAAAGTTAATGGAAATGCACAGTGGTGACGGTTATACAACACTGAATGTATGTAGTACCACTGAATTATATACTTAAATACTGTTAAAATAGTAAATTTTATGTTACATATTTTTTACCACAATAAAAAAAAGGAAAAAAAAGTGCTAAAAGAAAAAAAACCTGACAATGTAGAAGTCTGTATCCAACAAGAAATTATATTTCAAAAGTAAAGGCAAAATAAAGATTTTTTCAAATAACAAGCTGATTTTTCACCACTACACCTACCACATTATCAGAAATGCTTGTTCTAAGGTGAAGGGAATAATACCAGATAGAAATTCACATCTACATATGGGAATGAAATATTAAGTATGTGAGAAACTATGTAGAAGATTATTTAGAATAAACCTGAGAAAGACATTCTGAAAACTTTTGGAACACTGAAAGGGAATAAAAACGTAACAATGATACCCTCCCAAAACCAAAAAAGTTTTGATTGAGGATTAGACAAGTGCCCAATATAGGACAGCATTTAAATATTTTTTAAATCTAAATAATAGTTATAATTTCTCCTCCCAAATTCACCATAGGTCAATACTATTCTTTTTTGTAAAAAAAAAAAAAAAAAAGTATTAGTCATTGATGAATCCCTAGAAATTAAAACAAATAAAAGCCAAAATTACAAATTCATCAGAAGTAGAAGGTTTAGGGACGCCTGGGTGGCTCAGTTGGTTAAGCGTCTGCCTTCGGCTCAGGTCATGATCCCAGGGTCCTGAGATCAAGTCCCACATCAGGCTCCTGCTTCTCCCTCTGCCTGCCACTCCCCCTGTTCATGCGCACTGCGCTCTCTCTTTGTCTCTGACAAATAAATAAATAAATCTTAAAAAAAAAAGAAGAAGTAGAAGGTTTAGGGGCGCCTGGGTGGCTCAGTCATTCAGCATCTGCCTTCGGCTCAGGTCGTGATCCCAGGGTCCTGGGATGGAGCCCCGCACTGGGCTCCCTGCTCCGCGGGAAGCCTGCTTCTCCCTCTCCCCCTGCTTGTGTTCCCTCTCTCCTGTGTCTCTCTGTCAAATAAATAAATAAAATCTTAAAAAAAAAAAAAAGAACTTCTGCTTGAAGCATTTATTCAAGTAGAATTAAAAAAAAAAAAAGAAGTACAAGATTTAGGAGATACAACTGAAGATTCTGAGACAGTAGGACAAAAAAAGATTTCAAAAAGGAGAAAAAATAATTTTTGAAAAAGATACAAGGGATTGGAGCATAAGATCCAACATCCAATTCACAGAAATTAGAAAAATAAAATAGAGGAAAGATAAGGGATGAGATTAATATACATTTTTTTTTAATTTCCCCACAACTAAACCACATGAATTTCCAGATTAAAAGTACTCAGTACTCAGTAAGTATCAGGCATATTGAATAAAAAAAGACCCATTATAAGACGCTTCATCGTAATATTAAGAACACAGGAATTAAGGCTTCTTTCCAAAGATAAAAAATACACCACAAAGAACTGGGAATCAAAATGCATAACAGCAAGACTGAAAACTAGAACATAAGAGAACAAGTTCTTCAAAACCTAGGGAAAACAATTTCTAGTCTTGATTATACCAAATAAGGGAATAAAACAAGAGAGAGAAAAAACACATGAGATTCAGGAAACAGAGAACCTGATATTGGAGAGATGAAAAAGAAATCCAAAATGATGGTGAGGTAAAGACCAGGGATGACAGTCATGCAGCAGGCTTACTGAACACCCATTCTAGACGTGAAGGTGCCAAGTGGCATGTCTCCAAGGAAAAACAAAATGAAACTATCAAACGACCAGATTTGTCTGGGTGACATAAGAACTCTACATAAATTCCACTGGGAGATTTTAAGACAGAATTAGTGGTAAGGACTATGAGAATTAGAACTCTCATACTCCCAGTTTGCCTACCATGCATGTATTTCCTTTCCCTCCAGCCTCCCTATATTACAACGTTCAGCTACGTAAGTGCTCACTTTGAATATAATGTTATTAAGAACTGATCCTTAGGGGCGCCTGGGTGGCTCAGTCGGTTAAGCAATTGCCTTCGGCTCAGGTCATGACCCCAGGGTCCTGGGATGCAGCCCCATGCCTGGCACTCTGCTCAGCGGGGAGCCTGCTTCTCCCTCTCCCTCTGCCTGCCACTCCCCATGCTTGTGCTCGCTCTGTCAAATAAATATATAAAATCTTTAAAAAAAAAAAAAAAAAGAACCTTATTATATACCTGCTATGATATATAATCATTTCTTTTTTATACAACTTGGTCTCCTTGGATTTAATGATTCCCCATTTTTTCATTTGATTATTTATAGTCATAGATGACTATGATAGAAAACAAAAATTTAACTTAAAAAACAAGTAGTATGTTTTCAATATGTCTTTATGCATAAATATATAGCTATGATTTCATTTTTAAAATAGACATAAAATATACATTCACATATATTTATAACTCATTTTTCATTTTTCAAAGTCATTAGATTTAATCATTATCAGACATTAGTCTTGATAACAATTTCTACTTACTACATAACATTTCATCATATGATAATTTACTTATATTCCTCTCTGTTGGACGTAAGATTTTTTTTCAAATTTTTTGATATTCTTAATAATGCTTATTGAGAACTACATAAATTTTTGTCTATATTTCTCATGTCAAGTTCCTACAAGCAGAGTAAGTTTAAGGCTTTGCTCTATATTACTTAGCTGTCCTCCAAAATTTCTGCCAATTTATATTGTACCTCCAATGTATTATGTTCATTTCATCACACACTTATGAGCAGTAATACAGTATTTTTAACTCTTTCACAAATTACGAGGGAACAAATTTAACATGTACTCATTTGAATTATCCTATTAGTTATGTTCTATTATCTATTTATGACTTTTGATCATTTTTCTTTTGGGGTATTATTTGTATTTGTGTGGTTTTTAATTTAATATACCTTTTCATAGATTAAGGATATGTATCACTTTGTCATATTTATGGTAAGTGGTTTTTATCAGTCTCAACTCTTATGTAGTTACACTTTTGTTCTTCCTTCTCTTGCACTTGGTCCCTAGAAAAGCCCTCCTCAGGCCAAAGACAGATAAATGTTGACCTGTGTTTTCTTCTCTCTCTCTGAGGGGGTATTATTAAGGTTTTATTGTTAGTAATTATTTTAAGTAACCTAAAAGGGATCCTTTAGCAATACTTCTATAAAAGCATGAGAATGGGGGGATCCTCAGGAATATAAAAGTGCCTTAAAATCAAATAATTTTCTATGTATCTTTTAACTATAAATATTTTGACATATAAGCTTCCTTTTTTAAATATCAGAGTACTATGTGGATTAAAGCAATGTAACACTTCCAGGTATATATGCTTAATTTTGAAAAGTTTTTTACTCACTTGTGGTCATGATGTTAGGAGGGCAAGAGGGTATTCCATGATCTACTGCCCATCTGTAGGCTCCTTCTCCAACTAAAAAGCTAACAACAGAAAAATGATCTTTTAAAAATTCAGTATCATCTTCTTCTACATATTCAATAAATATAAATCATACAGTAAGGCAACTGAAAAAATGTCTTGCATATAGATATAATTCTGGGTTTACCTCAAAATAATAATATGGCTATATGCCCCAAATTTTAAAATTTTCCCCGAGTTAGAAATTTTACAATTGAAAATGGTACAATTTCATTTGCAATAACCAACAACTAAAAATTGGCAAAATTCAACATAAGAAGTAAAAAAATAGTTGATTTCCCAGTGGAAAATATTAAGATTTATCTTGGATCACCATGGTCACAAGATCCATTTAATCAGGTTAAGAATTAAAGTTTCAGTGGCTGTTTTCAGATTTGGTAATCTTGCCTACTATAACAACTGGATCTACTCAACATGAGTGAGTACATCCAGAGATGCCCCAAAACAATGAAATGTACTTACATTTGCAAGCCTTGGTGCAACAAAAATATACATATGACCTATATGTATGCCCCTCAGATCATTTCTACTGCGGTAAGTACTATGGTGTGTAACAAAAGTAATTTTTTAAGCCCTAAACTGCAAGTTTTAACATAAAGAAGTAAATAAAAGGATATTGTTAGCTAACTGTAAAAAACTTATTTTCAAAGATTTCAAATAGCATTCAGGATAATTAACCACTCCATTCATTCCCTAACACAGTAATAGCAAGCAGTTACCATAATAATCACTTCATCTCCTTCCATAGCCAACTTCTTAAAGATCTCAGCCGGCTAGTAATGGGTTTCCTTGAACTTGTGCCTGCTCATTAGTTTTCTGCTCCCTATTTTTTGTTTCTGTTCATCTAATCATTCCGACACTAAAACTCAAAGTAATGCACATTGAAGTCTTTAGATTCATTTGTTAAGAAGACCAGCAAAACAAAATCTAAGGAGCCACTCAAAAACATCCAAATAGTTCTAGTGAGAAACTAAATACTTAAGTCCAATAACTATTTTCCAATATACATAAAGGTAGGAGGCATTGAAAAAAAGGAGGGCCAACAAGAATAAACAACTTTACCCCTTCAAACTTCTATATTTTTTAAATTCTAAAGGATTCTGAAAGTAGAAAACAGTTTGTCCTATTCTTCTATCAAATGAAGACCACTGCATAGAATATGCAAAGAAAAGCTGTCACATAAAGTTCAAATGGAAGAATAACTGAAATAGAAACTTGAATGCGAGTTGAGCCGTCCTGATGGCATTTTTAGCACTTCCTTCTTCCAGAAAAGGAATGTGATATAAGAAATAACTTCTCTTCATGTGAAGATGTAAAAGAGATGCCAAAGTAACATATTAAATGATCAGAACAGAAGTTTGAAACTAAATCTTAGCACGCCCATTGGTCATCTTGGGTTCAATCCCCGTATCTGGAATCAATGGCATTTTACAAAATATTCTTAGTTTTATTTTTCATTTCTTAAACAGTCATTGCTTTTAAATTAAATCAATTTGCCACTGGCTGCTATGCAAGTTTTTAAAATAGTTGAGGCATTTTACAATATTCACAGGAAGTTGACTATCTGAATGCCATCTTATGGATAAGAATACTGAACATCTGACCTTTTCTTACTATCAAAAACTACCTGTCTAGTAGTTAATAATCACACAAAAATGGCATATAAGTGCTTTTGAAATCATTTTAAAATTCTGAAAAGCTACATGATACTAACATGTCCAAAAAAATCACTTTCTAGAACATTAAATGCAGTATCAATTCACCTTTCTTTCAGTCTTAATGACTCTCCAAGGAGAAAACTTTTAGAGAAATTTTGTCTCAATCAAGTTAGGAAATCCCATAGACTCTACCTTTGTAATATATCCAGCATCTGACCACTTCTCACCACCTCTCCTGCTACCACCTTTGTCTGAACCACCATCATCTGTTACCTGGACTGTTGCAATGGACTCATTACTTTCATGTATGCCTTGCTTTGTTCCCTGCCCCAGTCTATGCTCACCAGCCACTGACATCCTTGTAAAACACAAGTCAGACAATGACATTCCTCTTCTCAAAACCTGCACAAACCTGGAGTTTTCATGAGAATCCCAAGTGATCTGATCCTTTCTGCTCCCTCCTTACCTCATCTCTAAGTCTTCTTGCCCCCTGGCTTACTCTACTCCAGCCTCCCCAAAAACAAATATGCCAAGGGACTTCCAGTCTCAATCCTTCACCCTGAATGTTCCCTCTATCAGGCTCATCCTTATTTCCCAAATGGTAAATTCCCTCATCTGCTCAAATGTATCCCCTTAATGAGACCTATTTAAAACTGTACCCAACTACCTATCCAGGACTCCCAATCCCTGCCATTTTGCTCTTTCCACATTTTTCTTTTTTCTACCTTCTAATGTACTAGACACTTTATAATTTACATATTATATCTATTATTTACTTCTATCTTCCCCAAAGAAACTGTAAGCTTCATAAGAGTGGGAATCTTTGTTTTTTTCACTGATAAATCCAAGCATTCGCGACAGTGCCTAAAGCAAACTAAGCATCAAATAAACATTGGCAAGATATTAAACAAATAGTAGTAAACTAGGGTGTCAAAATTCCTTAAGGGACAGCATTTTCCTTGTGTTATACTTAAAACAAGTCCAACATGCTGTAAAACAAAAAGCAACAACACTCTACTGAGAGCAGCCTGAGGTGGGGTGATTGAAACCTTCAACAAGCCGTACTCTAACTGCTGCTGCCAACACTAGCACAGCCAAGCCTCCTAGAAAGAGCTATTTGGGCAAATAGGAGATGTGAACTGCAACCTCATGGATGGCAACCACCCATTTCCAAAGAACCATGACTTTATCATCAGTCTAAAAATGTGTCATCTTGTGATTTAGAAAGCTCTCAAGAATGCTCAGAGATCCCAATAATCAAAATACGTTATTCTGGATGAGAAAGATACAGGAGAAAATGAGAGCTGTTTCTTTGCACTTAAAAACTGATTTCTATCTATTTTACCTATTGCTTCCTTATTCATCATAAATATACAAAATTGAGGAAAGACAAATTAGTAGGTATTGATCATTTAAAGCTTATAGACATATAAAGTGAAAATAAAGGGGAACTTGTATTTGGAAATAACATACCAACCAAATTAAATAGTAAGAATTTAACTCTTTAAAAGATTTTTTAATTTAATTTCAATTTTTTTACATTTAAAAAATGACTTTTTGGACACATGGGTGGCTCAGTCGGTTAAGTATCTGCCTTCAGCTCAGGTCATGATCTCAGGGTCCTAGGATCGAGTCCCATATCAGACTCCTTGCTTGGTGGGGAGGCTGCTTCTTCCTCTGCCTGCCACTTCCCCTGCTTGTGCTCTCTCTCTCTCTCTCTTTCCCTCTCTCTGACAAATAAATAAACAATATTTAAAAATAAATAAAATAAAAAATTATTTCTTAAAAAACAGAACCTCGACATAAGCAATTGACACATAAAAAAATGAACAATCTTTAGAATCAAAATATATCTCATCAATGTTCACATTTCTCTGGTTGTCTTATAAAATGTTTTCTATTATTGTTATTTTGTTCTTTAAACTTTGGTTTAAATGGGAATCTATCTAAATCTCTACCTTCTGATTAGTTAATAGATCTCTTATGTTTCTTTTAATCTTTCATTTTTGAATTGTCTTTTTTTTAATTGTCTTCTCACATTCATACAACAAAAGTAGCACAAATTTGAGCGAATTTATGAAATATAATAGATTAAATACTACTTTAAAATAAACAATGTACCAAAAACTAAATTTGTCTCTGAAAAAAATCCTAAGGTCTAATGAGCACCTTAAGGTTTCATTTATACTAAACATAAAACAATCTTTGTCTAGCTTTTCCTTTCTCATCAAAAGAAACATAATTTCCAAAAATTATAACTTCTATATTGGGAGTCAGCAAAGTTTTTCTGTAAAGGGCCAGATAGTAAATAGGCTGGCTTTGTAGCCACAATGTTTCTTTTGCAACAACTCTATTTGGCCTTTGCAGTGCACAAGCCATGACAATACATATACAAATGGGTATGGCTGTGTCCCAATAAAACTTTATTTACAAAAGCAAGCAGCAGACCAGATTTGGCCCATAAGCCATCGTTTGCCAATTCCTGTTCTAAATGATAATGCTATACCCTATTATCATAATGGAAAAAGAAAGATTCAAGCTATACTTTTATAAATAAAATAAAGAAACTTGCGTAAATGTGACACAGATTATGATGGTAGTCCCACCAAGTTTATGAAGATACCAAATACTCTACGAATCTGACCAAACACCAAAACTGAAACAATACAACATCATGGTGGCTATAACCAAAAACTAAGGTATACGGATAAATGAACTTTTTATTTAAAGAACTCTTAAAAAACACCTATTGTATGTAATGCCTTGCTGTCCCCATACAGTGCCGACAGATAACACCAGAGGACCATGATTTGTAAGTGTTCCATCTGCCTTTGATAGTTTTTGTACCTTTATGCCTGGCACACAGAAAATGAGCAATAAATACTTGCTGAGTGAAGGGGAAATGAATGAATAATTAAATAGGTGTAAACAGTTACTTCTCATTATTATAAAAGGATTCCATTTTCCCTTTACTTCTAATCTGCTGCTTCTAATGTGATATGAAAGGACTCCAAATTTTTCTAATAGCCTAAAAGTGGTCAAGTGTGGGACTCAGTTTCATTATCTGCAAAATGTGTCTTCTCTTCATAAATCATCGTATAATTTGTATGAGTTAATGCATGTAAAGCACATAAAACAGTGCGTGATATAGTGTACAAATGAAACAAATGTTAGCTATTATCATTACAGAAATTAGATAACTAGACTTATTAGGGTCATATGAAAATAAGCTCAAAGTAAAAACATGATAAATTTGGTTTTGTTTATTTAGGACACTCAAGGAATTTTTTTCTCAGTTACTGCAGGTATACAATAAACTTCCAGGAATGTGAGAGATTTCTGCTTCTGGACACATGGAATAACAGGGAACAAATTTACACCCTTGCCTGAAGAAATGTTTTGAAAATCAGACAAAATGTAGGAAACAATAGTTTTCAGATATTAGTAGGCAACATAAAGACAGTGATCCTTGAGAAAAAGGAAACAAAAAAGGTAAACCCTATGACTGGCCCAGCTTACTGCCCAGACAGGTTCCAGGCCATGGCACAGAAAGGATTCAGTCAAAGCCCAGCAGTTTCTCAGTTGAAGAGAAAGAGCTGGGCATCCAGAAAAGCCCTGACAGCCAGGGTTCACAGGAAAGAGTACTAGAGAGGAGAGAGCTGCAAAGAGAAAGGACTCTGATATCTGCACAGTCCCCTCTAGTCTTCAGCTGAATAGAGATGAGTGTATGTGTAATAGGAAATCACCCAAGGCCTGGGAAAGAATACCGCAAAAGTTTTAGAGAAAACAAGCCCCAAGTTCGCAAAGGGACAGGAACAGCTCAGCTCCTATTCCCATCAGTCAAAGTAAGAAACCTCATTCTAAGTACATCTGATATAGTACTCCAAAGAGTTTTACCCAATAGCAAAGCAAAATTAGCTCAAGGCTAAATGTTTCTTTAGTTTCATGTAACATAGTATAAAGCAAGACCTGAAAGGATGAACCTGTCTGTAAATAACTTAACCACACCCTAGAATAAAGCTCAAGAGTATTTATTAAAATTGTAAAATATCTGGCACCAAATAAGGTAAAACTCACAATGCCTTGAATGCAATAAAAAATTACAAAGCATGCAAATAAGCAAGGAAATGCACCCAATAAAGAGAGAAATATTTCAATTGAAAACAACTCAGAAATAACAAAGATGATAGTAAATTAGTAAATAAAGATATTAACAATTATTATACTCTATTCAAATGTTCAAGAAGCTACAGGAAAGAATAAACATGTTAAGTACATACAGAGAAGACACATTTAAAAGCTGCAAAAAAATCAAACTTCTGAAGATGTCTACAATGTCAGAGATGAAAAATAAACTTGATGTGATTAACAAGTGATTAGATATTGTAGAAAAATAGTGAACTTGAAAACAGCAATGGAAACTATTCAAAATGAAACAAAGAGAAAAAGGAATAGAAAAAGTAAACAATTTATTAGTGATCTGTACAACTTCAAGAGGTCAAATACACATAGAATTGGAGTCCCAAAGGATATAAAGAGGAAACAGAAAAAATATCTGAAAAATTAATAGCCAAAGCATATTCCAAATTTGATAAAGTATATTTCCTTACATATCCAAGATGCAAAATAAACCCAAACCAAAGATTTTATAAGAAAACTACAGACCGGTGGGGAGGAGAAAGATGGTGGAGGAGAAGGAGACCTAAATTTCATCTGGTCCCAGGAATTCAACTAGATAGGGATCAAACCATTCACAACACCTACGAACTCAACAGGAGATTAAAGAAAAGGATAGCAGCAACTCTCTGAACAGAAAAACAACCACTTTCTGGAAGGTAGGATGTATGGAGAAGTGAATCCAAGGCGATATTCGGGAGGACAGACGGGGGGGGGAGGGGGCCTCCATCAGTCACTACTGGCAACTGATAGAGCAGCAGAGCACAAAATGGGAAGTTTTAGAAGTCTGCTCTGCTGAGGGATGACGCTCCAGTAGCTAAGCGGGGGGTGGAACCGTCGCTGGGACAGTGTGGTCTCAGGACCCTCAGGGTCACAGAAAGACCAGGGGTGCCTGAGTGCGGCAGAGCTCCCAGGTATCAGAGCAAGGAAGCCGGCTGCAGAGACGGAGCCGAGGAGGGGGCTCCACAGCACATTCGGGCCACTGCTCCTCCAGCACGGACCCAACAAGCAGCAGATCCGGGGAGAATCCCATTCCTCCCCGGGGAGGAGCAGTGCGGGAGTGCACCGCAGGGATCTGCTGAGTTTGGAGACTCCAAACGGGGTCGTGTGCCAGAGACAGAAACGCTTGGTCACAGGCCGGGTGAGCACAAAATGCGGCCAGAGACTGGTGAGACGGGAGTGACTGACTGCTTTCCTCTGGGGGCTCACTGAGGAATGGGGACCCGAGATCCCGGATCCTCTGAGGCAGAGATTGGGAGGCCGCCATTTCACTCTCGACCTCCAAACTGTACAGAAAGCTTACAGGGAACAAAAGCTCTGGAAAGCAAACCCAAACAGATTACGTAGCCCAACCCAGCAAGGGCGGGGCAATTCCGCCTCTGACAAAGACATTTGAGAACCACAGCAACAGGCCCCTCCCCCAGAAGATCAGCAAGAACAGCCAGCCAATACCAAGTTTACCTATCAATGAGAACAGCAGAACTCCAGCGCTAGCAGAATACTGCACATAGAATTCATGCCTTTTTTCCCATGATTCTTTAGTCTTTCAAAGTTAATTTTTTTTTTAAAGCTTTTATTTATTTATTTGACAGAGAGAGACACAGCGAGAGAGGGAACACAAGCAGGGGGAGTGGGAGAGGGAGAAGCAGGCTTCCCATGGAACAGGGAGCCTGATGCGGGGCTGGATCCCAGGACCCTGGGATCATGACCTGAACCGAAGGCAGACACTCAACAACTGAGCCACCCAGGCACCCAATCAAAGTTCATTTTTTTATAACTGTTTTTTTTTTTAAGTTTTCTTTTTCCCTTTTTCAACCAACATCTTATCAATCCCTTTTTTAAAAAACCCTTTTTTATTTTTCATTTTTAGAGTCATATTCTATCCCTTCATAGTAGTTAACCTTATTTTTGGTATACATATATGTAAGTTGTTCTCTCTTTAAAATTTTGGGATACAGTTTCTTCTAACAGACCAAAACATATCCTAAATCTCTAGTGTATAGCTTTATTCTAGTCTCCTGTCTGATCACATTCCCTCCCTTTTTATTTAAGTCCTTTCTTTTTTCAACCAACTTCTTATCTGATCAATTCCTTCTGTAAAATCTTTTCTAATTTTCATCATTACACTCATACTCCATCCCTTCATCATATTAAAACTTATTTTTGTACATATATAAGTTTTTCTTTCTATAAAATTTTGGGAGGCACTTTCTTCTAACAGACCAAAATACGCCCAAAATCTAGTGTGTGGCACTGAACTATGCATCAGCCTGATCATATTTGATCATATTCTGTTTCTCTGGTTATTCGTTTTTATTTGTTTTTATCTTTTACTTTTTGTTTTATTTTTTTTCTCTTTTTTCTTTCTTTCCTTTTCTGTTCCCCTGGTTTCAGGTCTCTTCTGATTTCTTTAGTGTATATTTTCTGGGGACATTGTTACCCTGTTAACATTTTGTTCTCTCATTCATCTATTCTCCTCTGGACAAAATGACAAGATGGAAAACATCACCTCAGAAAAAGGAACAAAAGGAAGTACGGAAAGCCAGGGATATAATCAATACGGACACTAGTAAGATATCGGAACTACTATTCAGAATGATGATTTTAAAGACACTAGGTGAGCTTGAAAAAAGCATGGAAGATATTAGAGAAACCCTTTCTGGAGAAATAAAAGAACTAAAATCTAACCAAGTCAAAATCAAAAAGGCTATTAATGAGGTGCAATTAAAAATGGAGGATCTAACTGCTAGGATAAATGAGGCAGAAGAGTGAATCAGAGATATAGAAGACCAAATGATGGAAAATAAAGAAGCTGAGAAAAAGAGAGATAAACAACTACTGGATCACGAGGGCAGAATTCGAGAGATAAGTGATACCATAAGACGAAACAATACTAGAATAATTGGAATCCCAGAAGAAGAAGAAAGAGAGAGAGGGGCAGAACGTATATTGGACCAGACTATAGCAGAGAACTTCCCTAATTTGGGGAAGAAAACAGGCATCAAAATCCAGGAGGAACAGAGAACCCCTCTCAAAATCAATAAAACTAGGTCAACACCCCGACATCTAATAGTAAAATTTACAAGTCTCAGAGACAAAGAGAAAATCCTGAAAGCAGCTCGGGAGAAGAGATCTGTAACCTACAATGGTAGAAACATTAGATTGGCAACAGACCTATCCACAGAGACCTGGCAGGCGAGAAACGACTGTCATGATATATTCAGAGCACTAAATGAGAAAAATATGCACCCAAGAATACTACATCCAGCTAGGCTGTCATTGAAAATAGAAGGAGAAATAAAAAGCTTCCAGGACAAACAAAAACTAAAGCAATTTGCAAACATGAAACCAGCCCTACAAGAAATATTGAAAGGCGTCCTCTAAGCAAAGACAGAGCCTAAAAGCAACATAGACCAGAAAGGAACACAGACAATATACAGTAACAGTCACCGTACAGGCAATACAATGGCACTAAATTCCTACCTTTCAATAGTTACCCTGAATGTAAATGGGCTAAATGCCCCAATCAAAACACACAGGCTATCAGATTGGATTAAAAAACAAGACCCATCGATATGCTGTCTGCAAGAGACTCATTTTAAATGCAAAGACACCCCCAGATTGAAAGTGAGGGGGTGGAAAACCATTTACCATGCTAAAGGACACCAAAAGAAAGCTGGGGTGGCAATCCTTATATCAGACAAATTCGATTTTAAAACAAAGACTGTAAGAGATGAGGAAGGACACTATTTCCTACTTAAAGGGTCTATCCAACAAGAAGATCTAACAATTGTAAATATCTATGTCCCTAACATGGGAGCAGCCAATTATATAAGGCAATTAATAACAAAAGCAAAGAAACACATCAACAATAATATAATAATAGTGGGGGACTTTAACACCCCCCTCACTGAAATGGACAGATCATCTAAGCAAAAGATCAACAAGGAGGGTGCCTGGGTGGCTCAGTCATTAAGCGTCTGCCGTCAGCTCAGTTCACGATGTGAGGGTCCCGGGATCAAGTACCACATCGGGCTCCCTGCTCGGCAGGAAGCTCCACTTCTCCCTCTCCCACTCCCCCTGCTTGTATTCCTGCTCTCGCTATCTCTCTCTCTGTCAAATAAATAAAATCTTAAAAAAAAAAAAAAAGGTCAACAAGGAAATAATGATTTTAAATGACACAGTGGACCAAATGGACTTCACAGATATATTCAGAACATTCCATCCCAAAGCAACAGAATACACTTTCTTCTCTACTGCACATGGAACATTCTCCAGAATAGATCACATCCTGGGTCACAAATCAGGTCTCAACTGGTACCAAAAGACTGAGATCATTCCCTGCATATTTTCGGACCACAATGCTTTGAAACCAGAACTCAATCATAAGAGGAAAGTTGGAAAGAACTCAAATACATGGAGGCTAAAGAGCATCCTACTAAGAATGAATGGGTCAAACACAAAATTAAAGAAGAATTTAAAAAAATTCATGGAAACCAATAAAAATGAAAACACAGCTGTTCAAAATCTTTGGGATGCAGCAAAGGCGGTCCTAAGAGGAAAGTATGTAGCAATACAAGCCTTTCTCAAGAAATAAGAAAGGTCTCAAATACACAACTTAACCCTACACCTAAAGGAGCTGGAGAAAGAACAGCAAATAAAGCCTAAACCCAGCAGGAGAAGAGAAATAGTAAAGATCAGAGCAGAAATCAATGAAATAGAAACCAAAAGAACAGTACAACAGATCAACGAAACTAGGAGCTGGTTCTTTGAAAGAATTAATAAGACTGATAAACCCATGGCCAGACTTATCAAAAAGAAAAAAGACCCAAATATATAAAATCATGAATGAAAGAGGAGAGATCACAACCAACAAAAAGGAAATACAAACAACTATAAGAACATATTATGAGCAACTATATGCCAGCAAATTAGATAATATGGAAGAAATGGATGCATTCCTAGAGACATATAAACTACCAAAACTGAACGGGGAAGAAATAGAAAAGCTGAACAAACCCATAACCACTAGGGAAATTGAAGCACTAATCAATAATCTCCCAAAAAAAAAAAAAGCCCAGAGCCAGATGGCTTCCCAAAGGGAATTCTACCAAACAATTAAAGAAGAATTAATACCTATTCTTCTGAAACTGTTCCAAAAAACAGAAATGGAAGGAAAACTTCCAAACTCATTTTATGAGGCCAGCATTACCTTGATCCCAAAACCAGACAAAGACCCCATCAAAAAGGAGAATTACAGACCAATATCCCTAATGAACATGGATGCAAAAATTCTCACCAAAATACTAGCCAATAGGATCCAACAGTACATTAAAAGGATTATTCATCACGACCAAGTGGGATTTATCCCTGGGCTGCAAGGTTGGTTCAACATCTACAAATTAATCAATGTGACACAATACATTAATAAAAGAAGAACAAGAAACATATGATCCTCTCAAAAGATGCAGAAAAAGCACCTGACAAAGTACAGCATCCTTTCTTGATTAAAACTCTTCACAGTGTAGGGATAGAAGGTACATACCTCAATATCATAAAAGCCATCTATAAAAAACCCACAGCGAATATCATTCTCAATGGGGAAAAACTGAGAGCTTTCCCCCTAACATCAGGAACACGGCAGGGATGTCCACTATCACCACTGCTATTCAACATAGTATTAGAAGTCCTAGCCACAGCAATCAGACAACAAAAAGAAATAAAAGACAACCAAATCACCAAAGAAGAAGTCAAACTCTCACTCTTTGCAGATGATATGATACTTTATGTGGAAAACCCAAGACTCCACCCCAAAACTGCTAGAACTCATACAGGAATTCAGTCAAGTGGCAGGATATAAAATCAATGCACAGAAATCAGTGGCATTCCTATACACCACCACAAGACAGAAGAAAGAGAAATTAAGGAGTCGATCCCATTTACAATGGCACCCAAAACCATAAGATACCTAGGAATAAATCTAACCAAAGAGGCAAAGGATCTGTACTCAGAAAACTATAAAATACTCATGAAAATTGAGGAAGACACAAAAAAATGGAAAAACGTTCCATGCTCATGGATTGGGAGAACAAATATTATGAAGATGTCAATGCTACCTAGAGCAATCTACACATTTAATGCAATCCCTATCAAAATACCACCCACTTTTTTCAAAGAAATGGAACAAATGATCCTAAAATTTGTATGGAACCAGAAAAGACCCTGAATAGCCAGAGCACTGTTGAAAAAGAAAAGCAAAGCTGGCAGCATCACAATTCCGGACTTCCAGCTCTATTACAAAGCTGTCATCCTCAAGACAGTATGGTACTGGCACAAAAACAGACACATAGATCAATGGAACAGAATAGAGAGCCCAGAAATGACCCTCAACTCTATGGTCAACTCATCTTTGACAAAGCATGAAAGAATGTCCAATGGAAAAAAGACAGTCTCTTCAACAAATGGTGCTGGGAAAATTGGACAGCCACATGCAGAAGAATGAAATTGCACCATTCCTTACACCACACACAAAAATAGACTCCAAATGGTTGAAAGACCTCCTTGTGAGACAGGAGTCCATCAAAATCCTAAAGGAGAACACAGGCAGCAACCTCTTCGACCTCAGCCGCAGCAGCTTCTTCCTAGAAACATCGCCAAAGGCAAGGGAAGCAAGGGCAAAAATGAACTATTGGGACTTCATCAAGATAAAAAGCTTTTGCACAGCAGAAGAAACAGTCAACAAAACTAAAAGACAACCGACAGAATGGGAGAAGATATTTGCAAATGACATATCAGATAAAGGGCTAGTATCCAAAATCTATAAAGAATTCATTAAACTCAACACCCAAAGAACAAATGATCCAATCAAGAAATGGGGAGAAGACATGAACAGACATTTTTCCAGAGAAGACATCCAAATGGCCAACAGACACATGAAAAAGTGCTCAGTATCGCTCGGCATCAGGGAAATCCAAATCTCAATGAGATATCACCTCACACCAGTCAGAATGGCTAAAATTAACAAGTCAGGAAACGACAGATGTTGGCGGGGATGCAGAGAAAGGGGAACCCTCCTACACTGTTGGTGGGAATGCAAGCTGGTGCTACCACTCTGGAAAACAGTATGGAAGTTCCTCAAAAAGTTGAAAATAAAGCTACTGTACAACCCAGCAATTGCACTACTGGGTATTTACCCCAAAGATACAAATGTAGGGATCCAAAGGGGTACGTGCACCCCGATGTTTATAGCAGCAATATCCACAATAGCCAAAGTGTGGAAAGAGCCAAGATGTCCATCGACAGATGAATGGATAAAGAAGATGTGGTCTATATATACAATGGAATATTATGCAGCCATCAAAAGGAATGAAATCTTGTCCTTTGCAACGACATGGATGGAACTGGAGGGTATTATGCTGAACGAAATAAGTCAATCAAAGAAAGACGTATCATATGACCTCACTGATATGAGGAATTCTTAATCTCAGGAAACAAACTGAGGGTTGCTGGAGTGGTGGGGGGTGGAAGGGATGGGGTGGCTGGGTGATAGACATTGGGGAGGGTATGTGCTATGGTGAGCGCTGTGAATTGTGTAAGACTGTTGAATCACAGACCTGTACCTCTGAAACAAATAATACATTATATGTTAAAAAAAAAAAAAAAAAAAAAAGGAAGAAGATAGCAGGAAGGGAAGAATGAAGGGGGGGGAATCGGAGGGGGAGAAGAACCATGAGAGACTATGTATTCTGAGAAACAAACTGAGGGTTCTAGAGGGGATGGGGGGAGGGGGATGGGTTAGCCTGGTGATGGGTAGTAAAGAGGGCACGTACTGCATGGAGCACTGGGTGTTACATGCAAACAATGAATCATGGAACACTACATCAAAAACTAATGATGTAATGTATAGTGAATAACATAACATAATAATAATAATAAAAAAAGAAAACTACAGACCAATATATCTCATAATATATGACATACAAAAATCCTTCACAAAATCTTAGGAAATTGGATCTGACAATATATCAAAAGGATTCGGCACCTGGGTGGCTCAGTCGTTAAACGTCTACCTTCGGCTCAGGTCATGATCCGAGTCCTGGGATCGAGTCCCACATCAGGGCTCCCTGCTCAGCAGGGAGCCTGCTTCTCCCTCTCCCACTCCCCCTGCTTGTGTTCCTGCTCTCGCTATCTCTCTCTCTGTCAAATAAATAAATAAAATCTTTAAAAATATATATATATCAAAAGGATAATACATTATGACGAAGTGGAATTTATCCCAGGAATGCAACTGTTGCTTTAACAGTTGAAAATCAATGAATCACTAATTGACTAAATAAGAAAAATTATAAGATCATCTTAATAGATGCAGAAAAGCATTTGAGAAAGAACAACACTCATTCCTATTAAAAACTCTCAGAACACTAAGAAGGGGACTTTCTCAGTATAATAAAGAATATCTATGATAAACCTACAGCAACCATCATACTTAAGAGTAAAAGACCAAATGCTTCCCCCCTAAGATCACAAACAAGGCACGAATGCCCACTCTCACATTTCTTTTTTTTTTTTTTCACTCTCACATTTCTATTCTACATTGCATTGAAGGTCCTAGCCACTGTAATAAAGAAAAGGAAATTAATTAAAGGAACCCAGATTAGAGAGGAAGAAATAAAACAATCTTTATTTTCAGAACACATTAATGTCTTTGTAGAAAATCTTATCAAATCTATAAAAATGATACTATAAAACAAATGAATTTAGTAAATTCCCAAGAAAGAATTTCAATGTAATAATAATAATCATAATCATAATCATATTTCTATATTGGCAAGGAACAACTGGATATTAACACATATTATATATGTAATTTACCATACTATCAAAAAGAATGAAATACTTGGGGCGCCTGGGTGGCGCAGTCAGTTAAGCGGTTGACTCTTGTTTTTCGTTCAGGTTGTGATCTCAGGGTCCTGAGATCAAACCCCACATCAGGCTCCAAGCTCAGCAGGGGGTCAGCTTCTCCCTCTCCCTGTTCCTCTGCCCCTCCCTCCCTCCCTCTTCCTCTGCCCCTCCCCCCACTCATGTGCTCTCTCGTCTCTCTCACTCAAATAAATAAAATCTTTTTTAAAAGAAGAGAGAATGAAATAAGTATAAATTTGATAAAAGCTGTGTAAGACCTGTACACTGAAAACTATAAAACACTGGTCAGAGAGGTTAAATAAGACTTTAATAAATGGATATGATGCAATCCTAATCAAAATTCTAGCAGGCTATTTCTAGAAATAGGCTAATTCTAAAATTCATATGGAAATGCAAAATGCCTAAAATGGTCAAAACAATTCTGAAAACAAAGAATAAAGCTGAAGAACTATGTACATGAGAAAATAAGACAGCTAGTTGCAGACAAGTGTAGCATCACAATATGATATCATTTTAATGGAGAGATGGCCATCACCTTTTCCCATATAATTTATCTTTGTAAAATATAAAAATACTGCACATGTTCCCCTTTGAAAACTGCTTCATCTTGTTCCCTCCTTCCTTCTTCACAGAGGTTAACCACAGTGAGTTTGATAACCTTCTTTCCAGGCCTTCTTTGTACATCTATGTACATATATACTATACGCAGCATTAAAAAACTAGAGTATTGTCTATGTTGTAATACTATGAAGGAATATATGGGAATAAGAGAAGCTTAAAATCCAGACAACTGCCCCTAGCAGCAGGGGCAGAGACAGAGTCAGGGTAAGGGTGCGGGACAATGGGAAGGATAAGGATTCCATTAGAAAGGGTTCAGTCTAGGGGCACCTGGGTGGCTCAGTTGGTTAAGCATCTGCCTTTGGCTCACGTCATGATCCCAGGGTCCTTCTCCCTCTCCTCCCCACTCATGCTATCTGTCACTACTTCTGTCTCTCTCTCAAATAAATAAATAAAATCTTTAAAAAAAAAAAGGTTTCAGTCTAGGCAGCTTCAAATTCTTTAATCACTTTTCCTACTTTTCCGACTTTCAGAGTTATAAATCAACAAAACACGTATTATAAACAATCTCAAAATTTCCCATTTGGTTCTCCTTATCCTTCCTTATTGAAGACACAAACACTAAAAACTGTAGTTCTTCAAAAATTTTTAAAATTGAACTTTCTAGTATCACAATTAAACACCTGACAAGTATATGATTAAAATGATTGAGTATATTTGGGTAAGAGGTTTCAAGACTTTTCAAAACTATACTAATTTATTTTCTATGACTTCAAATTATAACAGTCAAAGTGATATAGTACTGTTGTCACAACTTTCAACACAGAACATTAATATAACCTTCACAGCTGGGCATGCTGAACATAAACTGAAGTGTAGTGGCATTGAAGCATATTTGTTATTATTATTAGGCATGCTAATGGAATGATGATTATGTTTTGTAAACATAGAGCAATTCACAAAATTATTTAAGGGTAAAAAATATCATGTCAAGGATTTCCTTTAAAATACTATAGGAAAGGGGTGCCTGGCTGGCTCAGTCGGAGAAGCATGGGAATCTTGATCTCCGGGTCATGAGTTTGAGCCCCAAGTTGGGTGTGGAGATTGCTTAAAATCAATCAATGAATAAAATAAACTCTAAAAAATTTTTTTAAATTAAAAATATACTATAGGAAAAAGAGAGACTGAGTATAGATTAAGGGCAAAAACATGTTAGTTACTGGAGCTGGATGACAGGTTCATGAGGGCTCTTTACAATGTTCTCTCTATATTTACAAATACTTGAAAAGTTCAAAGTTTTTTTTAATGAAAATTGTATGTTAATGCTAGAGAAAAATGTAATCTTACTAACCTTAACATCACAATGTGTTTCTCCAGAAGAGAAAAATTAAGTACTTTTATTCTAAGATCATCTCAAAATTAAAATTAGTTTGGACTCTGGACTTTAAAAGTTTCATAATAAAAGACCCCAACTGTGCACTTAGGACCAGCAAAAACATCTCTGTAATCAACTACAAAACCAAAAATTAACTCTGATCTCTTTTCTGCTTTAATCTGTAATATTCTATTGCATCTGAAGCTCTATCAAGTGTACAAAATGTTCCAAGATTATAGAACAAAGTGTGTCTTCCTCTCAACGGCAAGCTACTGCTGGTGTGTAACCAACAACATCAGCCTTCTGTGGATAAAAATAGCCTTCAAACACCACATGCACCAAAGACCAAAGACCCAGGGAAAGTCAGGCAGAACAAAGCAGTTACCAGGGAGGAATTCGGCCAGCCGAGAGCTTGCCCTTCTGCCCTTCACACAAGAGTCTGTTTGCAACTGAGACTGGATTCTTGATTCCTACAAAATAAAATTGGCAGAAAATGAAGTCAGAAAAATATCTTCAAATTTCCCACTCAGTTTTGTAGCTGTTTCAATAAAACAACTTTTAAATATCTTAGAAAACTCTTCTTTTATATTTACTAATAAAAACCCTTAATTATCATATACGGATAAAATCAACAAATAAATGAATACCCAGTAGATACAAGAATATAAAACATACATTCTCATGTTTTGTCATGTGCTACAGCAGCAAAGACTGAATTTGAAATAATAGATATTTAAATTAGGTCCCTTGTTAATAGATTTCAGAATAGAACAGAAAAAAATAAACTGAAAATGTGGTATCTACTATCAAAAACTGAATTTCTTCCAAATAAACATGATTACAAACAGCTTCAAATTTACCTTGGGGGGGAGGGGAATTAATGGCCAAAAATTTTAAATCTCACCTACAAGAAACAGAATAAAGAGAATATCCTACAAATTGGGTAAGAGTGGGGAGAAGAGGCCAAGTATGAACAAGATTGTAACCTAAAATATGGTTCAGATTGTTTACAGAAGGGAATAAAGAATGTGAAGAAAAGTGAGAAGAGGATGCTTATCTAGGAGGAATGACAGGACAGTAAGTATTAGTGTGAAAAACACTGTCATGATGACAATGATGACAAATATGACAATGTGATGATGACTGAAGACAGTGACAGTAACTCAGGATCTAATATATGCCAACCCGAGTACCAAACCCTTAAATATATCAGAGTAATTCACTGATTTCTCAACTCTATCATATAGGTATACTTATGAACTCTGATTACTGAGGAAATATTTGCACAAAGGGTTAAGTCACCTGCCCAAGACCACAGTGCTGAGATTTCAACAGAAGCGGCTAATGCCAGGGACAAACTCTGCAGTTTGGTCAGACTAGGAAAGTAAACCCAAAAGAAGGTTGTGTAAAGTGAACAGTAACTATGCTTAGGGAACCATGAGAGATTGGAAGCTCATAATTGAGCTCCTTGGTGCAAAACTGCAGAAACACAGCTAATCATTGGTCAAGACAGGCTTGACTTGCCCTCAGCTCAGTTTCCCAATTTTCAGGTCAGAACAGTAACTTCCAATGTGAGTTTTTCAGCATTCTAGGATTTTTCTACTTAATTCCATAAGCACCCCCAAAGATCCAAGTCATTTTCTTAAACAAAAAATTTAATTGGAGCAAGATAGTGGAGGAATAGGAGACCTAAATTTTGTCTGGCCGCAGGAATTCAGCTAGATAGTTATCAAACCATTTAGAACACCTACAAACTCAAAAGGAGATCGAAGAAAAGAATAGCAGCAATTCGATGAACAGAAAAGCGACCACTTTCTGGAAGGTAGAAGGTGTGGAGAAGTGAATCCGAGGCAATATGTGGGAAGATAGATGGGGTGGGGGGAACCACTGTCAGCCAGCTACCGGCAAGTGATAGAGCAGCAGAGCACAAAACTGGAACTTTTAGAAGTCTGCTCTGCTGAGGGACGTCGCTCCAGTGGCTAAGCAGGGGTTGGAACCCACACTGGGACTGTGTGGTCTCAGGACCCTCGGGGTCACAGAAAGAGCAGGGGTGCCCGAGTGCAGCAGAGATCCCAGATATCGGAGCGAGGAAGCCGGCTGCAGAGACGGAGCCAAGGAGTGGGCTCTCAGCTGGGGTTGCGATAAACCGTGATCCACGGCCCAGTCAGGCCACTACTCTTGCAGCAGGGACCCAAGAAGCGGCAGATCCAGGAAGACTCCCCTTCCTCCCCCGGGAGGAGTGGCACCAGAGCGCACCGCAGGAATCTGCCAGGTTTGGAGACTCCAAACGGAGTGTGCCAGAGATAGAAATGCTAGGTCACAGGCTGGGTGAGCACGGAGTGTGGCCAGAGACCAGGGAGACAGTGATTGACTGCTTTTCTCTGAGGGCACATGGAGGAGTGGGGCCCCGAGCTCTTGGCTCCTCTGGGGCCAGAAACTGGGAGTCCATTTTCACTCTCGTCCTCCAAAGCTGTATGGAAAGCTTTCAGAGAACAAAAGCTACCAAGAACAAACCCGAGCAGATTACTTAGCCTGGCCCCTGGCAAGGGCTGGGCAATTCCACCTCAGTCAAAGACATTTGAGAACCACAGCAACAGGCCCCTCCCCAGAATATCAGCAAGAACATCCAGCCAAGAACAAGTTTCCTGATCAATGAGAAAAGCAAAATCCCAGCGCTAGGGGAATGCAGCACAGAGAATTCATGGCATTTATCCAATGATTCTTTAGTCTTTTGAAGTTAATGTTTTAGGGGAGGAGCAAGATGGTGGAGGAGTAGGAGACCTAAATTTCGTCTGGTCCCAGGAATTCAGCTAGATAGGGATCAAACCATTCTGAACACCTATGAACTCAACAGGAAATCGAAGAAAAGAAGAGCAGCAACTCTCTGAACAGAAAAGCAGTCACTTTGTGGAAGGTCTCTTCTGATTTCTTTAGTGTATATTTTTCTGGGGTCGTTGTTACCCTGTTAGCATTTTGCTCTCTTGTTCATCTATTCTCCTCTGGACAAAATGACAAGACGGACATCACCTCAAAAAAAGGAACGAGAGGAAGTACCGACTGCCAGGGACCTAATCAATATGGACATTAGTAAGATGTCAGAACTAGAGTTCAGAATGACGATTTTAAAGATACTAGATGGGCTTGAAAAAAGCATGGAAGATACTAGAGAAACCCTTTCTGGAGAAATATAAGAACTAAAATCTAACCAAGTCGAAATCAAAAAGGCTATTAATGAGGTGCAATCAAAACTGGAGGCTCTAACTGCTAAGAATAATGAGGCAGAAGAAAGAATTAGTGATATAGAAGACCAAATGATGGAAAATAAGGAAGCTGAGAAAAAGAGAGACAAACAACTACTGGATCACGAGGGCAGAATTTGAGAGATAAGTGATACCAAAAGACGAAACAATATTAGAATAATTGGAATCCCAAAAGAAGAAGAAAGAGAGAGAGGGGCAGAAGGTATACTGGAGCAAACTATAGCAAGGAACTTCCTAATTTGGGGAAGGAAACAGGCATCAAAATCCAGGAGGCACAGAGAAGCCCTCTCAAAATCAATAAAAATAGGTCAACACCCCGACATCTAATAGTAAAACTTACGAGTCTCAGAGACAAAGAGCTGAAAGCAGCTCGGGAGAAGAGATATGTAACCTACAATGGTAGAAACATTAGATTGGCAACAGACCTATCCACAGAGACCTGGCAGGCGAGAAACGACTGTCATGATATATTCAGAGCACTAAATGAGAAAAATATGCAGCCAAGAGTACTATATCCAGCTAGGCTGTCATTGAAAATAGAAGGAGAAATAAAAAGCTTCCAGGACAAACAAAAACTAAAGGAATTACAAACACAAAGCAGCCCTACAAGAAATATTGAAAGGGGTCCTATAAGCAAAGACAGAGCCTAAAAGTAACATAGACCAGAAAGGAACATAGAAAATACACAGTAACAATCACCTTACAGGCAAAGCAATGGCACTAAATTCATATCTTTCAAAAGTCACCCTGAATGTAAATGGGCTAAATGCCCCAATCAAAAGACACAGGGTATCAGGGGCTCCTGGGTGGCTCAGATGGTTAAATGTCTGCCTTTGGCTCAGGTCATGATCCTAGGGTCCTGGGATTGAGCCCCACATCGGGCTCCTGGCTCAGCAGGGAGCCTGCTTCTCCCTCCCCCTCTGCCTCTCCTCCTGTACATGGTCTCTCTCTGTATCCTCTCTCTCAAATGAATAAATAAAATCTTGAAAATAAATAAATGAATAAATAAAGACATAGCATATCAGATTGAATAAAAAAACAAGACCCATCGATATGCTGTCTGCAAGAGACTCATTTTAGACCAAAAGAGACCTCCAGATTTAAAATGAGGGGGTGGAAAACCATTTACCATGCTAATGGACACCAAAAGAAAGCTGGGGTGGCAATCCTTATATCAGACAAATTAGATTTTAAACCAAAGAATATAATAAGAGATGCGGAAGGACACTACATCATACTTAAAGGGTCTATCCAACAAGAAGATCTAAAACTGTAAATATCTATGCCCCTAACATGGGAACAGCCAATTATATGAGCCAATTAGTAACAAAATCAAAGAAACACATCGACAAGAATACAATGATAGTAGGGGACTTTCACATTCCCTCACTGAAATGGACAGATCATCTAAGCAAAAGATCAACAAGGAAATAAAGACTTTAAATGACACACTGGACCAGATAAGACTTTAAGATATATTCAGAACATTCCATCCCAAAGCAACAGAATACACATTCTTCTCTACTGCACATGGAACATTCTCCAGAATAGATCACATCCTGGGTCACAAATAAGGTCTCAACTGGTACCAAAAGACTGAGATCATTCCCTGCATATTTTCGGACCACAATGCTTTGAAACTAGAACTCAATCACAAGAGGAAAGTCAGAAAGAACTCAAATACATGGAGGCTAAAGAGCATCCTACTAAAGAATGAATGGGTCAAGCACAAAATTAAAGAATAATTTAAAAAATTCATGGAAACAAATGAAAATGAAAACACAACTGTTCAAAATCTTTGGGATGCAGCAAAGGCGGTCCTAAGAGGAAAGTATGTAGCAATACAAGCCTTTCTCAAGAAACAAGAAAGGTCTCAAGTACACAACCTAACCCTACACCTAAAGGAGCTGGAGAAAGAACAGCAAATAAAGCCTAAACCCAGCAGGAGAAGAGAAATAGTAAAGATCAGAGCAGAAATCAATGAAATAGAAACGAAAAGAACAGTAGAACAGATCAATGAAACTAGGAGCTGGTTCTTTGAAAGAATTAATAAGACTGAAAACCCCTGACCAGACTTATCAAAAAGAAAAGAGAAACAACCCAAATAAATAAAATCATGAATGAAAGAGGAGAGATCACAACCAACAAAAAAGAAATACAAACAACTATAAGAACATATTATGAGCAACTATATGCCAGCAAATTAAGATAATCTGGAAGAAATGGATGCATTCCTAGAGACATATACACTACCAAAACTGAACCAGGAAGAAATAGAAAAGCTGAAGAAACCCATAACCACTAAGGAAATTGAAGCAGTAATCAATAATCTCCCAACATCAAGAGCCCAGGGCCAGGTGGCTTCCCAGGGAAATTCTACCAAACATTTAAAGAAGAATTAATACCTATTCTTCTGAAACTGTTCCAAAAAACAGAAATGGAAGGAAAACTTCCAAACTCATTTTAGGAGGCCAGCATTACTTTGATCCCAAAACCAGACAAAGATCCCATCAAAAAGGAGAATTACAGACCAATATCCTTGATGAAGATGGATGCAAAAATTCTCACCAAAATACTAGCCAATAGGATCCAACAGTACATTAAAAGGATTATTCACCACGACCAAGTGGGATTTACTCCTGGGCTGCAAGGTTGGTTCAACATCTACAAATTAATCAATGTGATACAATACATTAATAAAAGAAAGAACAAGAACGATATGATCTTCTCAAAAGATGCAGAAAAAGCATATGACAAAGTACAGCATCCTTTCTTGATTAAAACTCTTCACAGTGTAGGGATAGAGGGTACATACTTCAATATCATAAAAGGCATCTATGAAAAAACCACAGCAAATATCATTCTCAATGGGTAAAAACTGAGAGCTTTTCCCCTAAGGTCAGGAACATGGCAGGGTTGTCCACTACCACCACTGCTATTCAACATAGATAGTACTAAAAGTCCTAGCCTCAGCAATCAGACAACAAAAAGAAAGAAAAGGCATCCAAATTAGCAAAGAAGAAGTCAAACTCTCACTGTTTGCAGATGATATGATACTTTATGTGGAAAACCCAAAAGACTCCACCCCAAAACTACTAGAACTCATACAGGAATTCAGTCAAGTGGCAGGATATAAAATCAATGCACAGAAATCAGTGGCATTCCTATACACCACCACAAGACAGAAGAAAGAGAAATTAAGGAGTCGATCCCATTTACAATGGCACCCAAAACCATAAGATACCTAGGAATAAATCTAACCAAAGAGGCAAAGAATCTGCACTCAGAAAACTACAGAATACTTATGAAAGAAATTGAGGAAGACACAAAGAAATGGAAAACGTTCCACGCTCATAGATTGGAAGAACAAATATTGTGAAAATGTCAATGTTACCTAGAGCAATCTACACATTCAAAGCAATCAACTTTCTTCAAAGAAATGGAACAAATAATCCTAAAATTTATGGAACCAGAAAAGACCCCGAATAGCCAGAGCAATGTTGAAAAAGAAAAGCAAAGCTGGCGACATCACAATTCCGGACTTCCAGCTCTATTACAAAGCTGTCATCCTCAAGACAGTATGGTACTGGCACAAAAACAGACACATAGATCAATGGAACAGAACAGAGAGCCCAGAAATGGACCCTCAACTCTATGGACAACTCATCTTCGATAAAGCAGGAAAGAATGTCCAATGGAAAAATGACAGTCTCTTCAACAAATGGTGTTGGGAAAATTGGACAGCCACATGCAGAAGAATGAAACTGGACCATTTCCTTACACCACACACAAAAATAGACTCCAAATGGTTGAAAGACCTCCTTGTGAGACAGGAGTCCATCAAAATCCTAAAGGAGAACACAGGCAGCAACCTCTTCGACCTCAGCTGCAGCAACTTCTTCCTAGAAACATCACCAAAGGCAAGGGAAGCAAGGGCAAAAAGGAACTACCGGGAGTTCATCAAGATAAAAAGCTTTTGCACAGCAAAAGAAACAGTCAATAAAACTAAAAGACAACTGACAGAATGGGAGAAGATACTTGCAAATGACATATCAGATAAAGGGCTAGTACCCAAAATCTATAAAGAACTTATCAAACTCAACACCCAAAGAACAAATAATCCAATCAAGAAATGGGCAGAAGACATGAACAGGCATTTCTGCAAAGAAGACGTCCAAATGGCCAACAGACGCATGAAAAAGTACTCAACATCACTGGGCATCAGGGAAATCCAAATCAAAACCTCAATGAGATACCACCTCACACCAGTCAGAATGCTAAAATTAACAAGTCAGGAAACGACAGATGTTGGCGAGGATGTGGAGAAAGGGGTACCCTCCTACACTGTTGGTGGGAATGCAAGCTGGTGCAGCCACTCTCGAAAACAGTATGATGGTTCCTCAAAAAGTTGAAAATAGAGCTACCCTATGACCCAGCAATTGCACTACTGGGTATTTACCCCAAAGATACAAATGTAGGGATCCGAAGGGGCACGTGCACCCCAATGTTTATAGCAGCACTGTCCACAATAGCCAAAGTACAGAAAGAGCCTAGATGTCCATCAATAGCTGAATGGATAAAGAAGAAGTGGTATATATATACAATGGAATATTATGCAGCCATCAAAAATATGAAATCTTGCCATTTGCAATGACGTGGATGGAACTAGAAGGTATTATGCTAAGCAAAATAAGTCAATCAGAGAAAGACAATTATCATATGATATCACTCAAATGAGGAATTTGAGAAACAAGACAGAGAATCATAGGGGAAGGGAGGGAAAAATGAAACAAGACAAAACCAGAGAGGGAGACAAACCATAAGAGACTCTTAATCTCAGGAAACAAACTGAGAGTTGCTGGAGTGGAGGGGGGTGGGACAGATGGGGTGGCTGGATGATGGACATTGGGGAGGGTATGTGCTATGGTGAGCGCTGTGAATTGTGTAAGACTGATGGATCACAGACCTGTATCCCTGAAACAAATAATACATTATATGTTAATAAAAAAAATTAAAAAAAAAAAAAAAAAAGCAGCTAATGCCAGAGACCACACCCTTAACCACTAACCAATGGATACCTCTCAGGACACCATCAGTACCAAAAACACACACAAAAAAATCAGCAGTGGGATATAAAAAGATCATTAAAACTCAAATTAAGGTCACCATTTTTTTTTAAGATTTTATTTATTTATTTGAGAGAGAGAGAGAGAATGAGCAGGGAGAAGGACAGAGGGAGAAGCAGATTCCTGGCTCATCAGGGAGTGGTATGTGGGGCTCCATCCCAGGACCCTGAGAACACGACCCGAGCCAAAGGCAGCTGCCCAACTGACTGAGCTACTCAGGTACCCCGAAGGCCACCATATTGACTCAAAACAAAACTATTTAGCTAAACAACAAAAACACGCCACCAAAAAAAACGTATGAAATACCAAATAAAGGAAAAGCTCAGATCTCTATACTAGCTCTTAAAATATATCTCTGTATATAATGATGTAATATTTAAAGACTTTGATAATTGTCAATTAAGTTATAAATTCAAATCTACAAATTCTCCATCAAACTTCAAAAGGATAACAAGCTGACTCTTAAATTCATCAGGAAGAGAAAACTTTGGGAAAAAATGAAGAGGTATTCACCCTTCACGATACCATTTCTTATTAACAACTATTCTTAATTAAAAGAGTGTGGTTTGAGTACAAACAGACAAATATATCAACGGAACAGAATAAAGCTAAAGTTCAGACACAGACACAAAAGCATTTGAATATTTAATACATGACATAGACAGTATTTCAAATGAGTAGAAAAAGACTGACTCTATGTGAGAGGTAGAGAGAACACAGAGTGATGGGAGTCAGACTGTTTTATAACTGTACCTATCTACTGCTTCTCAGCTACAAATTCTCCCTTCACTGCCTGATCTGTGAAAATGGATATGGGCCCTTTAAATATGTTTGCTTTGCCAGCTGGCACACTGGTAGCTTTGTCAGTAGAGGGCACTGGAGACACACTGTAGGAGGAACGGGTGGCTTCTTGGGCAGGCCTGGAGAGTGTCTGTTTTTCTTCACTATTTGGCCCACATGGTATTCCCCAGTGCTAAGTGCCTGCAGGGTGCAGCTTTCTCCAGCATTTGGCCACCACATGTTTTCTCCAGCTCCTGATTCAGGCTACAGCAGCCTAGCTGACAGCCCCCAGAAAAACAGAACTGTGCCCAGCTCAAGTCACAAACCTTCTCCACCTCAAAGGCACAAAAAGTGAAGTGTCCCATGGGGACAGGGCTGTCTGGTGAGTCAAAAACCCAATCTTTATCCTGTGGAACAGAGGTTCAATTCACATAGATTCCTCATCCCCATGTGCCCACCTATGGGCCTGAGCTCACCTGTGCCCCGCAGGATTGTTCCTGGTCTTACGGTGACTGTGGCCTGGGTAATCCAGCAACTTCTCTGCTAGGCAGTGGGCTGCAACCACACCTTCTTCAATGAGGTCCAAATCTCCTTCCAAGTTTTTCCTTACACGGGTATTCTCCCTCTGCCCCAGAATACATTTTGAGTTCTGTTTCCATCTTTGTATAGTTACTCTCCTATCACTGTTTAACAGCTCTTTATATTAAACTTCCCCTATTTAATCTACTATGTGATTCATTTCCTAGTTGGACCCAGACTGATACAGTAACCTTGGGCAAATTACTAAATCTCTTCTGCATTTCAGTTTCCTTATCTGTGAAATAGGGATAAAAGTAGTGTCCTCAAAAGGTAACTGTGAGAACTAAATGACTGAATATATAAACTACTGGAGAACAATGCATGGTATGTAACAGTCACCCAATGAACAATAGTTATTATTATTGTTATTATTCAAGATTATGTTTTGTTGGTTATTTCAGAAAAAAAATGCATTAAAGAAGTAAATGAAAAATAAATTATAAGTGTATTAGAAGAAAAGATAGGTGACTATACTTATAATTATGAGGGAAACCTTAAGAAATGCAAAATACAAAAGCCACAAAAGAACAATAAGTTTGACAAAAATTTTAAATTCTAATATAATAAAGCACATTGTAAGTAAAGTTAAAAGGCAAGCCACAAGAGATATGGAACAGT
Organism: Phoca vitulina; assembly: GCF_004348235.1. Taxonomy (NCBI): domain Eukaryota; kingdom Metazoa; phylum Chordata; class Mammalia; order Carnivora; family Phocidae; genus Phoca; species Phoca vitulina. The sequence continues at coordinate 25,572,452 of NW_022589725.1, forward strand.
CAGTTCACAGAGAAATGCTAATGGCCTTTAAACATATGAAATTTCATTACTAATAAAATTTCATAATGAAAGAAATTAAAATTAAAATTAAAACTAATTGATATACTCTTTCTTACCTATCAGAGAAACCAGAAAGGATAAAGAAGACTGGAACAAGTGAATAACCAAACTGACCAAACTGGCACATATAGAACATACACCCAACAACTACAAAACATATACTCTTTTAAAGTTCACATGGAAGGCTTAACAAAACATACCATAAACTGGGCCATAAAGCAAGTCTCAAAAAGCTTCAAGGGACTGGAATCATATAGAGGATGTTCTCTGACCACAGTGAAATTAAACTAGAAATCAAAAAAAAAAAAAGCTAACTAAAAAGTCCTTAGGTAAATAAATTTGACAACTCCTATGAAAAAGACAAATTCCTTTACAAAGACACATGAGAGGAAAATATAATCTTATAATTGTTAAAGAAATTGAATCCATTTTTTGAAACTTCCCAAAAAGAAAACTCCACTAATTTAGAATAACTAATGAATTCTCAGAAGAAATCATTCCAATCACATGCAAATTCTTTCAAAGAGGAAAAAAAAATCCCCAATTCATTTTGTGAGGTCAGCCATAACATGATTCCAAAACCTGAAAATAATATTACAAGAACGGAAAATTAAGGCCAATCTATTACATGAACATAGATGTCAAAATCTTAAACATCAACAACTTGAACCCAGCAGAATATAAAAAGATAAAAATATGACCGAGAAGACTTTATGCCAAGGGAACATTCAAAAATCAATCACAAATTTCATATTTAACAAAATAAAGGAGAAAAATCTTTATCTCAACAGACACAGAAAAGCACTTAATGATAATTCAATACCCATTTATAATAAAAACTATCAGCAAACTAAGATTAGAAGGGAACTTCCTCAATCTGATAAAGAATATCTATGACAGTCCAAAAGCTAGCAGAGCATACAGAATGATGAAATATTTAATGCTCTCCTACTAAGATCAGGAACAAAGCAAAGATGTACATTAACACCACTTATATTCAACATTGCCCTGAATGTCATGGCCAAATGAAAAGTTTACATATTGGAAAGGACAAAGCAAAATTGCATGAGTCATAGGTAATATAATTGTGTATATAGAAATTCCATGGGAACCTATTTTTTCAAATGCTAGAATAAGTGATAGAATAACTTCATCAAGGCTAGTGAATTCAAGGCCAATATACAAAATTCAATTATATTTCTAAATTTAATAAAACAATTAGATATTGACATTCTAAATATATATACTGTATAATAACATCAAAAAACTAAGTATCTAGAATAAATCTAATAAAAGATATACATGACATTTATACTGAAAACCATAAAACAATGCTGAGAAAAAAAGAGTAATGTTTATATAAATATACATATTCTATGTTTGTAGGCTGGAATATTCAATATTGTTAAGACATCAATTGTCCACAAATGATTCTATATATTCAATGCAATACCAACCAAAATCCCAGCAGGGTTTTATTATGGACATTGACAAGCTGACTCAAAAATTTTATGAAAATGGCCAAACACCTAGAATAGCCAATATAATCTTAAAGGAAAAAAAAAAAGGAAGTTAAAAATCTTATAGTACCAGTTATCAAGAATATACATACATATCAGCAGATACAAAGAATATAAAGCTATAGTAATCAAGACAGTATGGCATTGGCAATAAATAGGACAATGGAATAGAATAGAGGGTACAGAAACAAGCCATTGCACGTATAGTCAGTCACCTGATTTGCCAACACAGTTATGTGAGGAGAACACTGTCCTTTCTATTAACAATGGCAATGAACCATCTGGATATCCGTAAGAGAAAAAAAAGTAATGTCAGCTCCTATCTCACATACACTAACATTAATCTGAGCTTGATAAGAGAGCTAAATGTGAAGGGTAAAAAACAATAGAACTAAACAAAAACAAAAACAAAAAACCTATTAGGGATGCCTGGTGGGCTCAGTCAGGAGAGCATGTGACTCTTGATCTCCAGGTCATGAGTTCAAGCCCCACATTGGGTGTAAAGCTTACGTTAAAAAAAAAAAAAAAAAAAACAATTAAAAGAAAACAACAGAGACAATCTTCATAACTTTGGGTAGACAAAGATTTCTTAAATAAAATATTTTAAAAATAACCATAAAATAAAAGGTTGGTAATTTAAACTACGTAAGAGTTAAAAACTTCAGTTCATCAGAAGACAGCATTAAAAGAGTGAAAAGGTCATCCACAGACTAGGAGGAGATATACATAATACAGTATCTGACAAAGGATCTGTATCTAAAATATATAAAGTATTTGAACAAATCAATGAAAAAAGATAATCCAATAAAAAATATGCAAAAGACTTTTGAACATACACTGCACAACAAGAATATCTAAATGGCCAACAGGTATATCAAAAGGTTCTCAGTATCATTAGTCACCAGAGAAACTCAAATTAAAACAATAATGCCACTGCACACATACCAAAATGGATGAATTTTATTTTTTTTAAAGATTTTATTCATTTATAAGAGAGAGAGAGCACAAGCAGGGGGAGCGGCAGGCAGAGGGAAAGGGAGAAGCAGGCTCCCCACCAGCAGGGAGCCCAATGTGGGGCTCAATCCCAGGATCCTGGGATCATGATTTGAGCCAAAGGCAGACGCTTAACCAACTGAGCCACCCAGGCACCCCAAAATGGATGAATTTTAAAAAGAATAGCAATACCAAATGTTGGCCCTGATGTAGAGTAACTAAAATGCTCATACACTGCTGGTGGGAGTATAGATTGTAACAACTACTTTTGAAAACTGTCCAGCAGTATCAACTAAAGCAAAGCACATTATGTACCTAAACTTATCATCTAGTATAATGTTGAACAGAAGTGATGAGAGTGAACACTGCTGTATTATCCCTGATCTTAAGGATAGGATCTTAATGATAAACTTATCATTCCAAATCTTAGGTTTATAACCAAGAGAATTAAGTACATATGTCTATCAAAGACATGTACAAGAATATTCACTGGCGCAGTCAAAAACTAGAAACTATTCAAATATCCTCTAAAGGAGAACAGATAATTTATTATATATTATATATTCATGCAATAAAATACTACTAAGTAATAAAAAGAAAAAATTACTGTGACACAAAACATGGGTCAATCTCACAGGCATAGTATTAAGCAAAAAAAAAAAAAAAAACAGACACAGAGGTGTATCATTCCACTCATATAAATTTCAGGAACAAGCAAATTAATCTATGGTACCTAAAGTCAAAATTAAGGGAGAACAGGAGGAGGAGGGAAGGCAGGAGCAGAGTATAAGAGGTATGGACTAGGAAGAGGCATAAAGAACTCTTCTGGGATTATAGAAATGTTCTGTATTTTTTTAAGATTTTATTTATTTATTTGAGAGAGAGAAAGCATGCACAAACAGGGGAGGAAGAGGAACAAGCAGACTCCGTGCTAGTGCGGAGCGAGGAACCCAACATGGGGCTAGATCCTAGGACCCTGAGATCATAACCTGAGCTGAAATCAAGAATCTGATGCTCAACCAACGGAACCACCCAGGCACCCTGGAAATGTTCTGTATTTTGACATGGAAATGTCTTATAGCTTGACCTGGGTAATGGTTTACATAGCTGTATACATTTAAAAATTCATGCAGCTTTATAATTAAAATATGTGCATTTCATGTGTATTTGTAAAATATTAGATGTATCTTATATGTACTGATGTGGGAAAAATCTCTAAAACATCCTAGTTAAAGAAAAAAGAAAGTTTCATAATAATACGTACATATATTTTTTTAAAAAATACATGTATGAAACTGCGTTTCTATTACACAAAAATATAGATAAATGCACTGTATTTTACTGGTTAAACCCCTTCAAGGAGAAAGGGATGAGAAGGAAAGATTTGGAAGAGCAACAGCAAATTTTATTTACATCATTTGAATTTTCTAACAAAAAAATATATTATTTGTGTATTTCAAATAATCATAAAATTAATAGAATATGCTAACTCATAGGTTAAATGTCTATAATTTCAATGGGATGGAGGAGAATGATCAACCTCTAACAAAGACTTGAACATAAGCTTTTTTACTATTTTCTTTAAAACTTTTCAAAGCTAAGACTTCATGTTTTAAATTCAATAAGAGAAAACAATGTTGTTTTCAATACTACTCCAAGCAAGAATGGTAGAAAACACTAGATTGACTAAGTCTTTAGGAGGCATCATATGGTAATATTCATAGTTCTTTAGAGAATAGAGATAATGTGTTATAATGTCCACATACCACTCAGTGCTCCAACAGCTCCAAAATTTAAGGATTTTCCATCCATTATGCTGGCATCACACTCAATTTCACCCAAGAGATTTAGATTAGATCCCATTCCTGCATTTGTAAAAGGAGAATCCTAAGAGATAAAAACAAAAATTAAAATACCATTAGTCTTAAAGAAGATTTAATGTCAATCCTTTATAACTGTTCCAAAAACTAGAAAGGGAAAGAACACTCTCGATTCCTTGCACGATACCAGTACTACCCTGATTCCAAAACAAGACAAAGACATCATGAGGAAAGAAAACTACAGGCTAATATGTCTTGAGACTATAGACGCAAAAATCCTCAAGAAAATGCTAGCAAACCAAATGCAGCAAAACATAGAAGTCTTATACACCATGAACGAGAGGGATCCCAGGGAAGCAAGTTTGGTTTTAATATGTGAAACTTAATGTAATACACCATGTTAATAAAGAAAAAAATTTAAAAAAATAAACTAAATAGAAAAAACAGGATCATACTAATAAACACAAAAAAAGCATTTAACAAAATCCAACACCCTTTCATGAGAAAAGCACTCAACAAACTAGAAATAGAAGGGAACTTCCTATATATGATATGATAAAGGACATCTACAAAAAGTCCAGAGCGAACATAATAATTAATGGTGAAAAACTGAATGTTTTCCCTTAAGATCAGGGATAATACAGCAATGTTCACTCTCATCACTTCTATTCAACATTATACTGGATATTCTGGACAAAACAATTAGGCAAGAAAAAGAAATAATGAGCGTCTATATTGGAAAAGAAAAAGTAAAATTATCTCTTAGTAGAAGAGGACATGATCTTGTATACAGAAAGTCCTAAGGACTCCACTAAAAAACTATTAGGACTGATAAACAAGTTCAAAAGGGTTTCAAGATACAAGATCAATATACAAAAATCAACTGTTATTTCTACATATTAGCAATGAACAATGTGAAGATCAAATTCAGAAAACAATTCCACTTACAATAACATCAAAAAGAATAAAATACTTAGGAATAAATTCAACAAAAGAAGTAGAAGATTCATACACTGAAAACTATAAAACATGTTAAGAAAAAATTAAAGAAGACCTAAATAAATGTAAGGACACCCATGTACATAGATCAAAAGGTTTAATGTCTTTAAGATAGCAATACTCTCCAAAATTGATCAGCTTCAACACAATCCCATATCAAATCCTAACTACCTTTTTTGCAGAAACTGACAAACTAACCCTAAAGTTCATAAGGAAATGCAAGGGACTCAGAATCACAATCTTCAAAAGAAAAATAAAATCGAAGGGTTCACACTTCTAAGTTTTATAACTTACTACACAACTACAGTAATCAAGACTGTGTGATATAGCTAAGGACAGACATATAGATCAATGCAATAGAACTGAGTGTCCAGATACAAGCGTTATATTTATGGTCAATTCAACAACGATGCCAGAACAATTCAATAACAAAGGGTAGTATTTTCTGTAAGTGGAGCTGGGACTATGGATATTCAATCCAAGAGAACAAAGTTGGATTCTATCTCATACCATGTACAAAAATTAACTCCAAGTGGATCAAAGACCTAAATATGAGTTAAAACTATAAAACCATTCAAAGAAAACATTACGGCAAATGTTTATGACCTCAGATTAGACAGTGGTTTCCTAGATATGAAACTAAAAGCACAAGCAACAAAGAAAAAACTAGAATTTGGATGTCATCAAATTAAAACTTTTGAGTTTTAAAGTACACAATAAAAGTAAAAAAAAAAAAAAACACTCAGAATGGGGGCAGGGGGACTGTAAATCATTTATCCGTAAGAAATTTGTATCCAGGATATATAAAAACTTCCCACAATTCTAAAATAAAAACACAATTTTAAAATGGATAAAGGATATGAATGAACATTTCTCCAAAGAAGGTATATAAATGGCCAATAAGCACATGAAAAGATGCTCAACATCATTACTCATCAAGGAAAGGCAAATCAAAACCACAACAAACTACTACTTCACACCCACAATTCCACTTAAAATAACATCAAAAAGAATCATAAAGACAGATGTGTTGGCAAGGATATAAAGAAATTAGAACCCTTACACACTGCTGATGGGAATGTAAAATGGTACAGCCACTTTGGAAAACATCTGGAAACCCCTCAAAAACTTAAACATAAAGTTACCATTTGACCCGACAGTTCCACTTCTAGGTATATACCCAAGAGAAGTGAATTGTCTAAACAAAACTTGTACCCATATATTCACAACAGCTTACTTAATACTCATATGCCAGCATTTCTGGAAACAACTCAAATGCCCACCAACTGATGAATGGGTAAGTAAAACATGGTATATCTATACAATGGAGTATTAATCAGCAATAAAAAGTAATGAAGTACTGATGTATGGCAAAATATGGATGAACCTTAAAAACATAATGCTAATCAAAGAAGTCAGTCACAAAAGATCACATACCAGATGATCCAATTTATATGAAATTTCGAGAAAGGCAAATCCATAAAGTAGATTAGTCATTGCCAGGGGTTGCAGAAGGAGGAATGGGGAGTGACAGCTAATATGTACTGTGTTTCTTTTTGCGGTGATTCAGATGAACTAAAAGTAGATGGTGTGACAGCTGCAGAACTTTATGAATATACTAAAAACAAGTGAAATGTATGCTATAAAAGTGAATTTTACGGTATATGAATTATATCTTTAAAAAGATATCATGAAGGGGCACCTGGGCTGCCCAGTTGGTTGAGCGTCCGACTCTTGATTTCGGCTCAGGTCACGATCTCAGGATTGTGAGATCAAGCCCCACATCAGACTCCACGCTAAGCATGGAGCCTGCTTGAGATTCTCTCCCTCTCCCTTCCCTCTCTTTCTCTCTCTAATAAATAAAATCTTTTTAAAAAATAAATAAAAAAAAAAGATACCATGAAGGAAAAAAAAGCTTGTATCAGCAGACTACACAGAACATAAAGGCCTGGAATCAGAAGGGCACACAATGTGATGAGCACTGGGTCATATATGCAACTAATGAATAATTGAACATTACATCAAAAACTAATGATGTATTATATGTTGGCTAATTTAATTTAAATTTAAAAAATGGAAAAAAAAAGTCAGCCATGTATTTGCAATCTAAAAGAAAGACACTATCTTATTTTTCTAATACTGTGAATAAAGTTTTTAAAAATATATACCACTAGTCTTGTTATGTCAATATAATATCATACATGATTTCCAACCACAGATATGGAAAAAAAAATCTAACAATATAAAATCTTACAATAAAAATAAACATCATGGGGACAAACTCCCAAAAGACTTCATAAGAAAGAAAGAAAGAAAGAAAGAAAGAAAGAAAGAAAGAAAGAAAGAAAAGAAAAGAAAAGAAAAGAAAAGAAAAGAAAAGAAAAGAAAAGAAAAGAAAAGAAAGAGAAAGAAAGAAAAGAAAGAAAGAAAGAAAGAGCCGGGGATGGAAAGATTAGATTGACGCTCCTTAGAGTCACTGCATAGATGAAAGGCGTACTCCAAAATAAAGTCCATAAAAATGAACAACTCTACCTCACATTCTAGAATACTGAGTCAATCCAGAAAATTAACTCTGTTCTAAGGTAAGACCAATATTATCTAAGAAACTACAGCAAATCTGGATCAACCTATAGATCACCAAATGCCTCATATCATCTACAAATGTCCCCAGTTTCCTGTATTTCTGCAAGATCCAAGAAAACTGACCACAACATTAAACCTTCTTAATGTGTACCTATAACTAGAGCAAAGGGGTCAGAGATTGGAGAACAGAGTTTTTGTCCTAATGCAGTTAAATAACCGAACAGTCCACAGAATTTTAAAAATAAGATCACAGGATGGGGGGAAAAAGGCTATATAATTATATAGAAATGAGTTAATAATGAGATAATAAATGCTTTCAGCACCCAAAAGGAAATGGCCCACTATGAGACAGAGAAGTTAACAGCAGGCTTCCTGAACATAGCCAGGAAGCTAGAAAATTCCAGTTGGTGGAAATGATGTGAGCAACATACAGGCAATGGGAAAGTGTCAGAGCCACAGAAGATACATTCAGCAAAAAGGATTTACTGGAGCCAAATCTGAAGATTGAGACATACTATTCATCAGAATCTGAACCTGATTAAAAAAACATTGAGAAGCCAGTCAAGATTTCTGTATAAGAGAGAATCGAGATGGGTGTTTTGGTCAAGGAAACAAACAGACATGTACACGTTGTATGAGAAGGAAGGAGAGGAGAATGAAATCAGTGAGACCAAACTGAGGGCTATTTTACAACATAGGCTTGAAATACTAACTACCTGGCATGGAAATGATAGTAGTAGGAATAGAAAAAAGAGAGAGAGAGAGAAGGGAAAGGATCAGAACTGTGAAACTTGAGAAATAAATAAAACCATGAATAAGAAAAGGCGTTTTATGAGATGGAGGAAAGAGTATGCATAATTAAGCATAAGGATTTTGAATAAGGACTTCCAACTTAATATTTCTAGCTAAATCCATTCATAATTAAATCTGGGGAAAGAGATCACAACCAAAGAAAAATTATGGTTTAAAAACAGATGAAGACTGAATTCTTGCCCTGGATCTTTTCATATTTTGAGAACAGAGCAAAAGAGATTATAAGCAAGTAAATTACCACATTACAAAGGTTTGGGGTTTTTGGTTTTTTGGGTGTTTTTTTTACTGCATATAACCTCCCTTGCCTAGTCATGTATATCTTCAAAGTGTGGAAAAGGAACTGAAATGTGAGAAAAATGTAAAGCAGCTACCTATATGTAGTAATTCCCAAAATACACATGCAAGATTGTACCAGTGTATACACTATCTCAACAATCTTTGAAATGGAATATATCAGCTAATCAGTTCTGCAAAATTTTTAACATAATCCAATTAGAAATCACAAACTGAACAAAGTTATCCTGAAAATGACTACTGCATGATGCTTTAAATTTGACATTTTAAAAATACATAAGAAAAAGTATGTAAGAAAATTAAAAGATATCTTAGCAATTTTTTTCAAAAATATTTCTCCTACTTCAAAATACATTAATAATTTCAGGGGCACCTGGCTGGCTCAGTCAGTAGTGTGCGACTCCATCTGGGGGTTGTAAGTTTGAGCCCCACGTTTGGCACAGAGATTACTTAAAAATTTAAAAATATATTTAAAAAATACATAAAATACATATATACATATTTATATATTTATATATGTATTTATAAAAAATGCATATATATATATATTTATAACTTCAAAAGTATGTTTACTGAACTTCTGCTTCTGACTATGGCATAATAGGGATGATATTTATCTTTCTAACTAGAAAATCAGGCAAAATATGTAACAAATGGACTTCAATCAATAACCAGCACTGGACTGTGATCCTGAAAGAAGAGACACAAATCAAGATGCCTCAACTTAATTCCCAGAGATATTTTCCAGGCCATAGCACAGGAAAGAGAAAGCCAAAAGACAGCCAACATTCTTCCAGGAGGAGACAGTTATGAGTTCAAGGAGGCTAGGAAGGCTAGTATAGGGTACAAAAAGGAAAGAGCTACAAAGGGAACTCCAGAGATTCGGAGTCTTTAAATAAGTATTAGTCTGCATATATTTATTAGGAAACTACCAAGACCATAGGAAGAAGCTCTGGAAAACAGTAAGCTGAACAATTTCTGGAGCTCACACAGAGGTGAGAATAGTTCATCTTCCCACCAGCCAGAGTGAGGCTATCAGGGAAAGTCTCAGGAGGTAATGCCACAAAAATTAGGCCGAATTAGCCTTAGAAAGTTTACTCTAGACTGGCACTAATAAAGTTGTAAAGGAAGCCTCAAAAAAATCAAAATGATTTACATGAACAAGTGTCCCAAAACAAAGTTCAACAATAGCCAACTCCCAAAGATATAAAATTCACAATGATTAGTATAAAACCAAAGATGACCAGACATATAAATAAGCAGAAAACTATGGCTCATAACCAGAAGAAATTACAATGAAAAGAAATCCAGAAATGACACAGATGATAGAATTAGCTAACAATTCCAATGCTAGCTAACAATGTTAAAATAGCTCTCATAAACATACTCTATATGTTCACATAGGTATAGGAAAACATGAGGGTAAAAAGGAAAGAAAAGGAAGCTATAAAAAAAATAAATAAATTGAACTTCTAAGATGAAAAATATAATAATCTAAGGTGAAAAACACTTTGGAACAGAAAAAGCATTTGCATTAGGTAAAAATGAAGGAATTCCGAATGAAGTATGGACTTCAGTTAATTTTAATGGGTCAAATCAGGTTCATTAATTGTAAAAAATACACCATAGTAATGTAAACATTAATAATAGGGGAAATCAGCTGTTGGGTATATGGTAATTCTCTTAATTTTTCTGTAAATCTAAAACTGTTCTAAAATTAAAAGTTTCTTTAAAGAAAAATCAACCCACAGCTTGGGAGAAAAATTCTTACAAAACATACATAAAGGTAAAGGACATATCCAGAATATATAAAAAATCCACACAACTTAGTAAGACAAAACAATCCAGAGTTTTTAATAGCAAACAATTTTACGTACTGATTGCAAATAACATATGAAAAGATGCATAACATCATTAGCCATTAGGCAAATGCAAGTTAAAACCACTACATAACCTCTAAAATGGCTTAAAATAAAATGAAATAAAATAAAATAATAAAAATGGCTAAAATTAAGAAAACAGACAATAGCAAGTATTGGCAAGAATGTGGAACAACTGCAACTTTCATCCATTGCTAATGAGAATGAAAATAGCAAATAGCTTGGCAGTTTCTTTACTGTTAAGCATATACTTACCATAGATCCAGAAATTCTACTCCTATTTATCCAAGAAAAATGAAAGCACATGTCCACATAAAGACTTGAATAGAAATGTTTATATCAGCTTTAATCAGAACAGCCAAAAACTGGAAACAACCCAAATGCCCATCAACTAGTAAATGGATAAACAAATTATGATGTATCAACACAATGAAATACTACTCAGCAATTAAGGAACAAACCTCTAATTTCCCAACAATAGGAAGGAATATCAAAAGCATCATGCTAAAGGAAAGAAGCCACTCACAAAAGACCACATATAATATGATTCTATTTAATCCAAATTCTAGAAAAGGCCAAATTATGATAAAAAGCAGACAATGGCTGCCAGGGGCCACTGAAAGAAAGGGATCCCCTGCAGATAGGCATTAAGAGGGAATTTTGGAGGTGATGGAAATATTATATATGATTGTATTGGTGGTTACATGATTGTATACATTTGTCATAACATCAAATTATACACTTAAAATTGGCTAATTTTGTTGTATATTATATTTTGATAAAACTGACAAAAAGTATACTTCTCACTTGATATAAACTAATCACCAATATACTTTCTCCTTATAAAAAAATATACATAAGTTTTTTAAATGGTCATTTGTTGTTTTCTGACCTGAATCATTTTGTACAACTAGAAATCATTATGCCCAATCAGTAGCAAGCAATCCTAAAATCTGTCAGACCCTGTTATTCTCATGTTCAAAAACTTACAATGTTTCCAATAATACTTAGAATAAAATCTAAAGTCCTAATTTCCAAGGTTTACAAGGCCCTACATGATCTGGCCCCTCCCTCCCTCACACATCCTATGTACCAGCCACATTGACTTCCTTGCAATTTCATGAGCACAGAGAGAACATTCCCACCTCAGGGCTTTTACATTTGTTCATTTACTCCTTTGAAATGCTGAGTTTAGTGAGTGGCTCTAGTAGGAGAAAAAGTCAATAAATAAAGACTGTGTGCACATGTGTGTGCAGAAACACATATATACACGTGTATAAATAGCTGATGTCCTATAGTGATGTGTTATGAAGAAGAATAAAGTGGAATAAGAAGGGATAATAGGGTACTTTTCCCTCTAACCAAAAACTCCCTTCCCCAACATCTTCACATGGGTTTCTCCTCCATTTCATTTAGGTCTCTGCTCAAATGGTATCAGAAGGCTCTCCCCTTATTAAGTTATTAGCATTTCGCCAACTTTCCCAACCTTTTTTTTCCTCTTACTATCTTATGTTTTTTTTTTAAGATTTTATTTATTTGACAGAGAGTGAGAGAAGGAACACAAGCAGGGGGAGTGGGAGAGGGAGAAGCAGGCTTTCCGCTGAGCAGGGAGCCCGATATGGGGCTCGATCCCAGGACCCTGAGATCATGACCTGAGCCAAAGGCAGACTAGCTTAACGACTGAGCCACCCAGGCACCCCTATCTTACGCTTCTTTATGGCACTTTCACTACCTGACATTATATGTACTTTTTGTTTGTCTAATTCTCTCCATAGAATGTTAAGCCCGTAGTACAGTAATTTGTCTTTCTGGGTGTTGTATCCTGATGTCTAACGTAATGTCTGGCACTTAGTAGGTACTGAATAAATATCTGTAGAATGAATGAACAGGAGCTAATTACAACTAGATATAAATTGAAGAGTTGATCATTGTGAACTATACCCTCTTAAGCTGATGCTTATTGATTCTTACAAGTTACACTTATAGAGAAATGCCAGAATAATGTAACAGAGTATTAAGAATCCAATCTTTTCACAATTAAAACAAGAGAAATGAAATAAACTCAAGCAATAGCATTTTCAGCTTCTAAAAGATGAAATTTTAAAAGCAAAATATTTTTGTTGACCCATAGCTTTTTTTTTAAACTGAATTCTTTTTTTTTTTTAAGATTTTTTATTTATTTATTTGACACAGAGAGAGAGTGAGAGAGAGAGAGCACAAGCAGGGGGAGCGGCAGGCAGGCAGAGGGAGAGGGAGAAGCAGGCTCTCCGCTGAGCAAGGAGCCTGATGCAAGACTCGATCCCAGGACGCTGGGATCATGACCTGAGCTGAAGGCAGCCACTTAACTAACTGAGCCACCCAGGCGCCCATAACTTTCAGAAGAGACAGAAGTTTTACAAATTAAGATCCCTCTGACTGCTTGACCCAACAAAGAGAAGGTGGAAAGGCCAAGATGTAGGAACTACATCCCCATCATGACATGTAAACCCTATTAACAAAATTTGAAAACACCAAGCCAAGGCAAAGATCTGCAAAACATTACTCTTTCACTATAAACTACAACCTGTATTACCCATTTAATGTCCTTTGCTGAAAGCATAAAATAAAATAAGAACTGTTTGCAAGGCTATAGGGTATACTGTACCTCTGGGGATCTATTATGAGACCTCTATTAACAGCTCTTACAGATGCAAACAATTTAGTTTTCAAATGCCTTACAAAAACCAGACTGGCACATTATAAAATCATTTTTATATAAAATGATTTATGTTTGTCCAATTTCTAATCTTCCTTTAAGAAGTTAGACATTTACAGAAAATTACTAATATGTTAGTATTCATACCTTGTTATTCTAGTGCAAATCAACAAATACATCATTAGATGAATAAAATATAGAATGAAATTATGTGATAATATGGTTTCTTACTCTAAGTATGCTAAGATATCAAAATTATTTTAATTATTGCTTTCATTAACAAGCAGGTAGCTTTATTAATCTAAAGCTGATGAGAAAGAGGGAAAAAACAAACAGCTTCTAAAACGAACTATTTGTTGACTTTTTCTTAAACAGAGTAATAAAAACAGGATGTATACCCCACGTTGTTACAGTCTTTTTCAAACTAATACTGGTAAAACCTGTGCAGTACACCTAGCCTAGCTGACACTATCCTAAGAATTACAAATTCCCTGGTATTTTATCATCAATTCTCATTATTTACAGGATGAATAGCAATCAGTGAAAAAGTATTACCAAAAAATCATTTGGGGATTTTTTGTTTGTTTGTTTAGCAGCTAATTAAGGTCAAACTTTCAAGAACTGGATTACTGGAAGATTTCCAATTTAGATTCCTCTGTGGTGGTATAGGTTAAGTTTCATTCATTCAACAAATATTTATTGGACACCTATGTGCCAGGCAAATCTTTTCTGTAAAGCGCCAGATACATTATATAGTTCAGGCTTTGTGGGCCACACAGGCAATTCCACAACTACTCAACTCTGCCTTTGTAGCATGAAAGCAGCCAGAGAAAATACAAAAAGGAATAAGCATGGCTTTGTTCCGATAAAACTTCATTTATAAACACGGAAATTTAAATTTCATATAATTTTCTGGTGTCATGAAACATTATTCTTCTTTTGACTTGTTTTCCAATCATTTAAAAAAGTAAAAACCGTTTTGAGCTTGCAGACCATTCAAAAACAGGCAGCAGTCCAGATTTGGCTTTCAGGCCATAGTTTGTAAAACCGTGATGTAAACCATGGGGATACAGCAAAACAGAAAAATATCCTTCTCACGTGCAGCTTCCATTCTAGCTACAGGAGACAGACAATAAGACATTAAATAAATTAGATGGCATATTACATAGCAGTAAACATGATGGAGAAAAATGAAACAGGCCAGGAGACGGGGTACTGGGTATGGTCAGAGGGTTAAAATGAGGAGACAAGAAAACTACAGGGGTAATTACAATTTATTTTTCCTTTCAAGTGTTTATTTATTTTTTTATTTTTTTATTCATGAGAGTCAGAGAGAGAGAGAGAGAGGCAGAGGCAGAGGGAGAAGCAGGCTCCCCACCTAGCAGGGAGCCAGTGTTTATTTTGACATAACTTCAGACTTGCAATAGTAGTAGAGTATCTAGAACATATTAAGAATTCCTAATAACCAAAAAACAACCCAATTTAAAAATGGCCAAAGGACTTGGAATGAATAGACTTCAATAGACACTTCTCTGAAGAAGATAGATGAATGGTCAACAGGCACATGAAAAGATGTTCAACATCATTAATCATTAGAGAAATAAAAATCATAAGCACAGTGATGTACCACCTCATACCTATGAGGATGGCTATAATCACAAAGATGAAAAAGAGCAAGTGCTGCTGGGAGAAACTATACATTGCTGCTGGTAATATAAAATGGGTCAGCTGCTGTGGAAACAGTTTGGTGATTTCACAAAAAGTTAAAGACGCAGTCAGTATGACCTCACGATTTGGTACTCAAACAAATACTTGTACAGGAATGTTCACGGCAACACTTTTCACAATTGTGAAAACAGAAACGACTTAGATGTCTATCAGTAGATGAAGGGATAAATTGTGGCATAATCATGAACAATGTTGAATAATACTCTACAAAAAGAAATGAAGTTCTGACACATGCTACAATATGAATGAACCTTAAAAACATTATGCTAAGTGAAAGAAGTCAGACACAAAAGATCACATATTGTACAGGTAAATCCATAGAGACAGAAAGCAGATTGGTGGTTGCTGTGGGGCTAGGAAAGGAGGGAATAGAAAGCAACTGCTTATAAGGTACAGGATTCCCTTTGGGGAGATAAAAATGTTTCTGGAACAAGACAGAAGGTAGTAGTGGTACAATATTATGAATGTATGAATGTCACTGAATTACTTTAAAATGAGTAATTTTGTGCTCTATGAATTTCACCTCAATTAACAACCGAAAAAAGCAGACACAAAAGACTAACATACAGCATGATTCCATTTCAGACCAGGCTTTACCCCGGAGTGACTGAAGGGGGTGTAAGTAGCCTTCTGGAGGGCTGTAAATGTGTTTCCTTAACTGGGTGCTAGTTCCATGAGGATACATTCACTCTGAAAAATTCAAGGAGCTATCCCTTACAATAAATGTGCATATTTTTCTATGTGTATACTATATTTCATTAAAAAGTTTTGAAACTATAATGTATAGTTTTGAAAATAAAAGATTAACTGCAATTTTTTTTAACTATTACCATTGTGGGGTAAAGGATACAAGTAATCTCTCTGTATTATTTCTTACAACTGCATGTGAATCTACAATTATCTTAAAATAAAAAAGTTTTTTAAAAAGAATCAGAAAATAGAATTTCCAGATTCCCATTCCCAAAGATTCTGATTTAGGTCATCTGAGGTGAAGACAGGGAATCTTCATTCTTTTTAACAAGCTACCTTAAGTAATTTTAACTCAGGTGGACCACGATCCTCACCTTGAGAAACTCCAACCTAAATGAACTCCGTAAGCTGTTTAACTTCACTATCTCTGTGAACCCCATCTAGAGGAGGCTTTTAAAGGCATCTATCAGCAATAGGGGTGCCTGGGTGGCTCAGTCAGTTAAGTGTCTGCCTTCGGCTCAGGTTATGATCTCAGGGTCCCAGGATCAAGCCCCACATCAGGCTCGCTGCTCGGTGGGGAGCCTGCTTCTCCCTCTCCCTCTGCCCCTGCCCTCCACTCATGCTCTCTCTCTCTCACTCCCTGTCTCTTTCAAATAAATAAATAAAACCTTTTTTAAAATTTAAAAAATAAAGGCATCTATCAGCAACAGCATGGAAGAGGTAGAAAGCAAGAAAGCACAAATGAACTATGAGAGGCTACAAAAGCTAACCACTTTGGGAGCCAAGATTCAACTTTTACTGATGAAAAATTAGATGAAGTGGAAAAAGATTAATAAAATGAGAGAATTACTGAAAAGGACATACAAAGCTTTCTGGGTAATCATCACAGATGCAGCCACAAATATTATGTGCAAATCAACGGCTTTTCTAAGTATGTTTTCCATTACAAAGTAGTGAGATCAAGATAAGATAAATGATGTTGGAAGCTAAATTAGCTTAGCAAGACAAAGTTTTGAAATCAGTGCAATATGCTTGTACTTATGGTCATTTCTGGTACATTCTTTGCCACAAACACTGAAAATAATATTTTATTCCTGAGACAAGAAGTAAATAAAGGAACAATTTAGTTCAAGCTTAGTTGGGTCATACAGTATTTTGGTCTGCTTTAGCTCCAGCTCTAAACTCTTTGGAGGGAGATACTTTGGTTCTGGTTCAAACTGCTTCAGTGGGAAATTTTTTGAAGTCTTTAGTTTGATTTGAAGTTCATTTTCAAAATAATAAGTTAATATTTCAGTCCAATTCCAATTGCAAAAAATTAAATCAAGGCTCATTCCAGTTTTACTCTTACTTTTGGTAGAAATCCCTGTTAAACTATCAATTCATTTTCTCAGCCCTTCCAACAAGACAAAAGTTGGTGTATCTGTCCAAGCCTTATTTTCAGCTTTACCCTGAACTGAAATACAATCTGAATTACAAAGCCTCCTACAGTCAAAAGTGACAGCTGTCATTCAGCCCTAGGAGACTGAGAGAATGCGTGCTCCATGTGGCCAGGTCTCATTTTTTCAAGAGAAGTTCGAAATCCAGATTTTTGAGTCTCCTAATTTTTAAATGTTGGCAATTCCAATTTTTAAGAACTAGTCTATGGGCCAATCAACACATATCTGTGAACTGTCTCTTCTGCAACCACTGGCCCAAGAGTTAATAAGGTATCAAGCTACTGATGCAAAATCTGAGCTTTGCTAAGTCTTCAGTGAAAACTGAATATACAATACAGATTTCAGGCAAAGGAGCTCTTTGATACAAATGCCAGTCCAAACAACAAATCATGATTTCATTCTCATGCTTAGTTGAATACTTAAAATACTGAATATTCTTCCTTCTTGCTACTTAAGTAAGAAGAATAAATATAGAAGTAAGCCACCTAACCTGCCGTGTAGTCTAACTACCATGTGTCAGCACACTTTACTAAGAAGAGCCAGGTTAGTGGTCAGAAATGCCACATATCTTCTGATTATGATGACTGGAATTTGTTTCTACAAATAAGTCAGATAAGCTTTCTCCCTAGAATCCACAAGAAGAATGATGAATCATGGTATTTTTCTCAAGACTATCTTGATCACTATTAGTCAACTACATCTACAACTTTATCTAATGGTGAACTGCCATTATCAAAATGATAAAACATGATACTCTCTTTGGGGCTAGTAGTTTGGAGCAGAAAAACTCAAAAAACAAAACACACACACAAACACATAAAATTTACACAGTTACATGGTGGGGGGGTGGTATCAATATTTTGGTAATATGTAAAAAATGACAAAGAGAATCAGGTAAAATAATTAAAGGACAGTAAGAATCTATCTATAAATTAGATACCAGATCCCACACAGTTTTATAAAAGTTGACTCTCATCTCAGTGTGAACTGTAGTGATTTGAAGATCAAGGCAACAGGCACATGAAATCAAACAAGTATTAAATTTGAAGAAATTATAGCGTTCAGATGAACAATATTTACAGAAAAATTCTTGGGTAAACAAAGAAACAGTAACAAGGTAACCAACTCAGAAATCCACTCAAGTATCTTGCCTATGAAATCACAATTAGCTTACCCAAGCTTTGTCCTTCCCCTACCCACTCTCAGCTACTTCCTCAATAACCATTTCTCTGTACCTCTTTCAGGATATAGGGGATGGGCTTAAAAGTTGTAAATCTACCAATTATACTGCCTTTTGTCCAGTTATGAAAAAAAAAAACACTATGAAAGAAGGTAAAACTACGATAAGACTTTTTTTTTTTTTTTACTACTAGTTAATTTTATTTAACTGTGTTAACCTTGTTTTGAGTAACTGAAAATGTGGACAATCAGAGAGATCTGCCACATGGAAATTACAAGATTATGGATTCATCCTAATGTCTGATACAATATTGACCTAAAAAGCAGAACTTTCACAACTGGAGCTAATTAGAGGTCATAGTATTCATTATCATGGGACTACAGAAAACAAGGACAGAAAGAAGCTAGACAGAACATTCAATTTAGTATCCAGTAGGCAAGTAGTTGTTAATTCCTTAAAAGAGGATGGGGTAACTGGGTGGTGGGCATGAAGGAGGGCACGTCATGGAATGAGCACTGGGTGTTGTATGCAACTGATGAATCACTGAACTCTACCTCTGAAACTAATAATACACTATATTGTTAATTAATTGAACTTAAAATTTAAAAAAAGGAAACCCAAAAAGAAAAAAAAAAAAAAAGATATCCAGGCAAGTGATATCCATGTGATAAGAGCATGTTGTGTCCAAGAATAGGGGAAACATGTAGCTCCCAACAAGGCACAAGGCAATTTACCATTATAAATAGTCTTAGTTAATGTTTATGTATAGAAACATGTGTATCTGCAAATTCATTTTCAGGTCACTGAGAATAAAACCCAGAAAACCTATTTTCACCCACGTGTTGAAAACAAAGGTATATGAAATTATTTCTATAGTTGCTGCCTGTTCTTAGAACTATTCTCTAAAACAGGGTACATGAGAATACTTTCACACAAATACTAGCCAATTAAAAACAATCAAGACACACTTGACTGATAACACACTATTGTCTGTTAGGTTTTTTAGCCGATTAACATTACATTAATAAAGACTGGAAAGTTTAAGAATTAATGGACTCTAACCAGTAAGTTTCAGCAGCAGTTAGCCAGAAAGCATTTTTACTAGGCCCAAATGAAGTATCTTTCATTCATTAATACAGAACCACAGGGCATACTTAGACATCAGAGACTCAATGATCTAAAAGGAGTTCCCAGGGAAACAAAAAACTTCCCATTTTCATTATGTAACTGCTCCTTAACGACAGCAGGTATTCTTTCCTTTGCTGGCATCTCTTTTCTCTCTACCTCAGAACACATTTACAGACGCACTGGCTGCTCTGCAGACATGCTAAAAGTTCCTGCTGTGGTTGATCAAAGTTGGAATGCCTGAGGAAATTACTCAACTCAGACAGCCCGGAATTATATCTAGCCAAATAGTTACAGTGCTCTACTTTTAACATGTGTTAAAGTAATATTTTAGCTATCCTGGATGTAAGTTGAGAGAACATTTGTTTGCATCACACCCTGTGAACATTTGAGTCAAATATGTTGCATCCAATACCCAGTTTTAGTATCTGGAACAGTTCATTTTTTTTCACTATTCAATAACACAAAAGACAACATATTTTATGTTGGGGGGAAAAAAAACCCTCACATACAACAGCACTTGTATTAGAAACGAAGACTTTTTATGATCTTCATGAAACATCCAAACTCTTCTAGAAATGTCAGAAAAAATGCAACAAATGTTGATACTTGTTCATTAGAGCATTTGTTGATCTGGCATACAATATTCTGTCAAAAAATGGAAGCATATTTTTCTCTAATTTATTACAAAAAAATATTTTTAATAAAAAAGCACTGCACCTCTGTACTCACCTCCTATTATTAATCTGCCTAATTTGCAAATAAACATATAACATAATTAAGCAGAAAAAGGACATCACAGCAATTTATTTTCCTGGTTTTTTTTTTTTTATTCAAAGCCACAGAATTGCAGTACAAAGAGTTACTTGTCAAATGTAACACAAATCTCTAAAATAAAATATTGGCTCCAATACACTTGCACATCTGAAATAGTTTTAAACTTTGTTTTAGTTGGATTCTTTACAATGTCCAGGAAGAGGTTAGCACACACAGTACCTGAAATTGTCCTTTCCACATGAGCTACAATAGAAAAGACAAATGTAGCTGTTGCTCTAGTAGAGCTAAATTTGGCGTCTACTTACACGTCCCTTCAACCTAAATAATTACACCTTTTAACCATGTTGACAATAATATGGAAATATCACTCAAAAAGAACCTAACAGACCATGGGATCACAATAACTTAAACCATCCTTCTATCAAATGTGAGGTGAGGACATGGTCAGAACTGGAGGGGAGAAAGGGGCATTACTAACTTATAAGTAGTAACTCATAATGCTTCTTTTTATTAAAAAGACTTCAGCACACTAGAAAATGTTAACATCTCCTCATACTCCAAGAAAGAAAACATAAATGAGCTCCTCACCCTGGATTTTCTAAGAAGCCTAACAAGTGTTAACATTGTTGATATCCTACGTTATAGTATAAGCATATCATGAATGGCCAAGAAATATGGGTACCATGCAGGAGGCTAGACCCTAAGTGAGAATGACAACCAGTAACAACTCCCTGGCAGTGGGAATGACCAAAGAACTTTCATCAACTGGGATGCCTAGATTTCATTTTTAAGTTGCTTGCTCTGCTACAGTGAGATGCAATCCTGCATTCTCCGAACATTTAGGTTACATAAAGCCTACTACACACATAAGAACTAGAGAGAGACAGACAGAGATAGACAGAGAGAATATGAATAAAAGAAAACTGAAGCAATATTTTGTCCTGCTTTGGAGCAGGAATTAGGATGTGATCTTGATGGGATTCCTAAAAATCATGTAACTTAAGTCTCTTCCTCATTCCTTTCCCGATTCTAAATAAAGGCCTGGATCTGGGAAAATGGGCAAAAACTTAAAATCCGAGGGCAGTCTTTCAGACTAACCTTCATGATATCAGCCTATGATTTTGCTCAACACAGAAAAAGCTTCTTAGCCCAGAAATTACAACAACAACAACAAAAAAAAACAGTAGATGTTAGATTATAAAACTGATGCCCCAAATGCACACACACAAAATGATTCAATAATCACAATGCTACAAATCTAAGGGCTAATGAATCTAATATCTCTACTAATACAGGACTTAATTCATAAGCCTAAGTTGCTTCCACATAACCAAAGCACAGACTACCACCAATTCCATCATACTACCAAATGTAGCTTTAAGTAGCTCAAAACTGAATTCCAAAATGTAGTATGTTCTTGGAGAATAACAATTCCAAGAGCAAAATGAGGGTTCACATATAAAACTACAGGCTCCTCAGGAACTGCTAAGTCTGCTCTTGGACTATATCTTCTTCTAGATTCGGCCAAGATGAATACATCTGATAAGGTCCACATATCTTATCAAGAAATGGCTAGAAAAAAGTGAAAAATGTTTCATGTTCCCATCAGTACACAGTAAAACATAACAAGCTCTGTACTTCAGTGTTTTGACTTGATCAAAAACTAATACACAGTTTTGATGCAGTGTAAAATTAAATCAGACTGTAATAATTGATTCACTTTTCTTTAAAGGAAAAAAAAATCACTGCTTTTCCATTAAGCAGGTACTTTGTGCTAGAAAGCACATTTAATTTCTAGGGCCCTAGAAAAAGAACAGATGTACCTACTGTGTAAACACAAACAGTAAGTTACAAGTTGCCCCTTAGTACTAAAGGCAAGAATCAGCATCAGTACTCAAAAATGTTTTAAAAAGAGTGTAACTTACTTTTACTGTCCCAGGCTAACTGGGCTCGACATGTCTGGTGCTTCTTTGTCTGCACATGGCCACCCACAGCCTGTCTTCTAATTAAATCAATGCTCTAGCAGCAGAACAAGCAAACAAGTTGCCTCCCATCTGCGTACAGCTCTTCAGGACACATTTCCCTTGGTCAGAAGGTGGAAATTCTTGGGAGAGGTGATTTTCTCTGCCTCTTCACAAGAAGAACATGGATACTTGGCTGGATGCAACTCCATGAAGTGTAACTGTGTATGTACACCTCAAAAAATAAAACAAAACAAAACAAAAAAAAAATGCAGAGAAACATAAAGACTCTATAAACAGCTGGAATACACAGAAATACCGAAGCACCACTGGAAATAATGCTAAACAGACAGGCAAAATGGGGTCTCTGACTGAAATAATCAATGATACCAAGTTGGAAAAAAAAAAGGAAAAAGAGCATCTAAAGACAAAACTCAAATTTCATGCAATGAAAACAGGTTAAGTACTACAAAGGATAAAAGGTAAAACTCCTTGCTTCAAATACATAAAAACAGGTCCTCCCCACATTATAGAGAATAAAAGATATTATCAACTGAAGAGAAAAATGACTTTCAAGAGTGTTAGGTCTAAAATTAGACTCATCAGTCATATTATGGTTAATGGGCACTTGTATATATGTGATGTGAGCTAAATGCATCAAGCTGTCTTTCCAATGTGTTCAGCCCCTTGTGGGAGGGGAGGAGGAAGCAAGGAACCACTGAAATACTCAGCTACCCTCTGCTTATGAAAAGATGATTTCTGCAAAACAGAAAATGTTCAGAAAAATGGAGATGCTCGTTTATTTACATACTTTTCTAACCTCCCAAATAAACAGAAATGCCTATAAAACAAATGCCCCTCTTTTTTTTCAACAACAACAACAACAAAAAAAAACACTGAAGTAGGGTAGGGGGCAGGATGTGGTTAAGTGTCTACTCACAAAGAAACGCCATAAGCAAACTTGCGAACAGGTTTTGTTAAGAGAAAGTGGGGCACATCAGCCTTTCCCAAAGTTCCCTTCCATCCTAGATATACCCATATGCCAGGAGCAATCCATACCATCTCCATGACCACTAAGCATTTCGAGGACTGGCAGGTCTTAGGTGCTCTCTCTCTCCCTCCCTGTGGCACATTGACAATTCCAGCCCAAGAGAAGGGGGTGTGGCCTAATCCTACAGCTGCATAGAGACCTG
Organism: Phoca vitulina; assembly: GCF_004348235.1. NCBI lineage: Eukaryota > Metazoa > Chordata > Mammalia > Carnivora > Phocidae > Phoca > Phoca vitulina. Next base: position 25,596,199 of record NW_022589725.1, read on the forward strand.
GATGGGGGCACCAACAACAGAGTAGTCAACAGTGATGACATTCTGGAGGGGTACCTGGGTGGCTCAGATGGTTAAGCATCTGCCTTCAGCTCAGGTCATGATCTCCAGATCCTGGGATCTAGCCCCACATCAGGCTCCCAGCTCAGCAGGGAGTCTGCTTCTCCCTCTCTCTCTGCCTCTCCCCTTACTCGTGTACACTCTCTCTCTCTCAAATGAATAAATAAAATCAAAAAAAAAAAAAAAAAAAAAACAGTGATGACATTCTGGAGATCCCTGCTTTAAAGAAATGCATGCAGAGCTGGCTCTGGGTGTAAGAGGATATAGAGACAGACAAATGTGTGACGATATTATATATAATAGAAATATGCAATAATGCAAATATTTTTTTCTCTCACACCCCAAACTATTGGCCATCTGTAAGAAGTTACTTCTTAAAGAACTTTCCTAGAGTTCATAAGCAAGCATTATATTGGATTATATAGAGACCCAGAGACAACAGACTGCTTAGCAGACAGATATAAAAACGTGTGCCCGATATAATCTGTTCTTTAAATGTTAAAGCATTTCAACAATAAACTAATTTCAACCATGACTTACCATCTTCCCTGATCACAGGGAGCCTTAAAGGATGAATCAAATCAAGTCAACACAAGAACTGCACGGTCCACTTAGAATAATATAAACTCAACAAAACATTTTTAACAAAGGAGCCTGTGCAAGCTGCCTTTCACTATATGAAATTTCAAAGCTATATCTACCACTATTTTTAATGCACAATATTCTACCTACCAAAAGAACTAGTTTTCAAAATGAATTGACCAAAATCTCTCAAAGCCTACACCAAGATATTCAAACTCTCAGCCAGATTCATCAGTTTTCTCATACAAGACTATAAATAACCTCTCAAAAGTATGTCATTCACATTTCACCTCTGATTCCTTATCAGAAAGGAATTCCTTATTAGAAAGGTCTTACTAGATGTTTTTCAGAAAAACATCGGTGTGCAAAGGGAGCTTCAGTATTTTACAAGTAGCTTGTTTCCCATCGGAATCTGTGACACATTTTCTACATTAACAGTTGCATCATGACTCATCCAGATCTATAGCCAATTTCCTCAAAGAAGAAATTCATATTAGAAGCTATCCCATGTGAAATGTGCAAAATTATGGTCTAGAGTTTACAATCCACTGCCACTACCTGAACCAAAACTATTCCAAAAGCAGCCATGAGAACAACTGTCTTCCAGATGAATAGCCCCAGATAGGAAGATCAGACATTTCACACACCTCTTCTCCACTGAGTGAGATCAGATCTGTACTATCCAATGGATAGAAGTCACTTTCCCATCAGTTGTAAGGACAATCTCAAAAAAGCTATAAACAGCTAAGTGAAACAATGGCACCAAATCAGTTGAACAATAAATTAAAATATGATCTATAAACTGGCCTTTCCATTTCCCTCCTCACATTTTGAGGATAAACAAAATGCATTTTGGTGTCATATCATTTTCATTTCCATACTGCAGAGCGTGCCTCAAATGGAGTAGCCACCTTCCCTCCCAAAACCCTCAAAAGAGAAGCTGGTCAGTTTAACAGGCAGGAACTTAGGCACTCACCTCCCCACTTCTTGAAATGACAGAAACACCCCTCTAGTGTCCAGAAGTGGTAGTCTTAGGATGATACCACTGTCTGTAGTGATAAACGAGGATAATGAAACTACACAAGGTGATCGGTTTCCAAGAAAAGCTCAAAAATGACGTGTCTAGGTGGCCTGCATAAGTGTGCATGTGTCTATACATATAAATTTCTTTTTCTTTACCTTGTCTCTTCCTCCCCTATGGCATGGAGTTGAAATCAGTGTACTTTTGACTACTTGGGTAAGTGCAAATTCTCTTTTTTTTTTTTTTTTTAAATACAAGGCTAGATACCCCCTCTAGCCAGTAAGGACCATTAAACCATTTCAGTCATTTCAGCCCACAGTTAATAAAGTGTTCAAGGAATTCTGCCTAAGTTTAAAAAATAAGGGGTTTTTTTTACTCAAAAAAAGTACATCCCAGAGTCAAAAATAAAAAAAAAAAGGTCTGATTTCAGCAATTAGGACAAGACTTAGCTTTATTGAATATATTGGTCAAAACTAAAGGAAAGTAGGTACTCTCAAATTAAACATAACACATTATAAATCAAAACTCTCTGGGCCTTTTCAGTAAGCTGAAAGGACTCAATATTGTTACTTATATTTTTCTAAGTACATAAAATATTAGAATCTGATTTCCTTATATCATTCCATTGACCTTAACTATTACAATACTCCAACTGAACTCTTGAAAACCTCACCTTGTTTAAAGGTGGTGAATCAAAGCAACAAAAACTGCAGGGGGCAGTATAAGCATGACTTCCAACATAATTCTTAAGATTTAGGAAAACTCTTCCGGCTAGCCTTAGCCATTAAACTATTCACATATTTCAAAAATTCCACATAAAAGTGAATTATTAAAGATAATTAATTGAAATTCTTCTCCAAATTTAACAATGGGGGTGAGAGGGAGAAGTACACTAAACTCACTCAGGTGTATCTCATGCTCCCATTATCTATATAACATAGTCCAGTCAAAAATAATAGAACAAGTTTGTTTAAAAAAGAACTTCATATCCACACTCTTAAAAAACAGAGGTCATCATTCAAAACTATAAAGCTCACTTACTCATGAGTAACTTACTATTCCAGAATGTATTTTTAATCATTTTTAAGCATAAATAAGTAAACTCTTTAAAAGTATGGTTGATTGATCACTGGAGAAAAATGTAATAAAATATTCAACATGATAGAAGTATGACTTGAGAAAATTAAAGTTATTCTAAAATGAAAAGAAAAGAAAAACTTAATTTTACTCAATTTTATATTCATAGTTGCCATTACAGTATTATCCCCCAGCTACTCATTAACCTTCTTTTTCTTTCCCTGGACCGACACTGACTCCATCCATGCACCACTGATAACCTCAGGACATCCTCTTATGCACAAAGGAGAGTAATTTGCAATTAACAATTTAATTAAGTTAGATGAAGCTTTCCTTCTGTGTTTTGAGTAAAGGTAAGATCTGCTGGTAAGTACATCAATCTTCTTTCTTGCAGCACTTTTCTCCTTTCATCCACACTATATAGTTAATCTTTTCCTGGCATTGTAAAAACATGTCATTCATAGTCACCATAAATATTCAGCTCATATATATCATTTCCAAAGCACTTCATAATAGTAATAATGACTAACTTCTCAGGGGTGCTTACTATGTGTAACACAATGACCTAAGTGCTTGTCATATGTTAAAACTCAATCTTCAGAACTCTATGAAATAGGAATTACCCCCATATTATAAATGAAAAAACTGAGTCAAGGAGAATCTGGGAGGTGCCCAGAGCTAAGGACTGGTAAAGCTGGTGTAAGATGTTATCAGTCACAAACAGGAGGGGACCATATAGCCCAAGTCAGATGTCTCAGGAACCAAACTACAAAAGAACTTGTACCCATCACAGATGTTCACCTTCCTCGACTACACTTGGACCCATCTGAAGGCATTAACATGAGAGATTAAAATCTACAAAGCATGATCTAAAGCATAGCTCCACAACTAAGCAGGGGAATATACGAAAACACGGCCAGGGCTTCTGGTAAACTCCTGAGCAATTTTCATAGGGAAAAGCAAGGCCTGGCATGACTGGGTAGGTACCCTGATATGAGAGCCTAAATCAAAGGGCCACAATCCAGTCAACTTGGGAAGACCCACTCCATCCACCTCCTACCTCAAACTCATCACTGGTTTATCTTCGTATCTTGATTCCCCAAGCAGTCTTCTCAACCAGAAAAGTATTTGTTCACTATAATCCTCTAAACAGATTGACACAAATCTATCTTCTCTAAGTTTGAACAACAAAAGTCAGTCTTCTGAAGGCCTCAATAATCTCCAGGACAAATTCATCCTCAAAGTTCCAGTCCCTCAATATAGAGTAAAACAAGTATAGCGACCTTGAGAGCCTCCCCACTGAATTCCTCAATGTCTTCAGTTAACTGGAGACCAACTTAATAATCACACTGGACAAGACACACTTCACACAGCATGGCTTCAGGATACAAATCTAATTGATAGGTTTATGAGGAAACTTCCCCTTCTTCTTTAGACACTTCTAGATAGCTATAATTTTTTGTTTCCTAAACAAGAGAACATGCATTACTTTTGGGGAAGGGGAGTTAACTTCAGGAATTTTCCTATTAAACATAAGAAAATTTGGGTGTCCAAACACCAATAACTTTTGTATTCATGAATCTCACAAAAAGGGGTGGGGAAGAGGGATTTAATCAACTTTTATGTTATTCAGAGATGTGCCCAGTGAAAACAACCTAACAATGTATCACAGGTTTCTTCATAACTTTGTTAATACAGTTGGGAAACACTGGTCATATAATTGATGATTAACTAACTCAACACTTTCATGTCATTTAAGAATAATGAACATAAACTCACAAATATTTTAAATAAAACAGAAAAGAAATACCTCGAGTTCCACCAGAGCTGCAGTCACTGCATCTGTCGCAAGAGCACCAGCCTGTAGCTTTTCAATTGCCTATGAAACCAAGGGGAGACATTATGCATTGTAAAACCACAACTTCCCAAACATACCCAAAAACTTTCCAAAGCCTTAAAGAAGTGTAGGAGACATTTAGAGTTAGTAAAAATTAATCACTAGTTCCATTCCATACTTCAAGACATAACCTACTTAGATTTAAAACAAGCAAGGGTTTATATTCAGGATAATTTATGATACAGTTCACTTATCATTCAAATTAAGACAATGAATAAAATCTAGCCACTAAATGCAAAGTGCAGGCGATGTAGTAAGTGAAAGGGCTTCATTCATCACACGGCAATTCAAAATAGCCATAGACATTATGTGAATTCAGTTTGGTTTAAATATCCTGATAATTCAAAGGAGGGTGCTTGTTGTATAAGCACCAGGTGTTGTATGTAAGTGATGAATCACTAAATTCTACACGTGAAACTAATATGGCACTGTATGTTAACTGGAATTTAAATATTTAGAGAAAGAAAAAATAAATAAATATCCTCATAATTCATATTTTATATACATAACTGAATCTCAGACTAAGCTAATAACATCTTCTCCCACTGCTACTACTCTCCACACCCCTAACTATAAAAAACAGTGACTCGGGGCGCCTGGGTGGCTCAGTCGGTTAAGCGGCTGCCTTCGGCTCAAGTCATGATCCCAGGGTCCTGGGATCGAGCCCCACATCGGGCTCCCTGCTAGGCAGGAAGCCTGCTTCTCCCTCTCCCACTCCCCCTGCTTGTGTTCCCTCTCTGGCTGTGTCTCTCTCTGTCAAATAAATAAATAAGATCTTTAAAAAAAAAAAAAAACAGTGACTCTCAATCACAGAAATATTTCAAAATCTTTAGATGAACACATACATGTGACTAAAACATTTTTGGTACTACAGTGGTTCCCCCTTATCCACAATTTCAATTACACCCAGTTAACAGCGGTCCAGAAGTAGATGATCCTCTTTCTGACATAATATCAGGTTAACAGTAGCCTAGCACTATGCCCCAATGCCTGTGTCATTCACTCACTTCATCCCACCATGGAGGCATTTTATCATTTCACATCATCCCAAGAAGAAGAAGGGGTGAGTACTGTACAATAAGATATCTTCACAGAGAAAGGGACCACATACACACAACTTTTATACATACACAGTACAACTGTTTTATTTTATTATTAGTTACTGTTGTTAATCTTTTACTGTGACTAATTTATAAGGTAGACTTTATCATAGGTATGTATATATAGGAAAAAACATGGTACATATAGGGTTCGGTACAATATGCAGTTTCAGGCATCCACTGGGGGTCTTAGAACATATCCCCCATGGGTAACGGCAGACTACTGTATGATATATTGAGATAAACAAATCATGTTCTTTTGTAATATAAACTATAGAAAGTAAAGGCCCATAAAATCACCTTAACTTCTGAAGTATAAAGGAAAGAGAGAGAAGGAAAACTGATTTCTACATGAACTATTAAAGCTCCAATTTAGTCAACAGAGAAAATGCTCAAAAGCTAAGAGTGGTATTCCTCATTAAACTTTTAAGTTCATTCACTGTGTAAATTGAGGGGGCTGATTATACATTCCAAACGTATTAGGATTCTAGGACTATAGTTATAGAAAACATTTTTTTTCAGACGATGAAAACATCTCAAACTTTGAAAATTAAGATAAAAAATATGAAATAGTTTAGAGAACTTTTAGCTTTATTATAAATTTCAAAAACAAAAAAAATCCCTATAACAAAATATTCTTATTTATTTATGTGATTTCATTCGTAAGAAAAAGCTTGGATCTCTAATAAAGTATAATCTTTCTTTTAAATGGTATTTAAATGAAAAGAGCTGGAAGAGACCCATATTTACTCAGTATATAATATCCATTAACATTATATTTGCATAAAAAGTAATGGAAGCTTTGCCAAAAAGAGTATATAGTCAAGATCAAAATAAAAACAATATTTCTTCTGAGTCCATTCCTGCCTCCACATTAAGTTTTCAACAATTTAGGAAAACCTCAAAAACCAAAGAGAAAAAAAGCACAACTGAGAACAAGGGCAAAGCTAAACTTAGGAATGACAATGAATTTGCTATGATACAAACTACATAATGAAAAACAGAAGGAAAAAGGACAGGATAATCTCCCCAAGAAAAGCAGCCATTTTAATTTTTTATTATTTATTTTCTTCTCTTCGTAGAAAGACATATTGGCTGCCTTTTAACTGTTTTCCCTACTCCTTCAATGGAGCTCAATGCCTTTACAAAGATTAAAAGATATATGATTATGTGCCCACAATTCCAAAAATACAGACTTTATCTAAGCATCATTTGGAGAATAAAAAACACAAAACAAAACAAAACAGAGACCCCACAAATATGAGCAAAATAATTTCATGGTCCAAACTAAAGACTACCTTAGAAGTCAAACCTTAAAATTTTGAATTTCAAGGTAAAGCTGCTTGCTGGCCAAAACAAATGTTTCCATCAGACACACTCTGTTCATACCTTCTGACAAGCTCGTTTGCATACATGTTTATATTCCTTGGCTTTGGATTCGGAATGATAACCTGCACCTGTAGTGGAAAAAACAACCAGGTGTTAGTTATCATTAAAATATCAGAGATCTTACTTATATTATATAAATAGGTCATACAAACTGATGCTCTCCTGGTGACAATAAAGCTATTGTCCTACATGTATGGAGTTTTCAAATTCTAATAGCTTCCTTCTCTACCATAAGCCTTTTTAATGCCATGTCTTACCTCCTTTTTCAAAGGCTATTTTCCTGCCAGAGGCACTAGAAATAGCTCATATTCCCCAACAAGCTCCATCAAGACCATCTTCTCTTGAAAACCTCTCTCCAAAGTCAGGAGTTTTTTTGGTCTGGAGTCGATAAACCAGGAGGTGTCAGGGACAGAGTCCCTTCATGTTCCTTTCTGTTGACCTTTAGAAAGCCCCTGCCATTTGGCAAATTACTGTTCAGAATCCTGAATTCTTAAGAGTAACTTCGGAAAACTATGTAGTTTCTAAATAACATTTGAGGTTGAGGAGTATTACATCCCACCTCTCCACAACCACCAAATACCACCGCTCCCATGCACACTTTTTACATCCTGTCACTGTCATAATATAACTCATGGTGTCTCTGAAACCTCAGTGACAGCATATTGTAGTCTGCCTATTAGAAATCCCAGTGGTACCCATCTCTTAAACACCCAGCAACTTCCTCAAGAGAATCGCTCTGAAATTTGTTACCCTAAGAGTGATTAATACTTGCTTAGTTAGGGATTTGAGAATAATCTAAATAAGAAAGAAACCAAGACAAGGGTCCTTAAAGTCTCTTATTGATTAGGCTTCTAAACAAAGTTCTTTAACTGAGCTCTGAATCACCCCCTCATCCAGCCACCAAGTTCCCAAAGGGGTCTAACAGAAGGAAGGTTAAGAACTGCATTTCTAAGCCTCAGGGCTCCTCAAGTGGGTCTACAGACTCTGACACAAACTTACCCCAACTTTCCTCAGACCAGAGAAAGAAATGGCTCATGAATCTATCAATCAGGGACCCAGGAGAGCAGAAAAGATGCCAAACCAATAGGAATCCATAATCACCCCAATTCTAATCCTATTTCTCAGGAGAACTCTGAAACTTCATAGAGCCTGAACCAATATTTATTTTTTTTTTATTTTTTTTTTAAATTTTTTTATTGTTATGTTAATCCCCATACATTACATCATTAGTTTTAGATATAGTGTTCCATGATTCATTGTTTGTGCATAACACCCAGTGCTCCATGCAGAACGTGCCCTCCTCAATACCCATCACCAGGCTAACCCATCCTCCCAACCCCCTCCCCTCTAGAACCCTCAGTTTGTTTTTCAGAGTCCATTGTCTCTCATGGTTCTTCTCCCCCTCCGATTTCCCCCCCTTCATTCTTCCCCTCCTGCTACATTCTTCTTCTTCTTTTTTTCTTTCTTAACATATATTGCATTATTTGTTTCAGAGGTACAGATCTGAGATTCAACAGTCTTGCACAATTCACAGCACTTACCAGAACACATACCCTCCCCAGTGTCCAACACCCAGTCACCCCATCCCTCCCACCCCACCCCCCACTCCAGCAACCCTCAGTTTGTTTCCTGAGATTAAGATTTCCTCGTATCAGTGAGGTAATATGATACATGTCTTTCTCTGTTTGACTTATTTCGCTCAGCATAATACCCTCCAGTTCCATCCACGTCGTTGCAAATGGCAAGATCTTATTCCTTTTGATGGCTGCATAATATTCCATTGTATATATATACCACTGCTTCTTTATCCATTCATCTGTCGATGGACATCTTGGCTCTTTCCACAGTTTGGCTATTGTGGACATTGCTGCTATAAACATCGGGGTGCACGTAGCCTTTCGGGTCCCTACTTTTGTATCTTTGGGGTAAATACCCAGTAGTGCAATTGCTGGATCATATGGTAGCTCTATTTTCAACTTTTTGAGGAACCTCCATACTGTTTTCCAGAGTGGCTGCACCAGCTTGCATTCCCACCAACAGTGTAGGAGGGTTCCCCTTTCTCCGCATCCCCGCCAACATCTGTCATTTCCTGACTTGTTAATTTTAGCCATTCTGACTGGTGTGAGGTGGTATCTCATTGAGGTTTTGATTTGGATTTCCCTGATGCCGAGCGATATTGAACACTTTTTCATGTGTCTGTTGGCCATTTGGATATCTTCTTTGGAAAAATGTCTGTTCATGTCTTCTGCCCATTTCTTGATTGGATTCTTTGTTCTTTTGGTGTTGAGTTTGATGAGTTCTTTATAGATTTTGGATACTAGCCCTTTATCTGATATGTCATTTGCAAATATCTTCTCCCATTCTGTCAGTTGTCTTTTGGTTTTGTTGACTGTTTCCTTTGCTTTGCAAAAGCTTTTTATCTTGATGAAGTCCCAATAGTTCATTTTTGCCCTTGCTTCCCTTGCCTTTGGCGATGTTTCTAGGAAGAAGCTGCTGCGGCTGAGGTCGAAGAGGTTGCTGCCTGTGTTCTCCTTTAGGATTTTGATGGACTCCTGTCTCACAAGGAGGTCTTTCAACCATTTGGAGTCTATTTTTGTGTGTGGTGTAAGGAAATGGTCCAGTTTCATTCTTCTGCATGTGGCTGTCCAATTTTCCCAACACCATTTGTTGAAGAGACTGTCTTTTTTCCATTGGACATTCTTTCCTGCTTTGTCAAAGATTAGTTGACCATATAGTTGAGGATCCATTTCTGGGCTCTCTATTCTGTTCCATTGATCTATGTGTCTGTTTTTGTGCCAGTACCATACTGTCTTGATGACGACAGCTTTGTAGTAGAGCTGGAAGTCTGGAATTGTGATGCCGCCAGCTTTGCTTTTCTTTTTCAACATTCCTCTGGCTATGCAGGGTCTTTTCTGGTTCCATACAAATTTTAGGATTATTTGTTCCATTTCTTTGAAGAAAGTGGATGGTATTTTGATGGGGATTGCATTGAATGTGTAGATTGCTCTAGGTAGGATTGACATCTTCACAATATTTGTTCTTCCAATCCATGAGCATGGAACGTTTTTCCATTTCTTTGTGTCTTCCTCAATTTCTTTCATGAGTATTTTATAGTTTTCTCAGTACAGATCCTTTGCCTCTTTGGTTAGATTTATTCCTAGGTATCTTATGGTTTTGGGTGCAATTGTAAATGGGATCGACTCCTTAATTTCTCTTTCTTCTGACTTGTTGTTGGTGTATAGGAATGCCACTGACTTCTGTGCATTGATTTTCTATCCTGCCACTTGACTGAATTCCTGTATGAGTTCTAGCAGTTTTGGGGTGGAGTCTTTGGGATTTTCCACATAAAGTATCATATCATCTGCAAAGAGTGAGAGTTTGACTTCTTCTTTGCCGATTTGGATGCCTTTGATTTCTTTTTGTTGTCTGATTGCTGTGGCTAGGACTTCCAATACTATATTGAATAGCAGTGGTGATAGTGGACATCCCTGCCACGTTCCTGACCTTAGGGGGAAAGCTCTCAGTTTTTCCCCATTGAGAATGATATTCGCTGTGGGTTTTTCATAGATGGCTTTTATGATATTGAGGTATGTACCCTCTATCCCTATACTCTGAAGAGTTTTGCTCAAGAAAGGATGCTGTACTTTGTCAAATGCTTTTTCTGCATCTATTGAGAGGATCATATGATTCTTGTTCTTTCTTTTGTTAATGTATTGTATCACGTTGATTGATTTGCGGATGTTGAACCAACCTTGCAGCCCAGGGATAAATCCGACTTGGTCGTGGTGAATAATCCTTTTAATGTACTGTTGGATCCTATTGGCTAGTATTTTGGTGAGAATTTTTGCATCCATGTTCATCAGGGATATTGGTCTGTAATTCTCCTTTTTGATGGGGTCTTTGTCTGGTTTTGGGATCAAGGTAATGCTGGCCTCATAAAATGAGTTTGGAAGTTTTCCTTCCATTTCTATTTTTTGGAACAGTTTCAGAAGAATAGGTATTAATTCTTCTTTAAATGTTTGGTAGAATTCCCCTGGGAAGCCATCTGGCCCTGGGCTTTTGTGTTTTGGGAGATTTTTGATGACTGCTTCTATTTCCTTAGTGGTTATGGGTCTGTTCAGGTGTTCTATTTCTTCCTGGTTCAGTTTTGGTAGTTGATACATCTCTAGGAATGCATCCATTACTTCCAGGTTATCTAATTTGCTGGCATAGAGTTGCTCATAATATGTTCTTATAATTGTTTGTATTTCTTTGGTGTTGGTTGTGATTTCTCCTCTTTCATTCATGATTTTGTTGATTTGGGTCATTTCTCTTTTCTTTTTGATAAGTCTGGCCAGGGGCTTATCAATCTTGTTAATTCTTTCAAAGAACCAGCTCCTAGTTTCGTTGATCTGTTCTACTGTTCTTTTGGTTTCTATTTCATTGATTTCTGCTCTGATCTTTATTATTTCTCTTCTCCTGCTGGGTTTAGGCTTTATTTGCTGTTCTTTCTCCAGCTCCTTTAGGTGTAGGGTTAGGTTGTGTACTTGAGACCTTTCTTGTTTCTTGAGAAAGGCTTGTATTGCTATATACTTTCCTCTTAGGACTGCCTTTGCTGTATCCCAAAGATTTTGAATAGTTGTGTTTTCATTTTCATTGGTTTCCATGAATTTTTTTAGTTCTTCTTTAATTTCCTGGTTGACCCATTCATTCTTCAGTAGGATGCTCTTTAGCCTCCATGTATTTGAGTTCTTTCCGACTTTCCTCTTGTGATTGAGTTCTAGTTTCAAAGCATTGTGGTCTGAAAATATGCAGGGGATGATCCCAATCTTCTGGTACCGGTTGAGACCTGATTTATGACCTAGGATGTGATCTATTCTGGAGAATGTTCCATGGGCACTAGAGAAGAATGTGTATTCCATTGCTTTGGGATGGAATGTTCTGAATATGTCTGTGAAGTCCATTTGGTCCAGTGTGTCATTTAAAGTCTTTATTTCCTTGTTGATCTTTTGCTTAGACGATCTGTCCATTTCAGTGAGGGGGGTGTTAAAGTCCCCCATTATTATTGTATTGTTGTCGATGTGTTTCTTTGCTTTTGTTATTAATTGCCTTATATAATTGGCTGCTCCCATGTTAGGGGCATAGATATTTACAATTGTTAGATCTTCCTGTTGGATAGACCCTTTAAGTAGGATATACTGTCCTTCCTCATCTCTTATTACAGTCTCTGGTTTAAAATCTAATTTGTCTGATACAAGGATTGCCACCCCAGCTTTCTTTTGGTGTCCATTAGCATGGTAAATGGTTTTCCACCCCCTCACTTTCAATCTGGGGGTGTCTTTGGGTCTAAAATGAGTCTCTTGCAGACAGCATATCGATGGGTCTTGTTTTTTAATCCAATCTGATAGCCTGTGTCTTTTGATTGGGGCATTTAGCCCATTTACATTCAGGGTAACTATTGAAAGATAGGAGTTCAGTGCCATTGTATTGCCTGTAAAGTGACTGTTACTGTATATTGTTTGTGTTCCTTTCTGGTCTATGTTGCTTTTAGGCTCTCTCTTTGCTTAGAGGACCCCTTTCAAGATTTGTTGTAGGGCTGGTTTCGTGTTTGCAAATTCCTTTAGTTTTTTTGTCCTGGAAGCTTTTTATCTCTCCTTCAATTTTCAATGACAGCCTAGCTGGATATAGTATTCTTGGCTGCATATTTTTCTCATTTAGTGCTCTGAATATGTCCTGCCAGTCCTTTCTGGCCTGCCAGGTCTCTGTGGATAAGTCTGTTGCCAATCTAATGTTTCTACCATTGTAGGTTACATATCTCTTCTCCCGAGCTGCTTTCAGGATTTTCTCTTTGTCTCTGAGACTCGTAAGTTTTACTATTAGATGTCGGGGTGTTGACCTATTTTTATTGATTTTGAGAGGGGTTCTCTGTGCTTCCTGGATTTTGATGCCTGTTTCCTTCCCCAAATTAGGGAAGTTCTCTGCTATAACTTGCTCCATTATACCTTCTGCCCCTCTCTCTCTTTCTTCTTCTGGGATCCCAATTATTCTAATGTTGTTTCGTCTTATGGTATCGTTTATCTCTCGAATTCTGCCCTCATGATCCAGTAGTTGCTTATCTCTCTTTTTCTCAGCTTCTTTATTTTCCATCATTCGGTCTTCTATCTCACTGATTCTTTCTTCTGCCTCATTTATCCTAGCAGTTAGCACCCCCATATTTGATTGCACCTCATTGATAGCCTTTTTGATTTCTACTTGGTTAGATTTTAGTTCTTTTACTTCTCCAGAAAGGGTTTCTCTAATAACTTCCATGTTTTTTTCAAGCCCAGCTAGTATCTTTAAAGTGATGATTCTGAACTCTAGATCTGACATCGTACTAATGTCCGTCTTGAGTAAGTCCCTGGCAGTCGGTACTACCTCTTGTTCTTTTTGTTGAGGTGATTTTTTCCGTCTTGTCATTTTGTGCAGAGGAGAATAGATTAATGAGAGAACAAAATGCTAGCAGGGTAACAACGTCCCCGGAAAATATACTCTAAACAAATCAGAAAAGACCTGAAGCAGTGGGAAAAGAAAGGGAAAGAGAGAAAAAAGAAAAGGAAAGAAAGAAAGAAAAAAGAAAAAGATAAAGATAAAAACAAACAAAAGCAGAACAAAACAAAAACAGAATGTGATCCAATATGATCAGGCTGGATTATAGATCAGTGCCACACACTAGATTTTGGGTGTATTTTGGTCTGTTAAAAGAAAGTCCCTCCCAAAATTTTAAAGAAAGAAAAACTTATATATGTACAAAAATAAGGGTTGATATGATGACGGGATGGAATATGACTGTAAAGATGGAAATTATAAAAGATTTTAAAAAAGGATTTGATAAGTTGTTTGAAAAAAGAAAGAAGAGGATTAAAAAAAAAAAAGAAGAAAAAAAAAGGAGAGAATGTGATCAGGCAGGGGAGTAGAAAAAAACCATACACTAGAGATTTAGAGTATATTTTGATCTGTTAGAAGAAACTATCTCAAGATTTTAAAGAGAGAACAACTTATATATATATGCCAAAAATACGGGTAACTACTATGAAGGGATAGAATATGACTTTAAAAATGAAAAATAAAAATGTTTTTTTTTAAAAAAGGGATTGATAAGATGTTGGTTGAAAAAGGGAAAAAGAAAAATTCAAAAAAAAAAAAAGGAAAAAAGAAAAAAAGACAGTTAAAAAAAATAATTAACTTTGAAAGACTAAAGAATCATGGTAAAAAAGCCATGAATTCTATGTGCAGTATTCCCCTAGCGCTGGAGTTCTGCCGTTCTCATTGATCGGTAAACTTGGTCTTGGCTGGCTGTTATCGCTGATCTCCTGGGGAGGGGCCTGTTGCCGTGGTTCCCAAATGTCTTTGCCGGAGGCAAAATTGCCCCCCCTTGCCGGTCCGGGCTAGGTAATCTGCTCGGGTTTGCTCTCGGGAGCTTTTGTTCCCTGCAAGCTTTCCGTACAGCTTTGGAGGCGGAGAGTGAAAATGGCGGCCTCCCAGTCTCCGCCCCGGCGGAGCCGAGAACTCGGGGTCCCGCTCCTCAGCGAGCCCCCAGAGAAAAGCAGTCAGTCACTCCCGTCTCCCTGGTGTCCGGCCACACTCCGCGCTCACCCGGCCTGTGACCGCGCCTTTCTATCTGGCACCCGACCCCGGGTGGAGTCTCCAAACCCAGCAGATCCCCGCGGTGCGCTCCCGCACCTCTCCTCCCGGGGGAAGAAGGTGAGTCTCCCCGGATCTGCCGCTTGTTGGGTCCCTGCTGGAGGAGCAGTGGCCCGACTGTGCTGCGGATCACGATTTATGGCAACCCCGAGCTGAGAGCCCGCGCCTGGGCTCCGTCTCTGCAGCCGGCTTCCCTGCTCCGATACCTGGGAGCTCTGCCGCACTCAGGCACCCCCGGTCTTTCTGTGACCCCGAGGGTCCTGAGACCACACTGTCCCGCGAGGGTTCCACCCCCCACTTCGCCACCAGAGTGATGTCCCTCAGCGGAGCAGACTTCTAAAAGTTCCGATTTTGTGCTCCGTGGCTCTATCACTTGCCAGAAGCGGCCGACGGAGGCCCCTCCCCCGCCGTCTATCCTCCCGAATAATGCCTCGGATTCACTTCTCCGCACGTCCTACCTTCCAGAAAGTGGTCGCTTTTCTGTTCAGAGAGTTGTTGCTCTTCTTTTCTTCGATCTCCTGTTGAGTTTGTAGGTGTTCAGAATGGTTTGGTCCCTATCCAGCTGAATTCCTGAGAGGAGACGAAATCCAGGTCTCCTACTCCTCCGCCATCTTGCTCCGCCCCCCGAGCCTGAACCAATATTTAACAGGCCTCTCTTCATGGTTCTCTAACACGTCTGTCATCTTAGATCTGGGGGCCCCAATCTTTCAGCAGTATTTCCCAAATCATGGGACACTACTGCGAAATATATAACTTTAGTGTATGGATGACAGTTTTAATAGGATTTAACATATAAATCCTTGTTTTGAATAAGGGAAAAGTCTCAGCATGGCCACAGTACATCTTTCATATCTGGTTAACACTTGGTAATTTATCTAACAAAGGAAAGGTAGCCTCAGAATCTAAGCCATTGACATACAACAGGATTCAGCTAAGATTTAATTACACTGTTTTGGTTGCACTGTGTTTAAAGTTATTTTCTCCTCATGCAAGTGATACTGACATTTCATTTAAGGTAAGTTTCATCTTTCAAGTTTTAAGGTAAAAAGTGTTCAGCTTTTTAATATTAGGTAAATAGTATAAGTAGTATACAGATCAAGGAAAAATCAAGAATCTAAGATTCAAATGACTAACATTTGGGCAAGTCTCCTCTAGTTAAAAAAAAAAAAAAGTTTTAAAATCTCTACAATGGATAAGGAACTGAAATTTTGTCCCTTAAATGTGCAAGATATATATTTCTGCATAATCAGTCTATCTGACCTTCTAATAACTTAGGAGAGGGTCACCTTAACCCACATAATTTCCTGCCATGACCCAGATTTTGTCCTATTACTGCTGGCCCCCAGGAGCAACTTCATCTAAGAGCCATTCCCATCTACTGAGTGTCTGAAAGAAGAGGGATCCCATCATGATAGTCATAGAAAGCAATGCTTTCCAACTAATCAAAAGCTCTATGTTGTTGCATGTTACAAATTTGGAACCTTTCTTGTACATTTGTCACACACTCATTCTGATTGAAATAACTCACTGGGTACCATGAAAGATGCACCAACATGGTGTAGTAGAAGGCAGGCGTTCTGGTTCCAAGTCTAAATCTAACTGGGTTATTTCTAAAATTTACCTCATTTCTTTGCAAAATCTTTTGAAAGAAAAGCAAATTGAACCTGGGTTTTCCGATTCTCCTGGATTAGATTCTGTAAGACTTCCCAAGTTATCTGGTCCAGATATAGCCAAAGGTTAATGATCAGGCACAACACCAGTTTGACAAGAAGAAACAATTCTACTCCTTACCCCATATGAAAGTTAATCTTGATTCCACCCTGCTTGCCTATCTGAGTAAAGTTAAAAGGAGATCCAGCCATTCCTTCTCCCTTCACAGAAGTCATGAATTTTAGATAAATACAAGCAAATAAAAATGACTTAAAAAGAAAAAAAAAGCCTGCTGGGCAGACCTGAGCAAAGCTGCATTACTCTGAAACACAAACTCTTCAATGATCAGGGACCCAGGGGTTGAACTTCACTGCGTCTGTTCTCCAGGTCCTCTGTATTGTCAAAAGCACTACACTGGGACTAAGGGCCCACTTACAGATGTCTCAACCTGGCTGTAGCACAAACTAGCCATGGGGCTAAAGCCACTTAATCTCTCTTCCTCACTTGTAACATTAAGAAGGCAAATTAGTTCTATGGCTGTGTAATTATATGCTAAAATGGCCATAGTTGGGGCGCCTGGGTGGCTCAGTCAGTTAAGCACCCAGCTCTTGATTTTAGCTGTGATCATGACCTCAGGGTCGTGGGATGGAGCTCTACATTGGGCTCCGTGCTTAGCATGGAGTATGGTTGAGATTCTCTCCCTCCCTCTCCCTCCTCTTCTGCTCTTCCCCCCACTCGGAACTCTCTCTCTGAAAATAAATAAATAAAATCTTTTAAAAATAAATAAATAAACTAATTAATTAAATAGCCATAGTCAAACATGGGGTCAATAAAATTTTTCAGCAGCATCGTTTTTAAAAACACAAACCAGAGTTTAAGAAATTACTTTGTCTGATTTTAACACTACCTAACTGCATCTATTATATGGGGTAAAAGTAAATAATGGGAGTAGAGAAGTGAAGAAGACATAGGAAGAGCTGTCATTATAAGATCTTCCAAGCAGGAAGTAGGAGAGACCTATATTGAAGTCAATCTCTTTGGTTCCAACTCCTCTCTGGCAGTTTGCCTCCCCCAGATGTGAAATTCAATTCTCAGTGTACTTCAAGGCAAGAAAAAAAAAATCAGAATTATTTTCATCTTCCAACTCGCCCACTGAGAGCTTACCTGCATGTACCAACACAAAGCCCCCTCGCTTCTCCTTATGGGACTGCTTTGTTTCCAACTCTTTGACTGTTATTTTAACAGCCGAAACCTGAGATGATCTGGAAGGCAGCCCTTCTCCAGAACTCATCCCCTTCTCCATGGTCATTCTCCGAGATTACCATCTTCTATTGGGAAAAGTGCATACTTCCATCCAAAAGTAACTGCAGGAGAGGAATTGCCCTAAAGAAAAACAGGCAAAGATGGTATACATTTCTTTCACTAACACACACATAACTTATACAAATTTGTGCAAAGATAACTTTCCAAAAACCTAATTTTAAAGTTATTTAACTGAGTAATACAAAGAATACGAAAAGGTTAGAATTGAAATCTCTGTCCACAGACAGTACTTGCTTAAAATCATATAAACAAAAGAACTATTGTAAAAAGACTTCATACTGAGTCCAAAGATATTCTATCTTTCATTGTATTTACACTGAAGAAAACCTCAATATAACTTCAATATTGCTTTCTACTCCCTTTAATCCAAATGCTAATAATCTCTGGGACATTCTAGAATCACAGGTGATGCTGATAATATCACCAAGCCTTGATGTAAAGCCAAGATTGCAGCTTACTTTTTTCTCCTAGCTTTACTGTGATATAATGAACATATAACATTATGTAAGTTTAAGGTATTCAAAATGACTGACACACACATACCATAAAATGATTATCACAGTAAGACACCTAGATTCACACTGGTAGGTAAAATCTAGACCTTATTCTAAACTGAGAAGTAGGGAGGGACGCAAGTCTTTCTTTGCCAATATAAAACATAAATAGTCACATAAAAAGTGACTTAGCTGCCTAATCCAAAAAAGTGGTGTTACTCAAAGTGTGGTCTGCAGACCAGGGCTTGTTACCAGTCTGCAAGAGACTTATTTTATTAATATATTAATTGCTTTCTATACACATTTTCAACAATGTGTATACTTCTTATAATTTTTTCTATTTCCTTTTTTAATTATATTTTTGAAGCAACTCTACCTATTAAATGTAATAAAATTGAGCTTTTATTTTTATCTTTCTTCTTTTTTTATTTAAATTCAATTAATTAACATATAATGTATTATTTGTTCCAGGGGTACTGGTCTGTGATTCATCAGTCTTATATAATACCCAGTGCTCATTACAACATATACCCTCCCCAGTATCCATCACCTCTCAACCCCATCCCCCGACCCTCCCTCTCCTCCAGCAACCCTCAGTTTGTTTCCTAAGATTAAGAGTCTCTGATGGTTTGTCTCCCTCTCTGGTTTCGTCTTGTTTCATTTTTTTCTTCTCTTCCCCTATGATCTTCTGCCTTGTTTCTTAAATTCCACTTATGAGTGAGATCATATGATAATTGTCTTTCTCTGACTATTTCACTTAGCAATAATACCCTCTAGTTCCATCCACATCATTGCAAATAACAAGATTTCAAATTTTTGATGGCTGCATAATATTCCATTATTTTTATCTTTCATATTTCAGTTTTGTTTGGAGCTTGTTTTTTGGGGTTTAGTTTTGGTTCTTTTGCATTTTGTAAAATAGTCAACAATGGATTGAAAATTTTTTAAAGTTCGTCCTTTACACCAGAGATGGTCTGAGAAGCACTGCAATATGGCATTTTAACTGCTTTTAATTCTTGGTTAAAAAGAGTCCATTGAATTTTTATTATATAACACTTCATTTAAAGGACAAATAATTTTAAATCAAAATATATATATGCTCTTGTATTAAAATGTTAACATATATTCACAAATGCAGGAAGAAACTTTTGATTACAAAAGAGTGCTGATGTTGATTAAATAAAAGTGAACTGAAATACCTGCTTTTGTTTTTGTTTTGTGGTGGCAGCTGTCTTTCTAAGAATGGATCTTCTTCTAATGACTTCACAAGGATCTGCCTCAATTACTTTTATTTGACTTTTGGCTATTTGGTTATTTCTCTTTGGTTATTTGACTTTGAATACTATGTATTCATGTGTCATTGACAAAGGGGAAATGAAATGATTAGCAGTCCATCTGCCAGCCTATACATGCCATCACATCTGACCAGGCCATGAAATTAGCTTGGGCCCACTAGTCCCACAAACATAGGTTGAATGAAAACTCAGGCCTTGGAAAATTAAGAGTTTCAGTTAAAATGAAAAAATATCCAAGCATTATGGGTTATTAAACTTCAAGCTACTGACTCATTGTTATCAGATACATTTTTTCATAAATAAGAAACTGAAACATCTATATTTTACAATGAATAAGGTTGATGTAATAGGCATGTTCATGTATATGAGAGATTTAAAAACACTGCTTCCAGGCTTGTCTGAAAAAAATAAAATGTGCAAGATAAATTAATATGCTATTTCTTGAGCAATCTACCATCCCTCAGAGACTATCTGAAATATATTTATTTAGAATATCATGTCATCTCCATAAACTCCTCCAAAAATGTTGGCCCCCAAAGTTCTGCAGGACTGGGAAAGAAATTTATATAGACAGGCTATGCAATGTACAACTCTGGCCTCAACTCCCAGTGGTTAGTGGAATGTTTTGATTTCAATTAGAAATGAAGCAACTTCTACTCCAACATTAGTTTTTGTTTAAACCCATTAAAGGTCTGACCTACCTAATAAATAAAGAGTTCCAACAAATGACTAAAAATAAGACAACAAAGGGCAAATGGGCAAATCCCAGTTAACAGAAAAATTGTATAACAGTTTAAATAGATCAAAAGATGCTAAACCTCACTCAAAAGAAAGATACAAAATAAAACTACACCCAAATGCCATTTTTTAACTTGGGTTGACCAACATCAAAATGACACCACGTTTTGAGGCTATTGAGAAACAGGAGTTCTCATACACTGTTAACAGCAGCATAAGATGACAAAACTCAACAAGGGCAATCTGGCAAAATCAATCAAAATTACAAATGCACACTGAAGGATTATTTGTAATAGTAAAGATATGAACCAACAATATGTCTTGATGTAAGTGGTTAAAATAAAAGCAGCCACTGGAAAAAATGAGAATATTCTTGATATACATATATAGATTGACTAATCTTACAGATATATAAGTAAAAAAGGCACAGTACAGAAATACATGCAATGCCATATTTTGAGGGAGGGGAGAAAAAAATAATACAGCTAAGTATATATGCAAAGTACAAATCTGGAAGAATACGCCCAAAAATAATAGTGGTCACCCAAAGAAGATTTGAATGACTGATGGACAAAAGTGGAATGGAAATGTTATGGTTCATTGTTTATACTTTTCAATATTGAAAAATCTGAACATATTACTTTCCAAAAAAACTTTTTTTATTCATTTATTTATTTATGGAAACATGAAGTAACTAGCTAAATCCAAGTTCCAAAATAGAGCAAGCCTATGAGATCTCACTTAAAAACTTCAGTAAGAGGGAAAATACCATATGCTGAAGGTTCTCAACACTCATCCCACCTAGGGCAGGAATGGACAAAAACATAGCCAACCAACAATACTGGTCCAAAAAGTTTTTGTTTTTTCTGTTTTTGCTTTTGTTTTTCTGGATCTTGAATTTCTGAGGCCGCACGAACTACAGGTAATTAAAATTAAAAAAAAAAAATCATAGTATTTGATCTCTACAGTTCAGACTAAGGAGTAAAAAATAAATCATTACTGTAGATTAACATCAAATATCCCTAGGATTATTTTTTATCAAATTTGTACTCACTTCATTATTACAAATCATTATTTGAAATTGATGAAGCATACTTACATCAACATACTGATCTGCAAGAAAAATGTCTAACATTTCAGCTAAGCTTTGAGGTAACATTCAACACACAAGGTTTCCAATGAAATGAAATGTATAAGCATGTTATAGTTTTTACACAACAGAAAACAATTGTATAGCTCATTTTTGATAATGCCTTTATTTCTGAATAATATACTTGAAAATGGACATTTTGCAATTTACTACTAGTGATGATATTAAAATTCATTTTATTGTTTCTAAAACACTGGCAACTTGTCCATCCTCTGCAATAGCTGCATCAAAAATTAAACACAGAGTTAGCACATGACCCAGTGATTTCACTCGTAGGTATATACACCCAAGAGGACTAAACACATGTCCACACAAAAAAATTGTACATGGATGTTTATGGCAGAATTATTCATAATAGTCAAAAAGTGCTAACAACTCAAATGTCCATGAACCGATAATGGTTAAACAAAATGTGGTATATTCATACAACGGAACATTAACTAGCCATAAAAAAAAATAATAATAATTAAGTACTGATACATACTATGGCATGAATGAACCCTGAAAACAGTGAAAGAAGTCAGACATAAAAGGCCACATACTGTATGTTTCCATTTATGTGAAATATCCAGAGTAGGCAAATCTAAAGAGACAGAATGTAGATTAATTGTTGCCTTGGGCTGGGAAGCTAAAGGGGAATTGGAGAGTGACTGCTAATGGGGGCAGGCTTTCTTTTGGTGGCAATAAAAATGTTCTAAAATTGGTTGTGTGATGGTTGCACAATTCTGAATATACTAAATACCACTTAAAGTACACTTTAAGTGGATAAATTAATAAATTAATAAAGCTGTTTGGAAAAAAACAAATTTCCTGCTTCCCATAAACTGTATCTTTTCCCATAAGTGTATCTTTTCCAAGTTACCAAACCTAATGACCTTTTCTTACTCTGCTGCTTGCAACGTCTGTTATCTAGATGCCCCATCTTCTTGGCAAGTATGCCAATCTACCATCCCAGCTCTTTATGACCCCCCTGATCCTTCTCAACTTTGTCCTCTTACATGACTCCCTGTCCACAGGCCTATTTTCAAATGTCTCCTTCAGCAATTTCATCCACTGCCAACCTTTTAAAACAATCCTCTCTCAGTAAATCAGATTATTTGTAACTCTCTATCTTCTGTCTCTTGAGCTCTAGCCACAAGTCTCCAGGATAGCTTAGCTCAACCTGGATCCTCTTCATTCTTTTTCTTTCTCTTTTTTTTTTTATTATGTTATGTTAATCACCATACATCATTAGCTTTTGATGTAGTGTTCCATGATTTATTGTTTGCGTATAACACCCAGTGCTCCACTCAGTATGTGCCCTCTTTAATACCCATCACCAGGCTAACCCATCCCCCACACCCCTCCCCTCTAGAAACCTCAGTTTGTTTATCTACCCAAAACAATCTCATTTTTCCACAGAAATCTAGTTCTTTCCACATCACTCCTTATTTTTAATAGCACTAATCCCTTTCTAACTCACCTGGAAGTCATCTTGGACTGCACGCACTTTCCAAATCTTATAAATTTCTCCCTCAAGCATTTAACTTCCTTTTCCCTACTGCCTCGACCCTTATTCAGCTCACATACCGCTTAGCATGTTACAAAAACCATTTTAACTTTGCTCCCCAAATCCAGACTATTGTAAAACAACCAACTACAAAAGGCTGCCAAAATAAATCTCATAAAGGACAACTCCAATCAAAATGAACAGCATGCCAAAAGACATGAGCAGACAATACACGCAAGAGGAAATATAAACTGGATATCCAATATCAAGGAAAGAATATTCATAGAAATATAAACAAAAATGGAATCTTCCTAACTACCACTGTATTGCCACCATAAACTGATATAAGTAACCATTTTGAAAATGAATTTGTCAGGAAGTATCAAAATCCTTAAAATGTTTAATTTTGTATATACTATCTTTCCAGAGATAATCTATGTATGAACTAGTCCATACAAACACAAATAACAATAGTACCATGGATACCCCTAAGGAGAACTGGGAGAATGAGGGGCAAAATGAAAAGAAAAAGGTGATCTTCTCCTAATAGCCTTTTGCATTTTTTTTTTTTTAACCAGGTACTATCTACTAAACACAGATTTAAGTTAGCCATCTCTGAGACTAAGATGAATGCAAATTAACCTGATTAACAAGGTCAGAAGAGAAACTAAGAATAAAACATCGTTTTTGCTCCAGGGACTTTCAAGGCACTGATTTAAGGTCTAAATTTCAACCCCAGTTCTCTCAAAGACTTATTTTCCTACTGCATGTGATGACACTTTTTTTTTCTTTACACCATTTAGAAAATTATGACATGTCCTGTTTGCCCCTGGTGTTGAAGTTTTTCACTCTAGATTTACTTAGTCTCTTAGAAGCAGTCAAAGAATAGTTAAGTCAGGGAATCCATCCATCTTACAGCAAAAGGCTTTTATAGAAATCCAGCCCTTAAGCTATAGCAACTGATGAATAAAGAAGCATTCTGTTGCTCTTAACATCTTGACATTGAAGGTTTAATGCCTCATTCAGTGAGCTCCAAAACACACTCATTTCATCTTTGACCCAGTAATTTCACTTCGAGAACACCTTTTACCAAAATAACTTCAAAAACAGAAAAGCCTTATGCCTGTTATGCTGTGTTTAACACAGGATAATTTAGAAAAACAAAAATCTGGAAGTGACCTAAATGTCCAACGTAGAGAAATGGTTAAAAAAATGATAACCTATATTATTTATGGTCAACTGGTTTTCAACAAGGGTGCCAAGACCATTAAACAGGGAAAGGATAGGGGCGCAAGGGTGGCTCAGTCGGTTAGGCGTCCAACTCTTGATTTTGGCTCAGGTCATCTCAGAATTGTGAGATCAAGCTCCACGTCAGGCTCCTCACTGCGTGTGGAGCCTGTTTAAGATTCTCTCTCCCTTCTCCTCTGCCCCCCTTAAAAAAAAAAAATTAAATAGGGAAAGGATAGTCTTTTCAAAAAATGGTGCTGGAAAAAAACAGATAGGCACATACAAGGAATGAACCTGGATTCCTACCTATTCCTACCTACCTATTCCTTGATCCACATAGATCAAGAACTAAATGTAAGAGCTAAAACTGTAAAACTCTTAGGAAAAGATATAGTAGTAAATCTTCATAATCTTGGATTCGGCAATTGTTTTAGATATGATACCAAAAGCACAACCAATCAAAGAAAATATAAATTAGAATTCACCAAAAGTTTAAATGTTTGTACTTCAAAGAACACTATTCAAAAAAGTATAAAGAAACCCCACAAAATGAGAGAAAATGGAAAAAACACTGCAAACAGTACATGTGATAAGGGACTTGTATCCAGACTATATAAAGAACTCATACAATATCAAAGTTTTTAAAAATTCAATATAAAAATGAGCAAAGGAATTGGACTGACATTTCTCCAAAGATACACAAAGGGCTGATAAGCATAGGAAAAGATGCTCAACATTACCATCCAACAGGGAAATGGAAATCAAAAGCACCTGAGGTACCAACATCACAGCTATAACTCAACAGACAGATAATAAGTTTAACAAGGATATGGAGAAATCAGAACTCTCATATCCTGCTGGTGCAGGCCACTCTCGAAAACATCTGGCAGTTCCTCAAAAAGCTAAACAGAGTTACCATATGACCCAGCAATTCCACTCCTAGATATATATCTGAGAAATGTAAACATATCCACACAAAAACCTGTACATGGATGTTTACAGCAGAATTATTCATAATAGTAAAAAAGATTAAACAACTCAAATGTCCATTAACTGATGATGGATAAACAAAATGTGGCATATTCCTATAATGGAATATTATTCAGCCATAAAAAGGAATGAAGTACTGATACAAAATACAACATGGATGAACCTTAAAAACATGCTAAGTAAAAGAAGGCAGACACAAAAGGCCACATATTCTATGATTCCATTTACCAGAAACGTTCAGAATAGGAATATCTACAGACACAGAAGTAGATTAGTGGCTGCTAGGGACTGGGGGAACAAGGGGAGGGGAGTATCTAATTAGTGGTTGCCAAGGACTGGGGGATCAAATGGGAAGTGACTATGAGTACAGTTTCCTTTGGAGATGACGAAAATGTTCTGGAATTAGCGGTGATAGGTGCCCAACTTTATGAATATAGTAAAAACTACTGAAATTTACAATTTAAAAGGGTGGGTTTATGGTATGTGAATTATATCTTAATAAAAGATCAATCTATGCAATGGATGCCATGTACAAAAATTATACTTTTTGGTTATAATCATATTTTACACACACTATGATCATAAATAGGTTAAAATGCTATAAAATTAGAAAGAAAGGGATCAAAATGCTGGGTTGGTGAAATTACGGGTGATCTCTTTTTAATTATTCCTGCATTTTCCAGATATTCATTAATAAGCACGCACTGCGTTTTACAAATGGGTGGGGAGCTTTATTTAAAACAAACAAAAAAGGAAATTACTAAACTCCCGAGTGCATAAAAATTCCTTAGCTTAGTATTCAAGGATCTCAGTCACATGGTCCCGAAAATACCTTTTCATTTCCCCTCCCCTACAGAGGCGAGTCAAGTTACTCCCTCCTTCCGGAAACACGATGCCCTCTATTTCCAGGGCACCTCCAGCTCCTGTTTTCCACCCTCCTCTCCAGCTGCTCCTTCTCCATCTGCTTGGTCCTTTCCTCCTCCGCCTCCTGAGCAGTAAATGCTAATGTCCTGAGAGACTCTAACCAGGCCGCTAGCTATAACACCACGGGGCTGCTTTGACCCCAGCCGGCCACGCAGGACTAGGGCGCACACCCTCGGGGCTCTGCGAGCCTCCGACTCGTAGAACCCCGCAGCCCGCGACTGCGAAGTGAGTGAAGGACAGCGAGGACTGCCCGCACACAGACAGTCCCTTCCCCGTAGAGGGAATGAGACTGCCAAGCTGGAGCCAAGGCTTCGGGGACCCGCACGGGCGCCACGCGCGACCGAGGGGTCGAGGGACGTCCCGGATCCGCTCCTTCAGCACCGCCCCAGGCAGTGGGCATCCTGCGCGCCGCCCCCTCCCGGCCCCGAAGAGGATGTCCCAGCGAGCGTATGGGCCTGGACAGAGGCAGCGCCGCAGCGCCGGCAGCGGCGCGGACAGCGTGAGAAAGAGGGACACTCACCCGCGTCAGCCCCGAGCCCTCACAGCACCGGAAGTAGTCACCCGCCCGTTGCCAGGGTGAGGAAGCGGGGCTGACGTCAAGCTTTCCCATTGGGCATGCGCGTAGCCACGTGGCCGGAAGCATACGCCCACGCGGGGCTCTGACTCTGCCCACTGCTTCCGAATTCACCTGGCCGCTGAAGTTGCACGCAAACTTTACCTGGAGCCTAATTCTGAGCTGCGCAGGCGCCGTTGCTAGTCTATTCTCACGCAGACTCTTAATGAGCCGGCCTGTTGTGACTGTACGGATCCAAGTGATTGGCAGACGAGCGATATGGTACGAAATGAAGTTAAAGTAGCCGTGATTTATTGAGGTGTCACTTCAGAGCTTAATTTTTTTCCATTCTTGCAGCCCCCCCCCGATACAGTAGGGAAAACTAGAGCTCTGCCGGGATTCCATGTAGGAGGTGGGGGCCAGACCTGCCCTTGGGAGAATCAAAGTGTGGGTGGCCTTTCTTTTACCATCTAGCTTCTAAGATCAAGACCAGTAACAATGTAATCCCTTTGATGTTTCCTTGTAACTATTAACATGAGACCTTTAACAAATAACCAGTTTTAAACCTGTTTTAGAAACCAGAGATTGAAAGAAGTAAAGTAGTAGCTCTTAAGTATGGTCCCCAGATCAGAAGCTTAACATGACCTGGGCCCTCACTAGAGGTACAATTTAGGAAAAGATGTTCCACCTCACCGGGAAAAAAAAAAAAATTTTTTTTTAATTGCAGATAAAAATAGACAGCAGTCCTCTTCGATCTGATTATATAAAATTTTAAGACTGATACTATATCCTGTTAGAGAGGATTGAGAAAACATTCACTCTTGTTCATTGCTGGTGGAATAAAGATTTGCACAAATTTAGGGGGGACAATTTGATGGTCATCTACCACAATTTTAAATGTGCTTACCCTTTGACCCAGAAGATCCACTTTTAGGAGTCTGTCTATAATATTTCCATATGTGCACCAAGATATATATATACATATATATTCATGTAAAATATATTCATCAAATAATTTCTACGAGCTTGGCACAGCTCAAGGAAGTTTATTGAAGCATAGCTCATGTAGGAAAAAAGAAAAAAAAATTGGAAACTTGAATTTCTATCAATATGGACTAGTTAAGTTATAAAAAATGCAAGCGATATGATAATGCAACCATTTTTTAAGTACTCAGATGAAAAGCTATCAAACACATGATTAAAAAATCCAAAATAGGGCGCCTGGGTGGCTCAGTTGGTTAAGCGACTGCCTTCGGCTCAGGTCATGATCCTGGAGTCCCGGGATCGAGTCCCGCATCGGGCTCCCTGCTCGACGGGGAGTCTGCTTCTCCCTCTGACCCTCCTCCCTCTCATGTTCTTTGTCTCTCATTCTCTCTCTCTCAAATAAATAAATAAAATCTAAAAAAAAAAAAAAAAATCCAAAATAATATTCTACATCCCATTTATGTATGCATGTCTGTGTATTGTTATCTATATTTACATATATATACATAGACAGTATGTGGAAAATGGTTAAAAGATTATGTATCAATGAAGCTACTAATAGAAATAAGATTGGATTGAGTTAGGGGTGAAATCACTTTTATTATTTATATCAATAATGACAGAACAGTTAAAAATGCTGGATAAAATACAGCAAGTAACCTTGTGCTCAGCTAAAAGGAAATCCCCAGAGACCAAAAACAATGGAGAATCCAGAGTAGGATGCCAGTGCTGAAGGCTCATCTCTACTGAGAGCACTTACATATAGCAGGAGCCTAAGGTTTGGGTTTTTAAGCCCATAAGGTAACAAACAGATACACACAAAAACCTTTAGTAAGAACAGAAACAGGGGAGAGTGAACTTTGATCTCATAGGCTTCTGGTTTTGAAGTCATCAGATAAAGAATATAAAGTAAATATTTCTTAAATGTTTTT
Source organism: Phoca vitulina (assembly GCF_004348235.1). Lineage (NCBI taxonomy): Eukaryota > Metazoa > Chordata > Mammalia > Carnivora > Phocidae > Phoca > Phoca vitulina. The sequence continues at coordinate 25,624,730 of NW_022589725.1, forward strand.
AAAAATAAGTGGAGAGTAGAAAAAAATAAGTGAGGGAGTAGAAAACCCAGCAAAGATTAAGAAAATACCAAAAAATTATCTGATAGAATTGAAAAATAAATAAATAAAAGATCTAGAAATACAAAATTGTTCATTAAAAAAAAAAAACCCACAGTAGATGAGTTAAACATTACTTAGACACAATTTGAAAAAAAATTAAGCAAATTGGAAGGTAGGTATAAAGAAATTACCCAGAATGAGGATCAGAGAGACAAAGAGATGGAAAGTATGGATGAGAATGTAATAGATGTGGAAGATAGAATGATAGGGATAGAATGTCTAATATACGTAACATTAAAATTCCAAGAACATAAAAAAAATGAAATGAACAAGGAAGAGGAAGTATTTTAAGGGATAATAGATATTATACAGAACTGATGAAAAACAGAAACTCTCAGATTCAGGAAGCTCATGAATCTCAAGCTGGATAAATAAAAGAAATCTAAACCTAGACACATTATACTGAAATTTTAGAAGATCAAAGACAAAAATATTTTAAAAGCAAGCAGAGACAAAACACCTACAAAGAAATGATTAGACTGAAAGGAGGTGTCACAGTTTGACAATTGAAAATAGAAGATGAAAATGGTATTTTTGAATTCCTGAAAAATATTTCCAAAGTACTGAAGAAATGTCAACCTAGAATTGTTTACTCAGCTAAACAAGCATTCAGGAATTAGAATGTACTGAGGATATTTTCAGATAAACCCAAACTGAGAAAATTTACCATGAACCAAAGTATTTATTAAGACTACAATGCAGGAGGAAGAAGGTAATTCCAGAAGAATTATTCAAGAAGAAATAGATGTTGACTTTAGGGACCCCAAGTTCTGAGCCTAAGATTCTCATGACAGGTTTACAGAGTTGTCTTTATTTCCACAGACTTAGTCTCTAATCCTCTGATATCTATGCTATTTACTTTTTATGGTAAAGGATTTGACATATCACCAGTAAGCACAGAATGTTCTATATTTGTAATAGGTCATCTTACTGTTTTTGGTATATGACAGCGCAGCAGATTATTTTCCTGAAATGGCTGCAACACAACATTGTCCACCTCACATGCTCCTTTGAATGATGAGACTTTGATACTCCTCCCATCTAGAGGTGTGTCTATCTATGTTCCCTACCTTTGAATCTGAGCCAACTTGTGAGTATAGCAGAAACCACACCAGGTGACTTCTAAGGAAGGTTGCAAAAGCACTGCAGGTTCTTTGCGATTCTCTCTTGCAATGCTTGCTTTTAAATCCCAGCCACCATGCCCTGGGGAAGTTCAAGCAGGCATATGGGAAAACCAAGTATAGATGTTGTGACCAACAGCTCCAGATAAGGTCCCAGCTGCAGGCACCACCAACAGCCAGACATGTAATTGAATGGGCCTTCAGAAGATTCCAGTCCTCAGCCATGGATTAACTTCCAGCCTTTGAGTCTTCCCAGCTTAGCAATCATGAGCAGAAACAAGCCATCTCCACTTGCTCTTTCCAAATTTTGATCATAATAATGCAGTAAAATAGCTTTGTTTTACATCACTAGGTTTACACTACTAGTAGTACTTGATCACAGGCTCCAACAACTGAGCCACAGTTCACCAGCTCTTATACTGAGGGTATCATGCCATGGCCCTGACACTGAAAGCCTAAGGAAAGCTATCAGTGACTAGGAGGATAACCACATGGTTCTGGACAACTCCATTGCCTCCAGTTCACCCACCTTATCCTCACTAACTAGTCATCTCTTCTCTCTGTTTTGCACTCTCCCACCATAGGTAACCTGGAGTTTTTTTCTTTATTTTTCTACCAGTGACTTCTAGGGGTGGAAGGGAAAGGTTATTACATGGTAATAGTAAGAGTAAGCATTTATTACATGACAGTAGTAACTGGAACAGATTTTGTTACCTGGAAGTGGATAAATACCATAACAAAACATAACAAAAGAACATAACAAGAGTAAAACATGTGGCATTGGCTTTGAGACTATGTGAAGCAGCAAGGGTGGGAGAGGATCCTAAAGGAGAATGTCAGAAATCTAAAAGGCCTTGAGGAGGCTGCACCAAACGCACAAAAGAAACTGAGGAAGATGTCGTTGAAAGCCAGAGAAAGGGGTCCCAATTACATACGACCAAAAAGTTCAGCCCAGGCTTTGGGGAGCAGATGCAAACCATCCCCAGGGTGCCCTGCTTAAATTCCTGACCCACAGAATCTATAAGCATAATAAAGTCATTGTCCTTTCATGTCATTGGATGTGGAGTGGTTTTTTACACAGCAATATTAAATGGAACAGGTAGAAATAGAAGAAAAGATGTTTGGATTTTTAAAATGCATAGATAGGGCGCCTGGGTGGCTCAGTTGGTTGGGCGACTGCCTTCGGCTCAGGTCATGATCCTGGAGTCCCGGGATCGAGTCCCGCATCGGGCTCCCTGCTCGGCAGGGAGTCTGCTTCTCCCTCTGACCCTCCTCCCTCTCATGCTCTCTGTCTCTCATTCTCTCTCTCGCAAATAAAAAAAATCTTTAAAAAAATAAAATAAAATAAAATAAAATGCATAGATAGCGCACTATGTTGTACATCTGAAACTAATGTAACATAGTGTGTCAACTATACTCAAATAAAAAATTATAAATAAGTAAATGAATGAATGAATTTAATTTAATTTGAATGCATAGATAGGCTCCCTTCCATTTCTTGGGCAACACTGTTACCTGCTGTGTTCCCAGGATTTAGCTACGAATGACAATCACTCCCAATCCCACTCTGCACACCTTTATCTTGGGCATCCAGCCCAGAAACCACTCTTGCCATCTCCTAGCAGTTTAAGTGGAAGTAACAAAATTCTGTCTAACCTGCCTTCAGAGTCAATTTTTCAAATTTCTTTTTTTTTTTAAGATTTTATTTCTTTCTTTATTTGACAGAGAGAGCGCACAGATAGGGGGAGCAGCAGAGGGAGAGGGAGAAGTAGGATCCCCACTGAGCAGGGAGCCCGATGACGTGGGGCTCAATCCCAGGACCCTGTGGTCATGACCTGAGCCAAAGGCAGATGCTTAACCAACTGTGTCACCCAGGTGCCCCTTTTCAAATTTCTAACCTGTGTCAGTGCAATTGCTCTCAGGTCTTTTGAAATATTAAGGATGATAGTTATCTAGCTAATCAATTCACTGAAACTGTTAAATATAAAAGAAAGTCCTCTACTACTTTATCTCCTTCAAGAAAAATCTCCATCTCCCTGTTCCCCTTTTTCCAAACCCCAAGATAAAAACTAATTGAGGAGAAAGAGCAGGGGACATGCATAGATCGTAGGCTGGGAAAACAGTAGATGCTCGGTGTTCAGGATGCTTTGAGTGTAACTTTGTCACTCTTTTTATTTATTTATTTATTTATTTAAAGATTTTATTTATTTATTTGACAGAGAGAGACACAGCGAGAGAGGGAACACAAGCAGGGGGAGTAGGAGAGGGAGAAGCAGGCTTCCCGCTGAGCAGGGAGCCCGATGCGGGGCTCGATCCCAGGACCCTGAGATCATGACCTGAGCCGAAGGCAGACGCTTAACGACTGAGCCACCCAGGCGCCCCTTTGTCACTCTTTTTAAAATAAGAGGACCAGTCAGGGTCTTTCCCTTCCTTATAATTTTAATATCTGCCTAGGCTCTATTGTCTACTTCTGTGAATTCAATGCAATTCCAGCAAATGTAAAGCAAATTATTTGTTTGGAATTATTAACTTAATATTTTATATTGTTTAGAATCAATAACATGTCTCCACCTTTATAATCTTTACAAAGAAGAATGTGCCTGACAGTATTTGGAAGAGAAATGGGTTATTTAGCTTCTTTTGCAATGTTTCTCTTAAGTGTGAGGATGATACTGAAGGAAAGTAATTTATATATTAAGCTATAACTTTTTTTTTTTTACTTATTGTGGAAATGTTCAAAGATGTACAAAAGCAGAGAGGATAGTGTCATGGCATCTCATTTTCCAACCACAAATTACTCTGTAGTTATCTGGGTTTTTTCTGGCTGCTCACATTTTGTTAGCAGATGCCTCTAGTGTCCCTACCACATCTCCTTGGCTCTGATTTCAGCTCTAGCAGGCAGCTCCAACTTGCACTGTCAGCTTCCCTGGCTTTCTGCTTTCTGGCCCCAGGCCATTTCCAATGCACAGTAGCTTTCTCAGCCATCATGCAATGAAACAATTCCAGGCTGTGCTTGGGCATTAACGCTCCCGAGGGCAGCCCTCAACCAAAGACGGGTTTCAACCCTGCACCTTCTGTCCTTCAGCCCAATTCTGAAAGTCATTCCTGTAAACTTCGCAGAGTTCTCAAGGTACTGAGCTGTGCTTGTCTACAGGCCGCAAGTGATGAAGCATCTTTAGCATTTCCTGCCACCCCGCCTTATGCCTCATAGTCCTCACTTGGGCTTCTGGCAACCACTTCCCAAAAAACGTCCTGCACCTGAGTTCCTGTCTCAGGGTTTATATTCAGGGGAAACCAAACAAAAGCTAGCATCCTTCATCCAGTCATATCTTTTGGTTATGGTCAAAGTCTAATATTCATTCCTATGAAGATCATTTTGCAGACAGGACAGATCTTTTTCAAGATGCTGGGCTAACTGCTGTAGAGTAATAGTTAGGAGCAGCATAATTCTGCTTTTCTACAAAATTAAGAGTAGCATTTTCTTCTTGCTTAGTTAAAGAGAAAAGAAAGACGGAAGGAAGGAAGGAAGGAAGGAGGGAGGAAAGGGAGAGAGGGAGGAAGGAAGCTTAAGGAAGGAAATGAATGACCTATTCTCTGACAGTTTTTACTACAGAATTAAATTTCACTTTAGGAGCTGAACATAAATAACTTCACCCACCCTATCTGAATTCTGAGCTTCACTTCCAAATCCCAGACTAGAGCCATTCTAAACCCATGAGAACCCTTAGGATGTGTTAGCAAGTAAATTGGCTGTCAGCACCTGAGACCTGGGAACACACCCAGTCCCCCAGGGAAGCTGGACCCAAGGGTCAGAGGACAGCACTATTGTATCCTAGTGTCTCTAATGGGAAACAGATGCTCCCAGCTGTCACCTGCCATCAGCCTGCCTTTTCAAAAGGCTTCTAGGAATTGCCTTTGGTTTACTTGATGAAATCTTGCACCGCATACACTTCTTCAAAAGGACATCGTTTCATCTGATTTTTGTTGAAGAAAAACCAGGTAATTGGAAAATTTATCTGCTGACAAGCGATCTTCCACTTAAAAAAAATATGTCATCACCTTCACTTCATTTTGATCTTGGGGTCCTTGACTCGGCCAATTTATTAGGATACAAATTTGGTCTGAGTTTTGTCCAGCTTCCCTCCGTGTAACTGCTGTGGTGGATCTATGGTGGGACTTGTATCTCCTTCTTGAATCTGCCACTGTCTTATTCTTCTCTCAGGGCTACTGAGGATCGAGCCAATCAAATCCCTGATTTCCAGAAATATAATGTGGGTGCAAGACATTCTAATTCAATCGGTCCTATTCACTTGAACTGAGGTGAATCTAGAAACTATCGGTAATTTTGGAGAACCATATTTGGCTATATGGTCAGTAAACATGGTCTGGAGAGTAAAAGGAAAGAGGAAGGGAGAGACGAGAACAAAAATGAGGGCGAGGAGCAGGGAGAGAGAGGACGGGGAGGGAGAGAAAGAGAAAGATGGTGAGGAAAGACGGGGGTGCGGGGTAGGCGGGACGGGTGAGAGAGATATTTTCTTCGTTTATATTACTGAAAAGACAGAGCAATCTGTTTTCAAGTGAGACTTAATCAAGTGGGTCGGTGATATCCCCAAGGACCTGGCTTTTTTCATCCCTTCTCTATGATGAGGTCAAAATGGTTGCCACAGCCTTCAAAGCCATATGCTTTCTTTCATCCAAAAGGAAAGAGATCCAAAATTCCCACTCAAGTCCCATCAGTCAAGCTAATTAGACTGACACAGATCACGTGTCCATCTCTATGTCAATCACTGTGATGGGAGGGAGGTTGGGGGTCGGAAGCGAGATGGCTTGTGTTGATTGGATGAGTCTAGGTCACATGTCCCACCCCTAGAGTAGAGCTGGAGTCACAGCCCCCAGATCCACACAGATGCTCATGTAGAAACCTGGAACTACTGACAAGGAGGCAGGAGGGAAGTGCATGCTGCGAAGGGAACCGATGACTGTTCATCATGTTTATTCTCTTGTTTGGCGTCTGATACTTACAGCCGAGGAATGTTAACTAAGACATCTGACTAGAATAGTGAAGACAGAAAGACTAAAGGTGGCTTGTGGGGGTGGTATCTATCACAGGGACTCTTAGCTTACACAAAAGGACAATACAGCTTAAGTGGTTTGGGTGGCTCTGCTCAGCATTCCACTGTCCATCTGAGATGGCCGATGTCAGTGGCTCTTCCCTTGGCCGGTCTTGGCTCTGTCTTTCCTCCAGAGGTGCGAGCATCTTGTCAAACAATGGGATTCTAGTGTGCACGTCGTAAAAGGTGGCCCTGTGTCAGCCACTGCTTTAACTGGTAGTCAAGAAAAGGAACAGAAGGGGTGGGACGAAAGACGCACTGAGCAGCACTTGCTGAGAATGTCAGTCTCAAACGTACCATTACCAGAGGACTTTTGAAGGTAACTTACCTAAAGGGCTTTCAAGGAACATTTGTCTAAAACACTGTTGAGGGGGGCGCCTGGGTGGCTCAGTTGCTGAGCGTCTGCCTTCGGCTCGGGTCATGGTCCCAGGGTCCTGGGATCGAGCCCCACATCGGGCTCCCTGCTCGGCGGGAAGCCTGCTTCTCCCTCTCCCACTCCCCCTGCTTGTGCTCCTGCTCTCACTATCTCTCTCTCTGTCAAATAAATAAATTATTAAAAATAATAATAATAATAAAAATAAAACACTGTTGAGGGAAATGTTGCTGATTTATAAGAGAGGACTCCATCTTATCCAAACAAATAACTATCATCCATGTGAAGCGGGCCAGTGGGAGACAGAGAATATCACTGTGTCTAGGAACATGGCCAGTTTGATCCATATTCACCAATTATTTACATAGGTCTCAGTACTTTGCACATGGTTAGAACTTAATAAATACTGTGAAATACATATAGCTGATTTAGGCAAAAGGGCTATACCCGGTGACATAGCTTGGTGAGATAATCTGGACCTAGCGTGCTGGAATGTTTGGGGGCATTTCATGGTTGTTTGGAGCACAGAGGAAGGTATCCTAATTTCTAAATTCCATTTCTACTATAAACTATTCCTGTGACGTGGGAAGAGTTACATAATTTCTTTGAGTCTCAGGTTTCCCCCTGGTGGAATGGGAAGAAAAATGATTACTCTACTTGTTTTTTAGAGTTCTTAAAAATCAGTGGCCTGTGCTCTCTTGGGCAGCGTTTCTATGTCTTTTAGGGCAGAATGAATGCTATACAGAAGGAAAACCATTCAGATGAAAAAAATGTTGGTGTCTCTAGAGATACTCAGTGAATGATTTATCCTGCCTAATGCACCTTTGGATGTTAAAATATAACCCAGTACAAAAATACAACCCAACAGTAAGCACAAATTCTCCAGAACTTCACAACAGTCCTAATAAAGACAGGATTTCTAGTGCTCTGTTGCCAGCTCCTAGCTTATGATCTTCGACCCCGAAAGCTCAGGAAGGGTATAAATTATGAAAAGTAGTCTCTGCTCTCCAGAGCAAAGCATAATGCTGAATCAAACAATGAAAGGGACATGAGGAGCTAACCACCCAGCTCTAAATTTTCCAAGCAGAAAAAGTAAATATAACGGGACATATTTGTAGTGAATTTGGATGTCATGATGTATCATGATGAGATGTAGGTTGTCCCAAGCAGAGCTCAGTTCTGGGGTTACTGAGCCTCTTCTTCTGGTGAATTTGTTTTACATGTTAAAAATCAAAAATTTATATCTTTTCTGCCTCAACCTAAGTCCTGTCCTCAGGTAATCATATGCCTCTCTCAAGAATCTGACAAAAGTGTGGCTCAGTCTGTTAAGCATCTGCCTTTGGCTCAGGTCATGATCCCAGGGGTCCTGGGATCGAGTCCTGAATTGGGCTCACAGCTCAGCAGGGAATCTGCTTCTCCCTCTCCCTCTGCTGCTCTCTCTCTCTGTGTCAAATAAATAAATAAAATTTAAAAAAATCCAACAAAATCTTATGAAGTTAACAATCTGTTTTCTATTAAAGGGACTGGTTTCATCACTTTCCATTGTTCTGAGGGATGTAGCTAAAAGTATGTATCTCCAGGGACCCAGCATGTCCTCTCTTGGTATGAACTGAGCAGAAATGGTTGTGTATGTCTACCAGAGACACATCAAAAATGTTTTTAGCAGTACTATTTTAACAGCCCCAAAGTGGAAACAGGTAGGTATTTTTTTTTATTTAAATTCAATTAGCCAACAAATGTGTCTAAGATGTAGTGTTCAATAATTCATCAGTTGCATATAACACTCAGTGCTCATCACATCCCATGCCCTCCTTAATGCCCATCATCCAGTTGCCCCATCCCCCCACCCACTTCCCCTCCAGCAACCCTCAGTTTGTTTCCCAGACACATGAAAAAATGCTCACCATTACTTGTCATCAGGGAAATACAAATCAAAACCACAATGAGATGCCACTACACTAGTCAGAATGGCTAAAAGAAACAGGTATTTAACTCTTCACCTTTATTCACTATTATTTTAGCAGTTGAAAACTATAGGAAATTAGATTAGTTGTACAAAACCCGAGGAAAGTGACTGAGAATGTAGTTAAATGGAAAGTTTTATCTGGTTCTAGAATGACTTATACAATTTTTTTTTCTGAAAATGTAGCATTTTCAATAAACCCACATCCATGTCATGGGTAGAATTACCAGCAAAGTTATTAAGAACTGACACTATTTGACAGTCACAGAAACCAATGAGAAGGAACAGAAATCTCCCCAAGCTAACTCAAGTAAAGTTGGATTTATGTGAGGACACCAAGAAACCTCAAGGACCTCAACTGCAGGAAAAGCAACTTGGCAGTGACTTCCTTTCTGTTTCCTGAGTTGCATGGTGGCTCATCGCTGCATCTTTCTATCTCATTTCTCATAAAGTATTAAAAGTAGTCTCTGCTCTCCAGAGCAAAGCCTAATGCTAAATGTTTCAGTTCATTTCTCGTTGATGCCTGACTCTCACCAATTGCTTATTAGCCAGCATATTGCCAACCAACACCAAACGATGGTTTTGCCTGAGTCTATATGACCTGCCAGCCTGGCTGATTGACTTCATTTCTCTCTCCCAGGAACTGTTTTGTAGACACTCAATAAAAATTAATTTTCATGAATCCCTTGGTAGACAATAAATATGAATTTTCTTTTCCCCTTCAGAGGATGAACACCATTTGAGTATAAAAGAATGTTTGTTTGATAATGGACTAGTGAAGTAATATTCTTTTTCTTGCCCCCGACATATATAAGGTAGATAAAAAGTTTTAGGTTGAGTGAGGCACACATCTAGAAAAAGACTTGAGAATGGGTTAGCCTGGTGATGGGTATTAAAGAGGGCACGTTCTGCATGGAGCTCTGGGTATTATGCACAAACAATGAATCATGGAACATTACATCAAAAACTAATGATGTGGGGCGCCTGGGTGGCTCAGTCGTTAAGCGTCTGCCTTCAGCTCAGGTCATGATTGAGCCCCACATCTGGCTCCCTGCTCAGCGGGAAGCCTGCTTCTCCCTCTCCCACTCCCCCTGCTTGTGTTCCCTCTCTCGCTGTCTCTCTCTGTCAAATAAATAAAATCTTTTTTTTAAAAAAAACTAATGATGTAATGTATGGTGACTAACATAACATAAAAAAAAAGAGTTGAGAAATTTCCTGACTAATATGGGAAGTCTTTGAGATTGAACCAGGTCACTACTTTTTCTTATATCAACATACTCTTGTGTCCATGAAAAGGTTTTTATTTTCATATCCCAAAGGTTGCAATTTATGATTTTATTATTATGGTGAAAGAAAGAGGAATGAAAACCATTTGACCTTCAACCTCAGGGTGAGGGCTTTGGTTTGCCTTTGCATGGCTCTGCCACACGTACAAATCTAAGTCTTTGATTGAGACTGAATTGAAGTGGCTCTTCCCATAAGCAGCCTGAGATGATCTCTGAAAATGGTTTGCTATTCACCTGACCCAGAAAACCCTACAAAATCATGCAAATCAAGAGGTTCAAATCTTCATGTTCACTTTCAGAACACACTTGAAACTGCCCAGGCCATCAAGGGTATGCACATCCAAAAAGCCCCCAAGTGCCTGAAGGATGTCACTTTGCAGAAGCAATGTGCGACATTCTGTTGTGACAGCAGTGGAGTCGGTGGATGTACCCAGGACAACAATGGGACTGGACACAAGGTTGGTGGCCCAAAAAAGGTGCTGAATTTTTACTGCACGTGCTTAAAAATGCAGAGTCATGCTGAACTTAAGGGTTTAAATCTAGATTCTCTGGTCATAGAGCACAGCCAGGTGAACAAAGCCTCCAAGATGCGGAGTAGAACTTTCAGAGCTCATGGTCTTCATAACCCACACAACTCTCCCTGCCACATAGAGATGATCCTTACTGAAGAAGAGCAGTAAGGACCTTCCTAAACCAGAAGAGGAGATTGCACAGAAGTAAAAGGTATCCCAGAAGAAATTGAAGTAACAAAAACTTATGGCCCAGGAGTAAATTGTGCATAAATAAATACAAATAAAAGTAAAAAAAAAAAAAAAGAAGAGTGAATTGAAATGGCACATAACCTAAATGCTCAGCTCTCGTGATGAGAGGCGGGTTACTGTGGGAGCATGAAATAGGATGTCAGTGACCTTCAACACCTGTTCCAGAGATGACATATATGGCAATTTCCATTGGCCTACAGACTAGTTCTGTAAGGTAAATGGGTGTAAGGCTATTCGGTGAGGCTATTCACTCTGCTCCCATCCATTTTCCACCTTTCTCTTCCCTTCTCTGTGCCTGGGAGTCTGACCCTTGCTGACCAGAGCTCCTTGCAGCTGCTTCTTGTCGGGTTTTTTCAATGGGAGCCACTGGTAGTACAGCTCTTAAACCCAGGCAGTAGTGGCTAGCCTTGCACCTGATACTCTAGAAAGCATTGCATATCATAGACACACGCAAAGATACATATACATTAAAGGACACAGGGGCATCTCTGTCACTTGAGATAGAGCACCACCAATAGTGCCAACAATCTTGGAGTGTGGGAGAATTCAGTGGCAGAGTTTAGTTAAAAGACCTGTGAATTAACTTGTTAAACCCTTCCCCTCTGCAGGGATGCAATTGGTTTTTAAAGAATGAAGTATTGATTTCTAATAGTGCTCAGTATCCATTTTCTTGTTGCTCTTTGGATGCTCCAGTTCTTGCTCTAGAAGTACTCACTATTTTAAGTATGGTATTTACAATAGTTTTGCATGGTGGCTAAGGAATATTTATTATATGTTGTGTATATGCAGTCTAGATGTCACTTGAACTCAGCACGATACCAATTCTTTACATTTGGCAACTGGACGGACATCAGATACTACAACTGTGAATAGATCTATATTTTTTTAAATATTTTTAAACGTTTTGTTAAATTTTAAGAAGTAAATACAAACTTGACTTTCATGTAGTTTGATTTAAATTTGAAATTAATTTGCTTATTTTTAAAAATTGAATAAATTCTGAATATTCTAGAACAAAAAACTTTTGAAGCAAAATATGAAAGATAATTTAAAATTTACATTTACTTTGCAAGTTTTATGAAAATTTATTTAAATATTGAACACTTCTTATTAAGGAGGGCACGTACTGCATGGAGCACTGGGTGTTATACGAAAACAATGGATAGTGGATCACCACATCAAAAACTAGTGATGTACTGTATGGTGACTAACATAACATAATAAAATAAAATTAAAAGGAAAAATAAATAATTAATGAACACTTCAAGTACAATTATGTTTTTATTTTTAATTCTTCAATCATTACTATCAATAAAACAAATTATGTGAAATCTGCATTACAGAATAGTGATTTTGCTAAAATTGAGACAAAAATTAATTTTGTGGAATATGTGAACAGAGTATTATGGGATAAATTCTTTATTACTCATCCAAATCTTACTGGCCTTAGCACAAGACCAATCATATGAAATAATAGTTTAATTTAGTTGTCTTTAAATTTTGTTTACTTTCAAGTATATATTTACATATGCTTAAATATTCATATATACATAGACTATACGTTTGCATATATTTACATATTAAATATTTGCATATTTTTCTATTTTGTGGTGATAAAACTATATTTGTTGTTTGGGGGCAGGGGTTTGCAAACTTCTTCGTTAAGAGCCAGATAGTTATTTGAGGCATTGTGGGCCAGGCAGTTCCTGTTACAACTTCTTGACTTTCAGCTGAGTGGGTGAAAGCCGCCAGGGACCATATACACGAATGGGCCTAGCTGTGTTCCAACAAAACTTAACTTACAAAAACAGGTAGTGGGTTCCATTTGGCCTGCAGGTTATTTGCTGACCCCTGTGTCAGGTGAAACGGACTCTGAAATGGAGATCTGTGTGCAGGAGGCTTCTTGAGGGTACCATCAGGGGACACCTGTAGGGGAAGCAGGGTTGGCAGAAAGAGAAGTGGGACTGGGATGAGGGAGTCGCAACAAACACCTCAGCGGATCCCATGGAGAGCTCAGCATCAGGGGTGGCCCTTTAGTATTATACCAACTTGAGGCAAAGGAAGCTGGTCTTTATACCTTGACATGCCCTGGGCGGGGAGGGCAAGGTGTGACCTTAGACAAGGCAGCTCCCTTAAGGAGAGAGCAATGCCTGGAGATGGGCTCAGCTGTGAGCTGTCAGTGCCTCAACCTACCAACTGCTGAGGAGCAAGTGCCTTCATCTTAAGGAGGGATGTGATGGCTAATGGCCATGGTGCCCAGACATTTGCTCAAGCATTCTTCTGGATGTTTCTGTGAGAGGGTTTTAGGATGAGTTTAGCATTTTAATCAGTGAACTTTGAGTAGAGTGTCTTCCATAAGCACAAGGGTGGGCTTCATCGAATTAGCTGAAGTCCTCAATAGAACAAAATAGACTGATTCCCTGAGCAAGAGGGCACTCTGCCAGCAAACAGCCTTCAGACTTGAATTGCAACACTGGCTCTTCTCTGGGTCTCTAGCCTGACAGCCCACCCTACAGATTTTGGACTTGCCAATCTCCATAATCACATGAACAAATTCCTTAAAATAAATTTCTGTATACACACACACACACACACACGTACACACACACACCTCATTGGTTCTGTTTCTCAGGAGAATTCTGTCTACTATAAGGGATCTGGGTGATGCACCATATTAACTATGATTATCAAGGTAGGAGAACAGAACACACACAGCGTGTAATCTTGCTTTGTAACATTTATATATTTAAACACATGGTCCATGGATCTCCATTTTTACTCTTGCTCCAGTCCAGTGGTATGCTAGAGTGAGCTCATACCAGATCTCCATAACCAATTGCATGCATCTCTTCTCGACTCTGTGTTCAGTGACATTAGGGTGGTAGCTTGAAATTGTTATGGTGGGAGTATTTATATCAGAGAAATCAGCAAGCACTACAAATCAGGGCTATTTTTTTGTTGCCAAGCAGCTGATTGTTAAACATTTACCTGCATTTGGCTGCCTAGGTTCCACAAATATTAGAAGGAGGCTTGCCTCCATTCCAGCAGTGTCACCAGGAAGTCCCTGCTCTGGTTCCATCTCTGCTAAGCTCCTGCGACTGCATTTCCTCTCCATGACCTTCCAGAACAGAGAAGTGACCACTCCCCACTGTTGATTTTCTCTGAGTGCTTTCCCACTCCTTGATTTTTCCCTGTTCAGTAGTCCCTGCACGATAGCCTCCTCATTTGAACCATCTGAGATGAATTCTTTTTCCTGCTGGGACCTTGACTGATACAAAAGGTGGCTGGTAAAGCTGTCTCTTACTTTACGCTCACCCTAAGATTCAGTGGCCATCTCCCTCTCCCCATCTCCAGTTCCACCTTTAGGATCAACAGCTGGTAAGCTGTTTCATTTTTCATCATCTTTCCTGTGTACCCTGCCCATTCATCTCTCTTTGCCAAACATAGAGATGTATCTGTGCTATGGCTTAAGTCCTGATACAGACTTCCAAGACATACTCCAGTGGCATAATGCCATAGCCTGTCATTTTGTTTTTTGGCCACCCTGGTTATTTAAAATATGTCAGTGTTGCTTAGTGAGGTTATTTTTGGAGTTCCCAAATATATAAAAAGAATACAAAAGCCAACTATCACAATTAATTGGAAACATGACATTTAGTTTCAGAAGACCAAAGTCATAGAAATCACGTGTTCATCTGTTTGTCTCATCTCTTTATTTTAAAAATCAAAAGCTCTTGTAGTTCCAACCTGTAATGTTATATCCCAGCATGTCCTGACTTACACATTCAGTAAGCACTCCTAACAACCAGCCTGGGCTTAGGACAAGAAGGGCTGCACACAGAGCAGATCATGGAAGCTGTCTCATTGCCATACAATAGCTCGGGAGTTTGGGATTTTTTCAAGTTGCCTCTACTTTTCCAAGTTTTGTTTTCCTGAGTTCCATTATTGACGGTAGACAAAACAAAACTTTAGTGAGGTTTAATCAAAAGGCAACAAAGAGGAACATCTTTCTCTCGTTTTCATTAGGTTTTTGCTAAGTACCCATGCTTTTTTGCTTTAAAGAAAGAGAGAAAGAGAAAGAAGGGAGGAAAGAAAGAAGGGAGGAAGGAGAGAGAGAGAAAGAAAAAAGATAGAGAGAGAGAGAAAGAAAGAAGAAAAAAGAAAAAAAGGAAAAGAAAGAAAGACAGAAAGAAAGAAAGAAAGAAAGAAAGAAAGAAAGAAAGAAAGAAAGA